>NW_024582417.1:328610-374271 GCF_018398535.1 Haplochromis burtoni
GGGTAAACTCACTGATAGAATTTAAATAGACTACATGCTTCCTGTTGTGTACTTTACCCTCGAAGGTCAGGCACTGAGACCACCCGTGGTCTGAACATGTAGATTTCTTTATTAGTCCACAGATATCAACATCATGACACCTCCTGCAGTGCAAACCTGCTGCTGATGATATGTGGTTATATGGGCGTAAAGAGAGTATCACTTCATGTTGAAGGGTTTTTTCAGTTTATTAATATAACATTGCACAAAGAAAACTTTAGATGGTGTGAAAGGTCCTTTTCTCATCGATTATCTTGATGGAGGCTTTTCCATTCTCTGCCCTTCAACATTAACACAGCATAACAAATTGTGCATGAATTAAAAAAGAGATGAGACAATCATAATTTCCCTTTCCCTTTCAACCCAGTAAGTAGTTCACCTGATCAACAACATCTGAGGCTCTGCAGTACACAGCCATGTTAGCATTCAATCTCAAGCTGGCATTCAGCCACAAGAGCCATTATAGAAATATGCAAACAAAGTGAAGGTCCAGTACAATGAGTGCAGCTAATACATTACCAAAGGTTGAAAATAAAAGCATTACATCCTTGGACTGCTTCCAAATATTAAATTCCATTTCGCTTTTCATCTCTACCGCACAAAACACTGGCTTCAAAACACAGCAAGAGATAAGACCCTGATTTTATAGATGCACTCTATTTATTCAGTCATTATTTTTAAATAAACAAAGAAAGAATAAAAAAAGAGGCTATGCAAACCATACAGTAGTGCTCACAATGGTGAAAGTAGGCATTTTAGTTTAGCAGATTATTTTGGATTTTGCACGTCAGCACTAAGTGTGGCTGAGTATGATAGGAATGCTGCGGGAAACAAAAGCTTAAAGATGTGATCTGCTCGATGAAAGGTTATTACAATATATCTTGAAGGGGGTCATAATTGTGCAAAGTAACCAATTTCAGGACAATCCACCCAACGATTTTTTATATATTTAAGTGTGCACGAACCAACCAACAAACCTGGCTTGTTAGAACTTGCAGCTGTACCTACTTTTCTGACCAAGGACAGCCAGGTGTACCTATAAAGAGTGTTATAGCACTCTAAAGTTCATCAGTCTAAAATAGGTCTGCATTTAAATAATTCAGCTCCTGGCATTAGGTTTATGGTCTCCATCTGTTTCTTTTCCTTTGCTTGATTTTACAAACCCTGATGACCTCACGGGTATTTCTCCATGGGTCAGCTCTTTTTCAATTAGCAGCTTAGCATCTCCCAGCATGATCATTAACACCCAGCGGCATGTCCACCAACCTGAAATAAAACACATTCAAATGTGTTCTCAGCACAAGGTTAAACACGGAGGGCATTTTAGTTCTCATTTGAACATATTTTAACTTGCAATTGCACTTGTTTGCACCCCTGCAGTGGGAGAAGCAGTGAGATGATGTCACCTGATATCTGCCACCCTGAGCCACCAGATGCTGCTGTTGCGCAGGAACAGCCTATAGAGATGTAAATAAACCAAACCAAAGCTCCCACTTCTTATTGAAACAGGATTTTGTAGATGGAAAGTTTAAAATCAAGAAAAGGTCTGTAGATCTGACACTGGGAACCATCAAATTCAAGGCAGGTGATTACGTCACAGCTCTCGGCTGAAGGATGAAAAACCAGGGAGGATAAGCCTTTAACCGCTTTGCCTAAAGATGAGAAACGCTGAGTGTGTTTGGCTTTTGCTCCGAGCTCACCAGCGTGTGGAATTTCTTGTGTTTGTGTATATCTGACATTTACAGGTTTGCTGGATAATGTTCCCACGCAGATTTCTGTCATCTGCATGAACATGAACTTTGCTCTGGGTTCATGTAGAAGAGGAAGGGAAGAAAAAAAACCCCTCATTTTGTTCTGTTTTCTCGTGTGTGCTACTTGTTTAGTTCAAAGAAAATAACCCAAAGTCAAATAAAAAAAATACATTTATGACGGTGGAAGTACAGCTGACTGCTACTGAAAGTGTGTGCAGATACAGTTTATGTGCAGAAAAGAGGAAACGTTCAACTACAACCAAACCTTTCAAGTTCTATCAGACGTCTGTCTGACACAAACCTTCACTTATATTAAAACTTCCCAGCATTTTTTAACACCTACACTCATGATGAGCGGGTTTAATTGATGACTTCAGACAGTGATAGCTTCAAACAGTCATTTCATGAGAACTCTGCAGGTCCTGACTTGCTTCTATGGACAGTGGCTGACAAGGCTGAGATGCCTCAGAGGGAGTGTCCCCCTCTATAAACTGTGCGTTGTATCTGTTGAAAGTGTGTGCAAAGCCAAGAGCAAGTTTCAGCTATAAGAAAAGACACTGTGACTGAAATAAAACCCTGACAGAGAGGAAGGGGGATTTACATTTGACATCTGCTTGCTGTCTCTTTCAGTTTCGGCCTGATTTGAAAGACCACAGTGAGCAGCAGTTTGATTTAAGGCACTAAAAACTCTCGTATGTGCGCTCCCCCGCTCTCTAATTACTGGAACTGCCTTTCCCGTGCTCTGTCAGGCTCCACTCGAGGATTTGATCATCCCTGCCTCCCTTCTGTCCTCCTAATCCCATCTTGTTCTTCAGTGGTAAAGGGTGAAATTCAGAGAATTCTTTTCAGTGACCACACCAAACTCTGAAGTCACATGTCTTGTTTTTCCCTTCCCGCCCGTCTCCTAAATAAGGAATTACAATTTGAGGGGGGAAAAGGAGAAAGAGCGTAGGGGCGGGTCATAAGAGTGAAATAAGAGGACCTGAAAGGCATAGCTCTCTCTTGCTCCCTCTTTCTACTGAAGTGTAACACTTCAGGGGTGTTTGCTTCGCTTAATCCTGCCACTTCTGTACTGTGCACTCTGCACTGTGTTGTAGAGGAAGAAGAAGAGCAGACACACAGCAGCGCCAGACCAACCCCACCTGCATTCACCAGAAAGCTACTACACAAAGTAAGTAAAGGCTCCTCTTCTTTTCCTCTCAGTTTTTTTGCTTTTTTTTATTCTCATCAGCAGACATTTTTCTGCTTCTTTATGGATCTTGTGGCTGATTCTGGTGCAGGAAATATGAAAAATATGATACTGCTTCTCATGCTCTCCACCCTTGCTCTCTGTCTCCTTCTCCCTTGCTTGTGTTTGGTCATACACAGGCCGAGGCAATACACTGAGTTAATATTTAGCCATTCCTGTGTGTATTCTGCGTGAGCCTGTGCATTCTTCTGTTATAAAATCCCATTTTGTTTTGTCTGGCTTCTCCTCTGAACACGCACCTCGTGCTCACGGCATGTGAGACCTAACAATTCCAGGAAATGTTAACAGGTTCAGCCTCTGACAAACCTCTCATCGCTACTGCCTAATAGTATATAATTTTCCTCTTCAGGGTATGTTTTGAACACCAGGTTGTTGGTTCAGAAAGTGGCAACTGGCAGCTTGCTGCTGCCACATTTTTTGTTAGATTTATGGGCCTTGATAAAGTTTTATAGTTTGAGAAACTGACGTTAGGTGGTGACTGCTATCTTTTGTCATGAGGTGGAAATACAACAGTGGGGACTGTGCAAGATGAAGGAAGGCAAGAGCATGAAGAAATAATCTCGGTCTGGATCCACCGTGTTCACATAGTAAGGATTTCAACATGAGCTGATGGTGCAATTTTATGAAAGCTGTGCAAGCCTCTTGTAACAGATGTCTGCAAGTTACTAGAATATGATTGTTTAACAGTTTGGAGGGTGGAGTGAGACAAATGACTGATGATGAGTAACTCGGTCACATATGGAGCGACATCTGAGTAACTTAACGGTGTCTTACTCAGATTTCTAACGGTTTCTAGTTTAAACTACACAAAACAGGCATTAAAAAGTCCCACTGTGTCAAACTGAAGCAGAGGATTAATAAAACGATGGTGTACAGTAAGACGTCTGGGAGAATGAAGGCTTCAAATACTAGATTTAGTGGATTCTATGATCATGCAGTTTAAATGATTAATCTGCAGTGTTCTCCTCTCTGATTAGAAACAAACAAACACACACACACACACACACACACACTATAAGACATGCACTAATTAGGTATGATAATGATCAGGAAGTGTTCAGTTATTCATCTTACACAAGTTGTAAGTATGATTTGGTCATTCAGAGGTGTTACGTACAATTTCAGCTGAGTGGCTGTTTAAGCTTCAAATCATTTTGTGGTAGTAGCCCACTGTGGGGTGAGATTGTGAGATGGGAGGGAGTAGATGTGACTTTATGATTACAAGATGTTCCCACTTGACCACTCCCAGTTATGTTTTTAAGTGCACAGCTCTATGTGAGCTTCTAAGTCACGCTTCCATAAACACCTGCGCACACACTCCTAGTTGCAGTTTTACAATTATGCTTAGGTGGACAATCATCCCTGGAAATGCTGCCGCGAGTTACAGCGACATTGGCCATTTAACGTGTCACTCATACATCAGATTTCACGCTCAACACGGGGTTAATCTGAAAGAGCGCCTTCTCTGATTTCGTCATTCCTTGCAAGACGTTCAGGTCCTGATGTTTGCAGCTGCTTGATGTAACGGGCATGTCCGGACACCACACAGATGGAAGTCGTCTGATTGAGAAACAGGCTACTTAGGAGTTTGGATGGCTGAGTATTTTCCTCGCTCTTGCCGCTGTTAACAAACAACTTTTGGAATAACTCTGGAGACAGGAAGACACTTATCCTCCGCATGACCACATAACCACTGCAACCTCAGACAATGAACAGAGAACAATGTGTGTGTGTGTGTCTATAGCAGCTCCAGCGTGGAGCTGTGGACACAATGATAAACTGTCAAACTTTCTACACATATTGCGTAACACTAATCCTCTGTTTGGCTAAAGGTGTGCCTGTATGTCCTGGAGCAACATCTATCTATATAATTCTAAGTGTATATTAAAGTCTGCAGAATTAAAAATAGATCCTCCAATTTTTTACGAGTCAGATGTGATTCTGAATCCTGATATTTGCAGAGCACCTGCTTACCTTAGATGTTAAATGTGCAGATATTATCACAGTAAATTATTACAGTAAATGGAGAAAAAAGGGGAGAACGAGCTATAATCATCCCCATCTGTTATGTGGATTCGTGGAAAATTCCAAAGTTGTTGTGCCGTTGTGCGACTCGATTTGGATCTGTAAAAGCAAATTGTGTATTGCGATAGTATTTCTTTCTGTTTTTTTCTTACAGACCGTTTCCATAGTGAGCAACACTATGTTGTTATGTTTAGATTCCTGTATATACACAGCTACCTTAGTCAGGAAGGAAATGACAGCTGAATGTGCAAACAGGATGGAGGGAGTAGGGTGGTTTGGCTGAGGCCAACAGGAAGTTCTTTGTGCATTAATATGTCAGATAAACCAACCATAATTACTTTCAGAGTGCAACAAAGTTGGAATTCCTCAAGTCATTAAACACTTTAATTTCCATTGTCAGAAATGTATTTGCTAAATAGCTGCACTGCTGCGGCCTGGATAATGGAAAACTCAGATTATTGTGTGCATTGCATGGTTAGTGCCCTGCTCACGCTCTTGTCCTCAGGTCGTCATCGGCTTCTTTTCTAATCCATCTAACCCTGATAGTATGGCAAATATTCGTATTTGTTTCATACACAGCAGAGATTTGAGACATATGAAGAGCGCACTAACTTCAAATGATAAATGAGCCTCTTGAGGTGTGAAAGTGACGACCAACAAAAATATGCTCACTTTTAGAAAGTCTCCTCAATCTAAAAGTTTCAAAGTAACAGCTCCTCATAAATAACAGAACATTCAGTGGAAACACATTCACTGGATTGATTGCATCTGTGGGTGTGAGCGGGGCAGGCATCGGTATGTGAACACTATTAAATCTATCAGATATTAGAATGCTGCCAGGGAGTGGAGTTTGCTGAGCTACCAGCCTATCTAACATTGACTTTCCCTTCCATTAGGATTACAATGGCAAACAGAGGTCCCTCCTATGGTCTGACCCGTGAGGTTCAGAGTAAGATTGATAAGAAATACGATCCGGAACTGGAGGAAAGGCTGGTGGAGTGGATCGTTGCCCAGTGCGGATCTGGAGTCGGTCGGCCCCAGCCCAACAAGACAGGCTTCCAAAACTGGCTCAAGGATGGATGTGTGAGTTCTAGTTTTGCAGAAGTGTAAATGTCCTTATAAAGCATTGTAATTCACTTTATGAACAGTGTATTGAGAGGACTCCGTGTGTGTCTAGGTGCTGTGTGAGCTCATCAACAGCCTGTATGGAGCCAACAAGCCAATCAAGACCATCAAGAGCTCTGGCATGGCATTCAAGCAGATGGAGCAAATCTCCATGTTCCTCAGAGCAGCTGAAAGTTACGGAGTCACCAAAACTGACATCTTTCAGACTGTAGACCTCTTTGAGGGTAAGATAACCAACCAACCAGAGCTTTTCTTTACTGTAACAATTGAGACTCAAGAGGGAAAATACAGTACAGGTTCTCCTCCTTGTATTTCCGTGGGCTCTGTTGATGTGAGGATGTTGCATGTCTGCAGGCAAAGATCTGGCTGCTGTCCAGAGGACCCTGATGGCTCTGGGAAGTGTGGCTGTCACAAAGGGTGATGGGAATTACAAAGGAGACCCCAGCTGGTTCCATAAGTAAGCTTGTCCTCCTTGTCCTGTAAATATGCTTGCCTCTGAGGAAAGATGAAACGCAAAGGAGGTTTGAGCACTGACTGACGTCTGTTTGTGTGTGCAGAAAAGCCCAGGAGAACAGGAGAGATTTCTCGGAGGAACAGCTGAAAGAAGGCCAAAGTGTCATCGGCCTGCAAATGGGCACAAATAAAGGAGCATCTCAAGCTGGCATGACAGGCTACGGACGCCCCAGGCAGATCATCAACAACCCCTGAACCGGAGCAGTTCTTAAACCGCCCTCCTTCTGCCCTCTGGAAGGCCAGTGAGCAAGGAGGAAGAGACTTTGACTCTTACCTTGGATATGAGGAAAAATGTGACCTGACTGTTTTTCAGATTTTAACGGGACCAAAATAGGGACCAACGAGAACAAGTGCACATGTAGATCTTTAACAGTAGAAATCAAACATTTAACAATGTTTCTTTTGTTTGACTCATTGTAAATAATTTCTTTTGTTACAGAATCAAAAACAGTTGCTTTGCATGTTTAAACTCATTACCTTAAAATCATTACTGGAGACCACAATGTTAGACATGTTTGATTTCTTACCTTGCACAGACAGGGAGCTTCAGACCATTTCATTACAACAAAGAAAAATCTGCTTGCAGGGACTTGAAACCTGCGTGAGAGAAGAAATCCCTAGAAATCCCCCACTTTCAATGTTCTGTTTGCTTTATTCTTTCCTGTAACATCTGCATTATTGCAGTCAATGCCTCTTCTCAAAACTCTAGCAGCGCGCGCATTCAAGGACACCAAAGATGTAAGACTCTGTCATGAAGTCTTTAATTTAATGATAATGTTCATTATTTAGTGTACACTGTCTTTGTTGACTTTATTCTTTCTGTCCTTCTGATGACATAGCCGTCAATTCATGGATGTCAGGATGTACTTAAATACACCTCCGAGGATTGTTATGAGTGTTTTCCCCACAACAGCTGCAGTAAGACACAGATGTTTTACTGTGTCTTACTGCAGCTTTTCTGGGTACTTAGTGTTACAGCTTCACAGATTACAACCTTAAGCAGGTACCAAGTTTCAGCTGATTCAATTTGTACTGGAATGAAGTAAAAACTTAACGAAAGGTAAGACACGTACAGTTTGCTGTGGTTTACAGTAATGTTAGTAGGTTATAACAAACGCATCCAGTAATACAGCCAAGTTTAATTAACTTTAGAAAATAAACTGCTTGGTTTGAAAAAGGTATAAACTACACCTGTGTGTGTTTTTACTGTTCTATTACATAATCTATTGTTAGACGCCGTGAGTCAATCAAAATGTTGGACCGCCTCTTTGAAATAAAGTTTGATTTAACTTTTGAAGAAGCCTCTTTTGTAATGAATCTATGGCCTAAGGAAGTGTGTCCTGTTCACACTCAATGATGTCACCGTCGCTATCATGACTCTTGATAACTGGTAGCTGGTAAACTGCAACCTATGTGCCTAGCAACAGATAATAAAAACATCAGTTTCTGCAGGTAGTCAGGGCGACACGTATGTTTGTGTGCCGTAAAGCTGAGCTGTACTTTAAAGAGAGGTCAGCTAAGGCTGCCAAAGGCAAAGGTGAAGAAAATAATGTAAGGGAGTAATAAATAATGTTGGACTTTGCCTACTTTGATGGAATAAGAGAAGCCAGTGAGAGACTATCGTTATCGCTGCCAGGGTTTTGTTTATACTGTGTTCTTGCTTTGGTCCAGCTTAAGCTGTTCAGCATGAAATGACTCAGAAACAGCCAGAGATGGAAAAGAGCAGCAGTAGAGAGAAAACAGTAAAAGAAGATGCTTTGATGAAAAAAGAGGAAAAAGTGCAGCTTTAAAAAATAAAAAATATATATCCAGATGGAGTCTGGAGATTAAGGTGGCTTGGGTCAGAAGGAGTACAGGTCATGACAGAGGAGGATTTCAGATAGTAGAGAGCATTTCCAAAAAAGGACGAATCATTGCAGGAGGAGGGTTAAAAAGAGACTTCCTTTTCCTCTTCCTTCTTAGCAGGAAACTGCGTAGGTGCTGACACAAAGGGGGTAAATTAGTATAATGTAAATGGAGGTGGAACCAGTGTGGAGCAAAGACAACAACACTGTAGGTTATCCATCAAAGCGCAACATGTACTTGTGTTTTTATAGTGACTTATTTTCACAATAAAAGCATTAGTCTGAGAAAATTGATGACTTTGAAGATAGCAAGCAACTTAATACTACTAATAGAGCCCACTCTGCTGTTGATAAGCTGTGGCCCATTAGTGTCAGCGTGACAGCAGCTGTTATCTCTGCCAAAGCCCAGACTGTTATAAGAGTCAAGATGTGTTTATGATTTCAAAACTAATATTTATTTCAACACTAGCAGACACGCGTGGAGTGTTAGTGCCAAATCAGCACCAATGAACTCTTGAGTCTCACAACATGTATCCAAGTTTATTTGCACATCCACTGATATAACAAGCAAGTTTTTTCTTTTTTGGTCATTGCAACACATGACAGATAATCTACTGTATATTTCTCACTCACTATGTGTTAATAGACCTCTCCTGTTTTCCTTCTCTCACCCCAACCGGTCGCAGCAGATGGCCCCGCCCCTCCCTGAGCCTGGTTCTGCTGGAGGTTTCTTCCTGTTAAAAGGGAGTTTTTCCTTCCCACTGTCGCCAAAGTGCTTGTTCATAGGGGGTCATGTGATTGTTGGGCTTTTCTCTGTATCTACTGTACAATATAAAGCGCCTTGAGGCAACTTTTGTTGTGATTTGGCGCTATATATATATAAATAAAACTGAATTGAATTGAATTATATATTTCTGTTTGAAGGGGCAAAAACTTTACCAAAGTTAATGTGTGGATTCGGTGCCCATTTGCTGCCTTTTCATCTCTGCTAAGCTCCTTTATTGACTGAATATCTACACTCCCCGGCATCTTTTCCAGGTACACCTGCTCAGCTGCTCATTTACGTAACTATCTCTCATTAGCCAATCAGATGGAAAAAGTGGAAAAAGTTGCTGGTCTGATGAGTCTTGATTTCTGCTGAGACATTTCAGTGGTAGGGTGAGAACCTTGTTGAATCTGTGCCATGAAGAATTGAGGCAGTTCAGAAGGTAAAAGGGGTTTTCAACACAGTACTGGCAAGGTTTACTTAAAAAAGTGCCAGGCACATGTATGCATACACTTTTACTCCTTGCTTTTGCTACCTTATCTTCTCTTTTACATAACTAATGATTAGTTAGTGATTTATTTTTCCAACTGTTTTAGAAAGTTGTGGTAAACACGGTGCCTTGAGGTTTCACAAATTTAAACTGTGTGAATAACGTGTGCAGAAACTCTGTGGTGGTGGGACCAGAACAAGTTATTTAAACTGGGTGTAACTTGATTTGTGTAACTAAACCCAAAACAGGAAAAACACACTTGCCCTTTTTTTTATGCATAACGATCCCTGAGTGAGGAGCATCACTCCACAACAGTGGCGCTAAATACAGTGGTTGAACTGTTTTACTTCCAGGGAGGTGCGTGTGTAACTATTACATAGATTTAAATAGCAGTTTGAGGCAAAACATTGTTCCTGACCCGCAGTGCTGAAAGGCAGCTGAAATTAGTGAACCTGAAAAACCCATCTGTTACATTTGAATTATCCCACAAACAAACAAAAACACACGTCACTCAGCTCTTCCTCTTTTTTTTCTCATAGTCACAGTCTTTTTTCTTTTTTTTTCTTCAGATAATTTGAAAGAGAGTAGTGGTGCGCAGCGTTTTTTGATAGAAGGCCTTTCATTCCCATCAAGGTTTTGATGAAAGTGTGACTGGGCTCACCGCAGTGGAAGGTACTTTGCTGCCATGGAGGGGCATAACAGGGCGGATTATGATCGCCTTGAGATTAGAGAAGCTACTTTTTTTGAGCCAGTTTGAATATTTGGACCAGCTGGGAAAATGTGACAGGGGAAGCTGATGTAACACCTCCTTCCCCTTTTTCAGCCACTGCAGTGCTGCTGGATAAGACACATAAGGGTTGGGAGTAAAGCCCCCCTCGCTCCAGTGGCTGCAGGAAAGGGCTGATTCCATTATGCCAAAAGGTCATTTGGGAACCACTTAACTATGCAAGTTTCAGCATTTATTTATTCAGCGGTGTCTCAAGAAGAAGGTTACAACATTGCATTCAGATATCATGACACAATGAGTAACTTCTGTTTAATTTCTATAAGGACCTAAACATGCAAGCAAGAACCAGTCAGACCGAAAGCCATCTGGCCCAAACCTGAAAATCCATGTAACTCAAACGGCCTTTCAGTCTGATTATCAGGCTAGAACTAATGCTACTGTTAGTAAAGTTGGTTAGGCGGGACACTGATTGACGCAGTGGAAAAGTTTTTGCACACCATTTCAGAGCCCTGGCTTCAGTCCATGACAGTAGGACTTCTGGCTTGTTTAAAGTGAACAGTGAGAAGCCAGTGAGGGATTGCATGCTTTTTGCAGGACTAGTGACTACTACTGGCTGCTCTGTGTGCTCGGTTTCACAGAGTCCTCTTCACAATCACCAACAAAAACTGCTATGGCCTCATTCAAGAAAGTTCAAGAAAGTAGTTTGTCTGTTTCTTAGCTGTGTTGTATGTATTTGAATGAGAATTGATCCTGCAGGTTTTAGATATCACCCTGGTTCAACACACCTGAATCAAATGATTAGTTCATTACCAGGACTCTGGACATGTTGAGGAGGTTATTTAGCCATTTAAACAGCTGTGTTGGATCAAGGACACATCTAAAACCTGCAGGACACTGGCTCTTGAGGCCTGGAGTTACCCCTCCCCTGGGATACGTAGTGTGAATGGGCCAAAACTGGAAATCTGACATCATGTTTTTAAAATACAAAACAAAAAATGGGCGACACTGCCCTGATGTTCTCATAGAAACATCATAAACACAACTTACTCTTCTGGGTCAAAGGAATGAATTCATGCAGGGACATTTTAAGTCTCACTGTTAGGTTCTCTGTTTTTGGTTAATGAAGTATTGAAACCAAACACATAACTACTACATATATAACTAATTGACAGAATGTCCAACTTCCACCTTCATAAAGTTCTTTTTTTTTTGTCTGTAAAGGAAATAAAACCAAAGGTAAACAAAGTGATTTTATTACTTTCAAAAATGTCTATTCATATTGTAATTATATCCTATCATGAATTATTTTATCTGCAGCAGTCATGTGGCGAACCTCTGATAGCTGCAGTATGCTAACTTCCCCAGTTTCCACACAACCCCTTTGATTTAAGGTGTTTCCATCGCCATCACAAATAAACTCCATTTATTTTTAAGCCCTTCAATCTAATCTAACAATGAAAATGAGAACTATAATCTGATAACCTAACTATCTGTACAACTATACAGTTTAATTCTAGCACACTGGATACACATATAAACTTTTTTTTAAGTTCCAAACTTCCACAAACCAAAACGTTGACAGCTGATTTATATGTTTACCCATGACTGGATCAGTTGTGTTATGATAGGCATTGTTTGTAGATATGTAATTTCATTCAGGGGAAAGTTTGAATTCAATTTATTTTTATTTTGACAATAATAATGGCTTTTGCAATAGATGTCATGCCATAAATGAGAGGGGATAAAATTTTAATGCGCTTTGTGGGCGAGTTTGATTTGTACACAATGTCAGGAAGGGACGTGAGAGGTTACGAGTGACGCCTTCTTTTCAAAAGTCACAGTGCTGGAGCATAAATCTCATCAAAAACGGAGAACAAGCAAGAGCTGTGTGAAAAAATAGAAGAGACGCACATTTTAGAGACAAGCGCAGGTTTAGAAACATTAACTTAGAACACACTATAGGTAGAGAGACTAGCTTTCAATATATATAATAACATATTTATCTATATCTATAATGTATATATTTTTATACATTAGGTGAAATCAAAAATATTGATATGCTTCTTGCACTCTGTGTGGCTTTGTGAGGTCATTAAATGACAACACAAAAGGCTGCAGATAAAGAATGATCGCCTCAGGTGAAAGGCCTTTCCAGACCAAAGACCTGCTGAATTCATTTTAGGATCCAGACAGTAAAGGAGAGGTGCATTGTAAAAAATAAGTGAATATAGGAGGATTATTCAATAACCTGGTCAAATAGCAGAAAGGCCCTTTGGAAGGCTCAGTGTGAGTGAAAAAACTTTTTTTTATGTATCTCCAGAGGAAATTTATGAGAAATAAGGTGAGTATTTATTACACCGTGAGCATTTCACAGAGCAAGGTTAGCATTTATTTTGTTGCATTGACTCTTTATATCCACATACAACTACAACTGTGGTTTTCCAAATGCAGAAAGGCAAAATAACAGTGGGGACTCAGCTGGAGACTGCAATTTTAGATTATAAATGAATGGTTAAGGATAAGATGTCACATCACTTATAAAATTACCTCCAGCGTAGCTTCCCTAGAAATACAAGTAAACGAGGCATTGGCATGAATATAGCATCAGAAACCACAGAGGAAGGTGCTGTGGTATCGCTGCATGTGGTGTTTGCTCTTCATGTGGTGGCACTGAATGAATTTGGGTGAGATGTTGTGTAACATAAATTAGGAGGCAGGTGTTTTCCCCTGTTGGTGTTTTGAGGCAGAGGGCTGAGAGCTGAAAGGTTAGTCCGCAGTTCAAATCCCTTTGAGAGGAAAACAAAGCTGTGAGGGGAGAAGGGGACGAGCTGAAAGCTCATTGATTGATTGATTCTTACTTAACCTGCCAAAACTCACCGTGTACTTCATCGCCTAATCAACATCAGTGTTTTACCTGACTTTGTTTCTACGAAGGTGTGCTCTTGCTGGAGAGGTATGCAGGCCTAATTGAATCGCACACACACACACACACACACACACACACACACACACACACACACACACACACACAGGTCTCCTGGTAATAACAAATCAGACCTTCCGATGTAAATAGTTGCTCTGTAGCTAAAGCAACCACAAACAATTTATTACAGGGACTTTTTTGAGTTGTTTGAATTTCTGCTTTTATCATAACAGCTTCTGTATTTCATTTCCTCTGAAACGACATAATCTGATTGTGACATGTGACAGGATGATCTTAACCTTTTACTTCACAAAGGTCTCAGAACAACAACAACAACATATGAGACCCATCATACACTAAATGCAAGTCACATTGTATGATGAAAGAAACAAAAGCCCATGAGTGAAATATGACCAATTCAGGCTGGAAATAGAGCAACTTTTTTTTAACCTCTTAGGACCTGGCGTCCACGTATGTGGACATCACATTTTGGCTTGTCTAGACCAAAATAATACATTTTGCTCTACAAAGGCCTGATATCCAGATACGAAGACGTTATACTGCCACTTTTCTATCAAAATGTAAAATAAATGTCCTTATATGTGGATCTCATTTCTCTCAGAAACAAAAATCAGGTTAAAAAAAAAAAAATCAGGAAATTCTTTGTTTTTACATTGATCAGGTCCCAACGTCCCAAATATCAAAGATAAATTAAAAATTCATGCCATGGAAGAGTTCAGCTCTCAGGAGGTTAAAGGAATGAACAAATTCCTGTTTCACAACAACTTCGTGGGGATTTTTTTTAAGTTGCAGGGGGGGAATCATAAAAAAAATACAACTGCGAAACTTTTAAAATTATTCCATTTTGTGTGTGTGTGTTTCAATTTAAATGGAGTCACAGGCATATCTGTGTAGCACAAGTGATTTCCTGAGCTAGGCGACAGTGCCCCCTGCTGGGTTATAGAGTCACTGCAGCTGAAAATAATAAGTCAGGCTGCTTAAGTTGAATAAATATGATTTATGTGGGGAAAACACAAATCTAGGCTGCAATTTTTGGCTTCTGCTATAAAAACTTGGGAACAACTTTCATGATAAATGAGCCTCTGTGGCTGTTTGTGTGAGCTGTTTATTGTCTGAGGGAGATGATCTATTGGTTTGATAGCCAGCAGCGTGTTTCATCTGCTGCACCGATCATTCCACCTGGCAAAACATTACAAACCTTTAAAACACAGGGTCATAGATAAGATGAAATCTGGGGCAGAGGTGAGCAGAGCAGGAACCGCACAAAGGACCAGGAGCAGATTACATCAGGGTGTTTCCTCTGATGCCTGCTGGGATTACAAAGTTCACGTTCAAACAGTGTGTTGACAGAAGGAAAATTGCAATATTTATCCTGGGTCTACATGGCTGGCTTTTACAGTTCCAAAAACATTAAAGGGATATTTAGACTAAGCGGTCTGTAGACAGGGTGTACATGTGTTTATTTTCATTTTTCACTGATCCACAAAATTAAAAAAACTATAACAAAACCTGTCAACAGGAAGAGCTCGTGCCTCTGACAGAAAGAAACAACTTTATTTGTACTTTTCAAAACAGAGAGTTACAAAATGCTTCACAGTTTGAATAAAAGCCACACATTCAAGACAAACATCCACATTCCACCAGACAGACACATTATCAACTTTACGATCAGACATTCAATCCAACATACACACAAATAGCGACACTATGGCCCAAAATAAAGGGGAAAAGATTAAGGAAAGGCTAAGCAATAAAATCAGAGCTGGGGACAGCTAGGAGACCCTGGTTAGAGGATGGGAGAGGCCGGCGTTGTGCCAAAAACTGATCGTCTGCCAAAAAGTGATTCCCGGCATTTGCCAGAAAATTACTGCAGGAATTGAAACTGTTATAAAGGACTTGTTGGCCTGTAATCTGTCATCTCTCATATCGCTCACGAATAACATGAAGTCATTTTGAGCCAGAAAAAACATTCACAAGGTAAAAGCTGTTGTTGGCAAAGTGACTTTCATATATTCTTTATTTATTTATTGGGATATAAAGTCTCAGTGACATTAAAAATGTGTTTTTCAAGAGAGATCAGGCCGAGAGGGCAGCAAAAATTGTGACAAATATAACTTCCAAGAAGGTCCCAGAAGCTCTGTCCATGTACAGCGTTTTATGTTAACATAAAACTGGAAGCCAGTGAACGGATGCAGGAACAGCTGTGACTATGGGCATGTGAAAAGTGAGTTACAATAATCAAGGCGGGAGAAAAATGTAACGTGCGCGCAGTCACAGTTGAGCAGTGCACCTAATCTGTTTAATGAGTCCACACTGCAACCAAGTGCTGTTGAAGTGTTACATTAGGGGGATAAACTTAGTGAAAGCAAACTAATTAAGCATTGAGAAACTCTATGGAGCCAAGGAACAAGCAGTGAGCCTTATTAGTGTCTTTCTCAATTTGGTACTCTGATTAAATGGCTCCCTTTGTTGCCGTGTAACACTTACACACAGCACTGAAAAATACAAGAGCGGATCCAGCACCTCAAATTCAGGTTTCCTCTTCTTATTTTTAAGTAAATCATTATTTGCTGATGTCAAAGACAAAAAAAACAAAACACGATTAGGTCCTTGTTTTTATTATTTTATTATTTATTGGAATGCTTTACCTCAATAACATAACAATAAGCCAGAACAGTGCAAATACTGTGTCACAGCAAACACAGAGTCCAGCCTACAAACATCATTCTTCCCCAACATTGTCATTTCATGACACTCACACAATCCGGTACCGGACACGCTGTACACACCCGCCCTCATGAACGCTTAAGGCACGCACACGTACACCATTTATATTCAACACGTCACACAAATGTGCAGAGCTTAAGACAGCAGTAACATTTGACATCTCGATGCTCGACAGCAGACTCTTTGTCGCAAACAGTGTAGAACAGGCGGCTGCAGCAAGCTCACAGACAAAAGGTTTTCTTTACATGGCCTGTGATGCTTTATAGTAGTTAGCATGATTATAGTACGTTCAGCGTAACCATGTGGCTAGACTCTCCCCCTTCAATAACTACACCATGTACAGAAGTAAGTCAGGATGGCGGGGTCGGGCGAGGTTCAACCACAAACACGACGGGCCACAAGTAAAGAGGCAAGAAGTGAGGAGGAGAGATTACTGTACATCTAGGTGTTAAGCAGGGAGAGGGAGAGAGAGCTGGTCTGAGAGTCTGAGTATGAACATTTGGATAATGCAGTATGTAGCACATCAATCAGCCTAACTCAGGAATTATTCATGATCAGAAATACTTTAAAAAGGAAAAAAAAAGAAAAAACAAAAGCAGGACAGCCACTGATTTTCTCCAATCTTCTTACTTTGCTTTATAAGACAAACAAAATCAAGCATACTGTTGCAAAAAAGCAGCACATTTTATGCATATAACCTATTTTAAAAACATTCAAATAATCTAATTAATGACGCTATTCCACAATGTAAACACTACTGCTAGCTCGGACAGAAGCTTCGTACTTTAGCAGAGAGGCTGGAGGTATTTTGGAAGACCTAAAGATTACCAGAGAAGTGGATTGAGCAGCATAAATCTCACTAATGAATATGCAGCAATGTGTGACATTCACTGACTGAGTAATATAACACAGAAGCCTTTTTACATTTAAGCTGAGGCTCAGTTTCAAACAAGCATGAAGCGAACAGCAAGATGTGGCTCGAACTGAACATTTGCGCAACACAGGAACCAGAATAATTTTAATCTGCGCGCGCGTGTGTGTGTGCGTGTGTGTGTGTGTGTGTAGCAGTGAATTATGCAGTGATACATTTCATAGTGATTAACAGTTTCAAACAATAGTTACACATCAAGTTCAAAAGTGAACATTAAATAAACTAAGTGCTCTCGCTTCGCAGAGCAGTTGTTTACGTACATAAAGACATAATTAGTGAACTGAAAAAACTATTAGAGTGATTTAATATGCTCTATGCATTGCAGTGTTACACATTAAGCAAAAAAGAGTTAGTTCTTTTAGATACTGCTCACTGGTAAACAGCGTGCATCTCAGCGCTATCTTCTCTGCAGCAGTTGCTTTTCATCTCGTGGACTGTTGAGGGGTAACTTGATTGATTCTTTATGAGTTTTGGGAGATTGAATGACACTGAAGAGATTTAAGTGTAGCAGAAATATCTCTTTATTCTTAAAACTGACTAATGAAAGTTTATTTGTACCTTCAAGGGAAGGATTTGGACCCCCTCTGTGTTGGAAACCACTGCTCTTTGGTGTACTGGCCACACTCATAACATTGTCCAGTGTTGACTAAGGTTCTGCCATCTAAGCGCACAATGAGCAGGGACATGTGTTTGACAGAGATACTTGCCAAGGAATTGTTTTATGGATATTAAAACATGAAGAAATAAATTAGATGGTGCTTTGTGTTCCTGCAGTACAGGTGAGGGACAAAACGCTCGTTTTGTCCACGTGCCGAGATTAATTTGTGTGCACGTGCCACTGCAGTCCCTCGTGATCTCATTAAATCTAGTCTAAAATTAAGAGTTGCACGAACTTGGTGAATCCGTTTCACATTACTACTGCAATCACAGTGTCTACGTCGGTAATGAGGTCTCTCTCCCGCGTCGCCGCCTCTCCCACACCCAACCCTCTGTTCAAGAATGTGATCCCACACCCCACGTGGGCCCACTCACATCAGGTTTCTTCATCCCCCTGAGCGTGAGCCCTTCCTCCTTCAGGTACCAGGGGCATGTCTCAGCCACTGCAGCAGCAGGAGATGAGACATGCCTCTGGAGAAGTGTGCTTCGTGGCCGTAGCCCTCAAACCAGCGATGCTCGTCTCTCCTCTGGCGTCTCCTCAAGAATCTGCAGCAGCAGGTCACTGAGGGGCTTGGCCACAGAGTCGTAACCTGCTGAAGTAAGGTGAAGGAAGTCAAACATGTCCTGAGTGCTGATGGTTCCATCGGAGTGGACGAACTCCCTGCTCACATCCAAGAGCTGAGCCTGGCTCAGCCGTGGCAGCCAGGAGCGCAGGTGAGCGTTAACAGCAGCGTTCTTCTCCCTGAGTGGGTTGGGCCGTTCCCCTCGAGGCAACAAACCCTGAGGACCACAGAAACAGAGCTGACTTATTTACTGAAATTATTATATTAAAGGAGACATATCGTGCTAATTTCAAGCGCCATATTTTTATTCTTGGACTCTACTAGACAAGCTCTGAATGATTCACTGTTCAAAACACTCCTTAGGCACCTCTGAAGAAGCTGTTTTAGCTTCCTCCTCTCTTTTTAAGCCAAATATCTCCTGATGGATGCCTCTGAAACAAGATTTGAATAGCAGATGGTAGGAGTTCTGTGCTCAGCCAGAATTATAACCATGATCCTACTGACTATACCGATCCAACATGAGAAAAAACTGAGCTCT
Organism: Haplochromis burtoni; assembly: GCF_018398535.1. NCBI lineage: Eukaryota > Metazoa > Chordata > Actinopteri > Cichliformes > Cichlidae > Haplochromis > Haplochromis burtoni. The sequence goes on from NW_024582417.1 coordinate 347,500, forward strand.
GAGCTCACAGTGATGACTTGTACATAAGTAAAAGACGTGTACTTTATTAGCTACACATGTTCAACCAATCTGTATGCAGACGAGTTTCTAATAACTAATATCAAACTGTGTGTCCACAATTAAAGGAAACTAACTTTCCTCTGTCTGTTGGTTATATTGTGGCATCAACTCCTCAGTCATGTTATTTAAGGCACCTGAAATTGTATTCAAGTTGTGTGCATATCACCACGTTAAAGAGCCTTTATGTTAATGCTCAGGAACAAATGTCAATATAATTGAAAGTTCTAGCTCAAAATATGAGTTTAAGACAAACAAGCAAGACAAGATGCAACATATGACTAAACTTACCAGGACAACTATCTTTGCCTTGGGGAGGCGAGTAGTGAGCAGTTCTGCAATGGCAAGAATTCCTCCTGCAACCTGCTCTGCTGTGTGCTCATAATTGTTGGTTCCTACCCACAACACCACCACCTGGACAAGAGGACAGACAATTTATTCACTTCTGCTAAACACGTCCAACCCTGCAGAATTTATATCAAAGCGAATGACATAACATATGAGATACAACACAATTAAGCGACATTTTGGGGTTTTTTAGAGCAATTAAGCCAAATAGATGAATATCAAGTTTAACAAAGAAGTTAAAGAGCATTGACTTCTGCCGAGGTCAATGCTGAAACTTGCACTTATGAAGAAAGAGCTCAAGATCTACATGAAAGTCACAAAACTCGGAGGTCAGAGTGTGTGAAATGTGAAACTGTGGACATCAGTGTGGACGCATTATACTGTCCTCATCTGCCTTTCTGTTAGCGGGCTCGTCCCACCTTGGGGCGAATGTTCTCCAGCTCTCCATTCTGCAGCCTCCACAGTACGTTACAGGTGGTGTCCCCTCCAATGCCAAAGTTGAGCGCGTGAAGAGGGGAGAACAACTCCCTCCACACCTTTGGACAGAAAACCATGAATATGCATTTGAGTCAGGTCGATTATGATAACTAGTGCGTCATCAAGAAAAATCAACAGTGAGCAAAGATAAACGTATGGCTTTTATTCGCTGTCTTTATTGTGCAATTCAAGACACATGAATCACATCCAGATGTGTCCTGTTTAATTTAAAAATGTTTTCTAAGACTTTACTCTGACCTCATACTGATGCATTAGTTGTACCATGGAATCCCCCACAAAGAGCACGTCTGGCTCAGCATCCTTGCACTCCTGTACAAACCTTGAATGCTGTAAAAACCCAAGAGAGCTGGTGATATAGTGCATGACAGACCCGACAAATACAAGAACATCTTTAATTTATTAAAAATAAACCCCTCTCTGCTTGATTCTGAGAACTTGCCCCCTGATGTAAAACTCTGCGTTTTGACTCTCTAAATCTGAGCGGTATGATGACAGTCGTGAGCCATCAGAGTCAGATAAAAAACCTCAAGCTTGTTATAGGCGAGATGCGTCTGGTGCCCTATCTGACAGAGAGCTCCGAGTAAAACAGACTGTCTCAATGACTGCCCTATTAGCTTTGGGAGGATTAACTTTGTGCAGACTTTCTAGAAAGATCCACTAAACAAGCCAAACAAAGTGATGCACTGGAACAAACAAAGTCTTCTTAGTGACTAAAAATTGTGAGCACATGGTTGATATTTATTTAGTGGCCTTTTCTTTGAGTCAGATCATGAGCTTATAACTACTATAATAAATATTATCAACATTGTCATCCATTCTTATTCAGACACTAATATTATTAAGAAGATCAAAACATCAACTGACAATGGCTACATTTCACTGTGTGTTATACTTGTATAACTATGCATGTGACAAATAAAGAACCTTGAACCTTGAACAACACTAACTGGCTTCACGGGATTGCAGCACAGTCATAAACATCTGTGTTTAAGAATTAGAAATAAAAACATAATCTCAGACTAAGGTCACCAAATCGAAGCGATGTCTTATAGTGGCGCATCGATTAACATGAGAAATGTATATTATACTAAGCTTTAGTTTAATTTGCAAGAGTTCTCAGCAATAAAAGTCTCACAGCGCCATCCTCCTCTCCATCGTAAGCGCTCCAAGCGTCACACAGAAACTCCTGATGGGGACAGCGTGCAAAATTTAGAAGACTCCTACTTATCAAAGCCACACATAGGTGCAGATCCAAAGTGCCATCCCATCTGAGCTGAATTATACAACTGGTTTTATTTATTTATTTACTTTATTTATTTAAACACTGACTTAATACTAACTAATTACCATGGAAACACATAAGGGAACTATCTTTGATAAATAATGCACATCATTCAGACCGCCTTCATACATCAGAAGGATATGAGGTATTAATGATAATACAGAGTAAATGTTTACAACACTCTAACAATAGAGATTCCCTAATTTCCTTCGGGATTAATAAAGTATTCTGATACCTGTGACAGCCACCGTCCATCTCCTTGAACATCTTGTACTGGCTGAGGGACTGCTGCTGGGTTCACGTCATCCCCACTCATCCTGAAAGAAATCCTAGCGCTTATTTACACATGCAATAAACATGGTGCGACCTACAGGAGGGGGAAGGACGTCATGCTGATGCCGGGCACAGAGGAAAGCATCTGCACCACCTAGCAGAGAGCAGCGGGGTGATGTAGCGGCTTAGCGTTTCGGGAGCAGACAGACTGGCCTAATGCGGATTGCAGGCCACTCTCGCTCTCAGTGCGGGTGTTTAGAGATCACAGAGCAGATCGCATTAACTCCGCTAGGCTACTGTTTATCAGACGTTAGCTTGTTAGCTGCTTGCTAATGACTGGAGACTGTTGTGGCTGCATCTCTGATACACGTCTGTCGTGCTCGTCGTTAATTAAAAAAAATAAACAAATAAAGATATTTTTAAAAAATGAAATTACTTATTTATTTACAAGACAAACTACCTGGCAGGGTGTCACTTGTCGGCTCTCCTGGGTGACCCTTAACTTTTTATTCCCCGGCCTCGCTGAACCGCTGTCAGGGAGTCGACGCGTATGATGCTCGCTAGCAAGTGTTAGCAGCCTCGAGCTAGATGAGACAACAAAAGGTGTGTCAGAGGGAAAGCACAGAGATCGTTCCAGTGGCAAGAGTGCCCGCTCGACACCACCAGCCGAAACACCGATGGAAGGAAGAGTGGATTCTTCCGAGTTCAAAGTCTTATCAGTGCTATCGTGCACCTGACCTAAACCCGGGCACAGCTACCTTCTGTAAGCTGCGGAGGTCGCTGACACCAAAACACAGCACCGAGGGGAGGTTTTTCCTCAGGAGAAACCGCAGGGCAAAAACACACCACCGCAACAGCTGATCCCGCGAGGAATCATGGGTAGGTGGTCGCGTGTTTGAACAACTTCGCATTTTTTTCTTACAATGAAATTATATCAAATTTTTTGATGGTAATAGTTAGTGTAAGACCAGACATGAAGACATGCTCCTATGTCTGAGTATGTCGTGCAGTTTAGTTTTCGGAGTGCGACGGTGATCTCTCGTTGATGCCAGCCCGGCGTCAGCTGACCGCATTGCATCACGGTCGTTAGAGCAAATGCTGCATTCTAGTACTGTGGAAAACACAGGAAATAAAACATTCCTGCTCTCTGGCCGTAGGTCTACATTTGGCGGAAATATGCTTTACATCAGTAATGTCAAACCACCACTAGCCCACCAGTGGCCACCACCACATACACCCCGCTTTGATCTTAAGTGGAACAAACAGTGAAATCCCCCCTTTCTGTCAGAGTAAGTAACTTTACCAACACTCTGAGTACCTAAAGTATCTTAATATATCAAAAAGAAGTGCAATTTCAATAGTATGTTGCAGTTTTTCTAGATGATAGAGAAATCCTGCTGTAGTAAATAAACAAACAAACAAAAAACCCCAGAAATTTCTATATTAGCTAATGAAAAAACAACAACTATAATAAAAAAACAGTTAATCTTTATCTACTTTTCACATTTTCCAGAAAAACAAAATGAAGAATAAAAAAAATAAAAGACAAGATTAAGACTGTGCAAAAGAGAATTCTACCACAAATGAGTACAAAACATTTTAATAAATGTCATTAATGAATCTAAGAAACAGCCGCAAGAAGGTTTGATACAGAAATATCTCTGTAATCCTATGTTCTGACAGGTGTGTTCACCTGTCACTAAAAAGGAGAGCTGTACAGTTGTTTAGGAGTGATTTCCTGAAGTGTTCAGCGAGGCTGAATGAGTCTGAGGAAGAATGGGCTCTGCAGTCTCTTTAGTGTGTGGCTAATGGAGCGGGAGCAATGGCTGTGAATGATGATCAGTTTGTTCAGTGACTTCCTGTCCCTCACTGACTCCAACACTTCCAGTTTCCGACTAAACAAACTGAGCCTCAATCATTGTTAATGCAGATTTTCTTTTTTTCAGTGTAAGCATTCTTCATGACTCTTGAAGAACCTGTGGCTTTTTCAGTAACAGAAATCAGCTTTATAATAGCCTTTCTTTGTTCCTGGGAAACTTCGAGGTTGCTTTTGTTTGGCTCACTTTTACATTTTACAAACTGGCAGATAAGACATGCTAAAAAATATCCTGGGATATTTATTTAAACACAAATTGTCTTAACTTTGATTTCACATATGGCATGATTCACCATCACTAAAACCTCTTTAAATTCTTTTAGTTCTTCCTTTATTTTCTCCTGTTTGTATTATGTTTCTATAATGCCTTTTCCCTCTTAATCCTTGCCCAGCCAAGTCCCCAGCGGTGTTTGTTAACCAACTGAAACAGTCCACTGCTTTTCTGCGTGTGTAGACGTGCCCTGAAAGCTCAATGAAAGGTTTGAAAGAAGTGTCGCTACTCTTAGGGAAAAATAACTCATACCAAAATGAACCACCAGATGGAGCCCCTACACATCTCTGCTTAAGTTTTCAGTAGATCAAACCAAGCCACCCATACCAGCTAAAATACCCCGCACAGTACAACTGAGCCATACCAGATCTCCAGGATTCATGTTTTCCATTTCATTTATCACTCATATTGTCAGCTGCTAGTTTTTATACAATACGTTTACCTCCTAAAACATACCTGGAAGACCTCTGAAAGTAAATAAACCATTATGAATTTCCCTCAATGTCAGAACTTTTATAATTTATTGTTTTGTCATTTTTTAAATCGAGAATAACTAAACATCAATTAAACTCAAATTAACAGTGCCTATCATCGGATTAGCTTTGTAAGTATTTGTTTGTGAAGACAAATCCTGAAGGATATCAAATTTATCAGTAAATAGATAAAGCCTCAAAATGAGATTTTTACAAACACTGGCATCCTCTTTATAGATTTACTGGTATCCCAGACCACAATTTGTAAAGCTATAGTGAATATCTTACTTAGATTTGGTGTGTAGACCACAGGTCCACTACGGAGGAAGACAGACTCAGTTGTAATGACATTAGTTGCCTGGTCAGACCTAATTGGAGAGCTTCTGATTCTGCTGTACATTGTATTATATTATAAAGTTATATGCTCATCTAAGCCTGCATCAGCATAACTACATTTTTAAGACAAGCGTATGACATAGACTGTATGTAAAAGCTGGATGTAGCTACTGTTTATGTTGTCTAGAGAAGTTGGGAAAGTATGATGATAGCCTGTGTAATATAATATCTCTCAGTATTCATTTTGACAGCAAATCTTGGTATTATGGTGTAAAAATGTAAATGTGTCTATCTAACCTTAATTGCACAGAGAGGTAACTTCTGATTGCACCACTTCCAAACTTGTAACCATTTTCTTTGGATTTCAGTTAGTTCAGATTGGACCCTGCCTCTTGTCCTATAATAGCTGGGATATTGTAGGACAAGAGCCCCTCCACGCAAAGTGCTGTAATGCTGGTAACTCTTCCTTTGCAACTCTGGGTGCTCGGATTAATTTTCAGATAGTTTTTGACTGACTGGAGGAAGCAGTTTGCCTTCAGGGCGTTTTTTGTTGTCTTATTTACTGTTTTCTATAGCGGGTTGGTAAGTTTTAGGTGTCTGACGCTTTTAGCTGTGTAAATAACTGAATGTGCTCTTAGAAAGTAGGAGTAAGAAGAAGGTAGGGTTGAAATGTGTCACGTTTCGACTCAGCGGTTGTGAGATTGCATGGGCATGTGTTATGCAATAGGCAAAACTCCGCCTACAGGTGCACTGAGGTTTTCACTGTCCAAAAAAACGGCTTTGTCCTTTTGGCAGCGATAGTCGCGATCCGGACTCTAATAAACTTTCATGAAGGGATTTATACAGAAGAATTAATCAGGCGGAGTATGTATCGGATATTACCTCTGCTCCTCCTGGGAGGATTCTTCCTGACAGGTGAGTTTTAGGAACTTCCGGGAGGTACATCGCATTATTAACGTGTTTCACAAACATGGCAACCGTGTTTAATAAAACGAAACACAAACGAAACATCAAGTTCGGAATCTTATTTGGTCTCTGAGCTGTAAAGCCCGTGTTATTCTTTGGACGTTCACGGTGTAGTACAGAGTATAAAGTACACTTACGTGTACTGCGACCAGTTTCTGCTAGTATGCCTGTAGCAGGCGTTGATAAGACCGTGTTTGGATTTGAAGCCATGGATTATTTCTTTGTATTAGATCATACTTTTAACTGACAATCACTTTATTAGGTACACATGTTCAGCAGCTTGCTAACGCAAATATCTTGTCAATCACATGGCAGCAGATCAAAGCAATTAAGCAAGGTGACCTGCCGAAGTTCAAACTAAAAAACGAGAAGGGGATCCAAGTAACCGTGAAGGTGGCATTTTTGAAATACTTAGACCAGACAGGCTGGTCGGAGTATCTCAGAAACTGCAATGGTCTGAAAAAGAAAGCACATCCAGTATCCGTCAGAGGAGAATAATGGGCCACTACCTTGAGTTTATATGAAGGCAACAGTAACTTAAAATAACCACTTGTTACAACCAAGCTGTGCAGAAGAGCATCTGAATGCACAACACATCAAACCTCAAAGCAGGTGGGCAGCAGCAGCAGAATGCACACTGTGTGACACTCCTGTGAGCCAAGATCAGTAAACTGAGGCTACAAGTTGCACAGACTCACAAAAATGGCACAACAAATTACAGAAGTGGAAAAAGATTGTCTGGTATGAGCCTGGATTTCTTCTGTGACCATTCAGATGGTATCCGACGTAAACAACATGAAAGCATGGATCTGTTCTGCAGTGATTCAGCCTTGTGGTGGTTTAATGGTGTGAGGGAAAGAATTTCTTTGCGCACTTTGGGCCCCTTAGTACTAACGGAGCGTCGTTTAAACACCACAGTATTGTTGTTGACCATGTTCATCCCTTTATATGACCGGATGTGCTGGAAGAGGAGATCATCACGCATATGCAGCTGACAAATCTGCAGCGACTGTGCAATGCTGCCGTGTCAGTATGGACCAAAATCACTGAGAAATGCTTCCAGCTCCTTGTAGAATCTATGCCACAAAGAATAAACACAGCTGTGAAGGCAAAAGGGGGTCCAGCAAGGAACACCTTAGTATTAGTAAGCTGTACCTAATGAAGTGCCCAGTGACTATATATGCCACACATACCGTTACTATCCACAATTCATGCCTTAATCCATGCAAGTAATTTCATTAATATTTATTTTTTTAATAGCCACTTTTTTGTGGCTATTAAAAAAAATCAGCATGCCATACATGCAATGTGTCGGTTTGACTGTAGACATTTGAGAATTTAAAGGCTTCAGCAACAGCTGTAATGTTTACAATCAAAAGCCAAACACTGTGAAAAAGCTTCTTGTATAAGAACAGCTTATATATAAAAGAGGATGTCAGAGCCCCAACTTTCTATATAAAATGACATAATATATTTAAAAAATAAATATGTATACATAGCTGCAGCTGTCTACAATACAACTTTATGCAAAAAAAACTATAAAAATGACCTTTAATTTATTTTGGAAGAAGTTCGAACATATACATTCACATTAAGTACAGCATGTTTGTGCTGCTCATGATGGATCCCAAACCTTTATTTTTCCTTTATTGTGGCTTCCTTTTCTTTCACTGTGTTTCTCTGCATGTTGTCTTGAGGTGTCTTCTGACTGTTTTTAAGAATGCCAGTCACTCATCTTCCTTTTTGCATGTCATTCTGAGCAACTGACGCCAAAATCCACTTGAACCAGCTGCTATTTGCAGCTTAACTTGTGTGTTGTTTTCGAATGTAAATCTAAGCCATATGCAACATGGATTTTGCATTCTTGTTTAACTAACATGTAATATGTGAGCTGGACAGCATTTGGTCATACAAAGTCATTTCTATATCTGATATCTGAGCAGGAATCTATTCAACATTTTAGGAAACATCTTTAATTAACAAAAAATCCATGTTTGCAGTGTGATTCTTACTTCTAAACAGGAAACTTGCACATAACCTCTGACTGCAGGGTTGTTTGATGTGTGATCACAGTACTTTTGGTTTTTTCCAATTAGTTTTCATTTTGTTTAGTTTTGACTTTTTTCTCTTTAAGTCGTCTTAGTTTCAGTTAGTTGCGCAGAGTGAAGTTAGTTCTCAAAGTTTACAAAATAGTTTCAGTTGTAGTTTTTTCCCCCCCAAAAGTTAAATTTGATTTTAGTGAATTAAATATTTTTTCACTTCTGGTTTAAGTTTTCAGTTTAGCTGTAACTAACAATATTAACCTTGGTCTGTAAACACAGCAGATACATTGACGGGGTGTTCCCACACTCTCGGCCATGGAGGAGATAATTGAGAGGAGAACTGAAACTGGCCTTGTTTGTTTGACCATGGCTCAGGGGGTTGGGAAGCGTATCTGTAACCGGAAGGTTGCCGGTTCGATCCCCGGGCTCTCTGTCCTGGTCGTTGTGTCCTTGGGCAAGACACTTTACCCTACTGGTGTTGGCCAGAGGGGCCGATGGCGCGATATGGCAGCCTCGCTTCTGTCAGTCTGCCCCAGGGCATCTGTGGCTACAACTGTAGCTTGCCTCCACCAGTGTGTGAATGAATAGTGGCATTGTAAAGCGCTTTGGGTGCCTTGAAAAGCGCTATATAAATCCAATCCATTATTATTATTATTTGAAGAGTATCAGCTGTGTGCTCCCACAGAGCCTTGGAAAGCGTTGATAAGTTTTTCAGTAATTCAGATTTAAAGGCAAGTTTATTTGTATAGCACAAAAAATAGTTATTTCTAAAAACGTACCTACTCTTCTTTTATTAAGGTTAATGTGGTTTCTTAACTTTTATTCTTCTGTCTGTGTTTAGCTGCTTCCTTATTTACCAGGGATCTGTTAACCATTATACTAAAGAGCTTCACATCCCATTAATTTAGCATGCAAAGAAATCCTGTGTCTTACTGGTGCTGGAAGTCTCTGAAACTGCCATCTTTCATCTGCACCATATCACTAAAATTTGAAACATCCTAATCTGTTTATTGCTTCCAGGCTGGACTATTGTAATTCATTATCATCAGATTGTTCTAAAAGTTCCCTAAAAGGGCTCCAATTAGCAGATCTTGAGGTAGATTAACACAAACCTCATAGTAGGTGTGCAAGTACAGATGTTGTTAAATTACAATTTGCTGTGTTCGTTGTTGTACTGGCAGACATGTAAAACCACAGTCAGGCTGTGGAATAGATTGTCATGTCGTTGCCATAAGAAAGTAACAAACTCACATTTTATATTGAAAGGCAGTAAAGTTCTGAGGCACATGACATGGTGTGTCAAGGACATTACTGTGTTTAATGAAATGGGCAGTTTGAACTACTAACTTCAATCTTGATTGTTGTCGTTTGGTCGTGTTTATTTCAGGCGTGCGGCATGTTACTGGGATAGAAATTAGAACGGAGAAGGAAATGGAAGCAGTCAACGGGACGGATGTGAAACTAAGCTGCACCTTCAGTAGTACTCAGCCAGTGACTCCAGGTTCTGTCACAGTATCCTGGTACTTCCAACCCCTGAATTCAAAACCTGGCGAGTCTGTGAGTATAAAATAGATTTTTTTTTTAAATGTAATAAAATTCAGTCCATAAGACCTTCAAATAATACCTAATTTCTTCCTCTCAATTTCAGTCTTGTATTAGCTTCTATATGTTTAAAGTTTCCAGTGTGTGTTAATATTTTCTATTTCTGCACTTCCTTTTTTTGTCTTTTTCTGTAATGTATGTGGCAGCTGTTTTACTACGAGAATGAAACGCCTCACCCTCCAACGTCTCCGCAGTTCAAAGGGCATGTAGTGTGGTCGGGAGATATCATGAGAAAAGATGCTTCCATCACTCTCCAGGACGTGAATCCAACTTTTAATGGCACCTACAGCTGCCAAGTGAGAAACCCTCCAGACTTTCAAGGCAATATTGGAGAAATCAACCTCAGAGTGATCAACAAAGGTTAGACTATTGGACCTCAATATCAAAAATGACACCTCGTGGATTGAATGATATGATTCATGATTTGATTTGCTACACAGTTTTTTATCTGCTAAACAATCTGCTAAACTGCTAAAAACAAATAAAGGAAGACTTTGAAAACATCAGCTCACAATGATCAAAAAAGATCATGCTCAATATCTTCTCTGATCTGGACTGGATGATGTGCTAGGAGCGAAAAGATGCCACATTGTTTGAGGGAAATTAAAATGATTAATCCACAGAGGGCTGAATTCAAAGACAGAGAAAAATACAGCAGGCTGGACTATTTAGCCAAAATTTCATTGCAGTAACTTCAAATGATGGTCAGTAGTTTGTAAGGCACCAGAGACATTTGTATGTGTATGTATTAGAATAAGTCTTTTAAAGACTGATGCGTTGCATATATGACGACACTGTTACTTTTGAGATGAAAAGTTTGACTCATTCATCGCATCGTTATCAGAAGCAGTACAGTGAGGGAAAAGAGACACTTAAAAAAAATAGAGAACGTTTGAGTATGTGTCATATGATTGAATGAAGCAGGACAGTGTGATTAACCACTGGGTCGCTCATTCATCTTTACTTCGTTGTCTTCTTTCTTGCTCCTAGTGTCCCTCTCTGAGATAAGCTTCCTGGCGATCATAGTTGGAGGTGCTTGTGGCGTAATCCTGCTCATTCTCACTATCATTATGGCAGTGAAGTTCTACAAGAAAAATAGAAGGGAAGATGACTTTGAGCTGCACGAGCATGATTTCAAAGACCCAACTGTGTGGTGAGGGCCAGAGAACTCTGTGTTTTGGGACTGGTGTGGACTCTGGTTGGCTGTTGGGTTGATTTTCCTGGAGGAGATGACTAATAAGGATAAGGGCATCTTCTTCTATGTTTTTTCCTCTATTGTGAATGTCTTGAATATTAATGTATTTTTTTTTATTCAGTTATTTCAGTATTAGAGCTCAAACACCCTTTCCAGTCTGTACACTTTTGTATGTGTGTATATACTATTGAGACTTTTTTACAAAGTTGGTCCTGATTGTGACTACTGAATACTTTGTAACAGAATTTTTTAAATGTAGGTTATGGATTATAATCATGGTTGGTTTTTATAATGGTGGTTATTAATACTTGTTCACAGCAGCAGTTCTAACTGAATGAGTGAGGCTGTTTTTCTGTATAATCTTTAGCATTTTACCATTTAGTTAGCATCTTTCAATCACAGGTTATTTTATTGTAAATTTTATAGATGTCAATTTTAACTAGAGCACCTTTTTGAGGTAATTGTACGTGGTCTTCAACATAAAGAAAAGCTGATACTGCTGCGGTGAACTGAGTTAAATGCGCTCTGCTGCCTGCTACTAATGGGTTACATTACAGCTTTGGCAGATGAAAGCTGTCTGGGCAAAATCTTCTGCTTTCTCGGTGAGCAGCAGCTGCAAGAACAACTGTTGCTTCACAGCACTTGTCATTTTATAAATCCAAGATCCAGGGAACAGTGAATGGGTTTTAGTGCAGAAGTCTTGAACTGTCGAAGGTAAAAATCAGTTCATTGATTTTCTGGGCTCTGGGCTGGGTTGGTTTCAAGTCGAGGAGTCTGGGTGTCTCCTTCTCTATATATAATTTTTTTTTTTTTTGCTGAGGTAAACCAGTGTTGTTTTGTATATTTGCTTCCCTTTTGATTGAAGCCAGTATCTCACAAATAGTCCTTCTCATTGCATCTGTGTTTGTGTGTGACTGTTTGGTGGGGGTGCTTCAGCAAACCCGAGGAGGCAGAGCATCTGACATCCTTGCAGAAGAAAAAAGAGGTCAGTTCAGACGATGAAGAGTCTGAGCCCAGCAGTGGAGATGATGATGATGATGATGATGATGATGATGACGATGATGACGATGACGATGATGATTAGATAGATGTATTTTTCTTGAATTCAATTTGTTCATTCACACAAATTTATTGGGCTGATCATGTGGATGTGATGCATTCAGAAAGTTTTGTGACCGCCCATGAAAAGCAAAAACTTCTGATTGAAATCTAATTTTTACCTGTAAAGAAACTCTCCCCGTGCACCTCTGGAACACTTCCACCATAGAGGCTACTTTTAGATATTAACCTTATATTAAAATGTGAGTAAAAAGAGAAAAGCAGTGACTTGCAAATAAGTTCAAACTTTTATTTATTTGGAAAAAAAATCCCAAGAAAAAATGTTGACATATTACAATGTTTTTGTTTTGTTTTAAAATTTTATGTCAGCAGCATGTTTCATAAAATTCTGGATTTATTTCACAGTTTTTCTTAATTTCATCATGTTTTTTTAAGGAAGACTTGTTGGCAGTATAGAAATGGATGTAGCTTCTGTGACACTGCTCCCTGGTCTCTGAAGTCTTTGAAGTTTTGAAGCTTTCAGATGACGTTGCCATCTTGGTTTTAAAAAACTGATATGATGAGGCTGATATGAAACCAGATCCTTAGATGATGTAATGCTGGTTTGTTTTAAGACTCTTTCATACAGCTTCTTCTTTCTTTCTTTCTTTTTTTCTTGCCTCAAAGCTACTTCCATGTTTTATACTGTCTATGGATAAACTGAGCTTCTCTTGGATTCTCTTCTGAGACTTCTAGTTTGCTGCTCTCCAGTTTAAGATGAGCATATACAATAAAATATCTGTCAACATTTTATATCTCTTCTTAGTACTTTTTCAGTTAAATATCAGGTTATTACTGCATTCTGCTTTATTAACATTTTACTTGCTGCTATAGTGTAGTTGACAGCATTAAAATATATTTGGCTGAACCCACATGTTATCTTTGCAAAGCTACCTTTTTTTTCTTCCTTGCCAAAAAGCTTGCATTTGCAGACAGCAAATCTCGACCAATGACATTTCAGCTGAGAAAATCAAGTGTGTTAAGCTCCTAGCATTAAACAGAAGTCATGTGCAGGTTACAACGGTTGGCTAAGCTCACTCCTTTTTAACTATTACAAATTATTTCCACTTCCCAATGTGACGCACCAACCAAAGCTGACTGATTCCAGCTTTTTCTGCACGAATAAAGAACTTACACGACTATTTCAGTACTCCACATACATACTCCAGTATATAGGCGCCGATGTCTGAAATGTGTTGAGTTGTCATTTCATTTTTTAATAACTGCGACAAATAAATGCCAGATTTGTTCACTGTACTGTTTATGATCGCTATGTTGCTTTGTTGTTTGTTGTTGTGTAATCTCAATGGGGATTTCTACTCAAAAACTGGACATGTATTGCCCTTCTGGGGTGTCCATGAATGTTTACTGTTAAATAATTGAACTGTAGATGTGTAAAGCGTAGGCCCTAGTAAGATGTTTCATTGCTAACACTACCCTGTTGCCAGTGTGATAGTGCTTATCTGTGCTGCTGCCACAAAAATGTGTCTCTTTCTTTCTAAAAGTTCACCAACAGGTTTATGAGCAATGACTACTGTTTACTTCACGGACAACTAGCAAGTTTGTGTTCTGCTTTTTGTATAAAAAGTGAAAAATAAAAATTTCTGTTCAGCGACTTTGGAATAAAGTTTTTTGTTTTAATCATAAAGGCTTGTGAATTCTTTTTGAATAGAAGTGATCAGGGTGTGTACAGAGAGGCTCGATATTAACAGCTCAGTAGCATGGAAGAGAATGCAACATACCAACTGTCAGCCACTCCTCGGTGTGTGTGACAGTGAGTTATTGTAAGTCACTCTGCCCTAAAACAGTTGATTGCAGCTTACAGTTTGTGCTGGAAAGTCACTTTGATGTTTTCTGTGTCTTCAAATAATTTGAAACACTCTCACTGGGACAGTTATTGAAAGGATATTGGTGACTTTACTTTGACACTGCTCACAAAGAGCATAAATTCACAAAAACATCAAACAGATGTGGAACACATCACTGGTAACTTGAATGCTCATTTTTTGTATTCCTGAAATTGAATTACATTGTTACCTGTTATGTTCATATCTGTCCTAAGATAAATCTAACTCAAGCTGCTGGAACAATATTAGTTACTAAGGCGGGGTGGAAAGACTGGGACATGCAGGAACCTGCCTGGAATTGTCCAAGCTTGTCAAAAACCCCATCTGTCGCCCTACCGATTCATTTTTTCGTTTTATATTGTGCGGTGTATTTGTTATCATTGAAAACAACTCGCTGAACCACTTTACTTTATTCCTTTTCATTAGATCAGTGTAAGTGTACCATATTTAACAATCACAGAACCACATAAACGTGCTGTGCTTTTTCTTTTTTTTTTGCTGTGAGAGATTAACTTACCTCTTGGGTATCAAACAGGTGCAAATGTTTTGAAGTCTCTGGTTGGATTCTCAGCTGGATAAATAGTTCCCATCTTTTCCCACTGCTGATGTCCGATAAAGTCATTGTGGCCAAACATGTCGACTCTTGTCTTGTTTGTTCAAAGGACTTTGTTCAGATGCAACTTTGTAAACCTAATCTGGGCTGCCATGTTCTCTGCAGAGAGAAGAGGCTTTCTCCTTGGAAGCTCTCCAAACACGCCAGACATATTCAGACTATTTCTAACTGTGCTGTCATGAACTGTAGCTTTTCACATGCTAACTGAGACCTTTTCACTGCTGTTTTTTGTACACATCATTCTAACCTTTCTCTTCGCACATAAATATATCTGTGAAATGCACTTTATAAAATAATCTTACTTTTTTTATATAACTGTACTTACAGCTGTCAGAAGTATATGTATACACTCATCATGGGCATGAATGTCATAGTAATTTAGGACTTTTAACGATTTCTTTGTTCATTTTCCAGGATGGAATGATTACACAGTAAACATTTTAATTAATGTAAAAAAACAAGAAGGTGCCCAAGTTTGGCATGTTTCATGAAAGTGAAGTGAAGGTGAGGCTGTACCAGTTGTCAAGCATGGCAGTGGTATAACCATGCTCTGAGGCTGTTTTTCTTTAAGTGGTACAGATACATTACATGTGATTGGGGGCGACCGTGGTTGGGAAGCTCATCTTGTAACCGGAAGGTTGCCGGTTCGATCCTCTCTCCAGCTCTGTCTGTCCTGGTCATTGTGTCCTTGGGCAAGATACTTCACCCTACCGCCTACTGGTGTTGGCCAGAGGGGCCGATGGCGCGATATGGCAGCCTGCAGGGCAGCTGTGGCTACAACTGTAGCTGCCTCCACCAGTGTGTGAATGTGAGAGTGAATGAATGGTGGAATTGTAAAGCGCTTTGAGTGTCTAGAAAAGTGCTATATAAATGCAATCCATTATTACATTACACAAAGTGGGGTAAGAAGGAGAAGGAATACTTCCAAATTCTTTAGCTTCACCTCAAATCAACAGATAGACAGTTGGAGCGTGAACACGGCGGCATACATTACATCAAAACTGGTTTTGGAATGGATAAAGCACACTAACATTAAGCTGCTAGAATGGTTTTCCCAAAGCCTCAACCCTGTTGAAAATTTTACAAACTACACTTGAAAATCAGGTCAGTTCAAGAAAACCAACCAATTTAAACAATCTCTACTAATTCTTAAGAGAGGAGTGGTCAAATATACAAGTAGATTTATGCCAGAAGCTTGTTGACGACTACCAAAAGCATGTGGTTGCAACTAGCTAAGGTAATTTTACCAAATATTAGTGGGGATGTTTGTATATATTGGCCTGTGTGCATACTTTTGACCCTGTGTAGATTAGAGAAACTCCAAAATCCTTTCAATCTTGTGCCTCAATTCTTAGTTTTTCAAACTTTTTCAGGCTGTATGCTGTAGAATTATTCCACCCTGTAAAAAGTTCAAAGAAATCATTTAAACACCAACATTAACATCGCAGTCATGCAGCAACACAGGAACCACCAAGGTTCAAGCCTGCAACATTATGGAAACTGCTGAAACACCAGCGTCACTGTCCACAGTGAAGCAAATGTCACGTAGCCTCGGACTGAGAGTTCATCAAACAAGAAAGACACAAGAACTACGAAGTGTATGCAAACTTCTGACCAGAGCTGTAGTAAGGCTAACACGAAAGGATTTTTACTTGTACTGAAGTATTTTTACAGATTCACGTGTTTTGCTGCAGTAAATCCAGATACCAAGATTTTCTTTTAAAAGTCTGAGGTAAACTTGAAAACATCTGCAAGTCATAATGCATTATGTGAGGGACATGTCTACCGGTAAATACAATATAATTATGTTTTGTACTGGCTGTAAATTGACGTGCTCTCTGTGTAGTTACAGTCATCCTGCACAGGTCTGCAGTAGCTCTCTTGTCTTCCTGCAGCACGATGCTGTTGTTTTTTTCCCTTATTGCAGTTCTGGAAGAGTTCCCGCTGCTGCTGCATTGATACTCCAGTGGAGGGGCCTGCAGAGGAGAGCAGTGAGCCTGCAGCCTGCCCACGTTATCTCCCACCCATGAAACGTCTCCACTCTACCTGCTGTGACCTTGCACCAAACCTTACCTACCTGTACGGGTTTAATAATGGAGGCGTGAATAATCCACATCAGTAATCCCTGTTAGTGTATATTTGAAATCCTATGATTATCTTACTCATAACGTACGTGGGATTACGCCATTCAGCCCCATGCTGTTTAAACAAGCACAAAGAAATAACTTTGCTCACTCAACTTCTTATGAATAATACTTTAGCTTACATACCAACATGCATGCAACGCCAAGCCCACTGATTGTATCATATACTATAGAAATAACAGTAATAACATAATATTTCTATTGCTGACTATCTGAAGTTTTGCACAACTAACACAAAACATTAATGTATTTTAAAGAGTGTATGAACTTGTAAATTAAGAAACAGAAAAGGTGCAGTTCGTTATTCCCCCCAAATAACACCTTTCTCAATAATCACAGCATCAACTTGCAAATACGAAAACACAGTTATTAGCATGTAAGGCAAATACTTGCAGTTAAAGCCCTTGGAATCGCAAATCTCACCATTTCTTTTTCTTGTAAACGGAAAAACAAAATTTAAAAAAGTACTATCAGCAGCGGAAAACAAGCATGCATGGATGTGAGCAGATGTGAGTTGTCCCTGTGTCCTCTATTTGTCTAGCTGTACCTCGACTCAGGTGACAAGCTCTGTCACATGGTCTCTGCTGCATCCTCGTTAAAACTCACAAATCTCTCTCTTTCTTCTTTTTTTGTATTTGAAAAACCTTTTGTGACCATAGAGGCACCTAACAGATGGAGTCTGACAGGCAAATAAATAAATAAACCAATCAAATCTGTAAGTTAAGTGCTAAGCATTTTCTGCTGCGGTGAATAGTGCTGACACAAGGCATTGCTGAGCTGTTGTTGACTGATGGTCTGTACATTTATGGCAAAGAAGCTGTCGTGCTTTAAAAAAAATGACTGTACACACTCGTGTATCATAATGGACTTACAGCAGAGTTTTAGCAGATTAAAGAACAATATAACAATACACAAGATAGTGTGACTTTGTATGCACTAAATAGGGCATACTGCACATAAATATGCTAATTCATAGCTCTGAATGGTAATGCGATGCAAGAAATCTTCACCTTACAAGACAAAACGACAGAACAAACAAAATAAGAGTAGGGGGCAGCTTTTAATGATTACAATTAAAAGAAAAAGACATTTTAAAACAAGTCTGTGCAAACAAGAAGCTACTTTACTGCTTTCCTCACCCATTGTAAATCTCTCACGTTGCAAAATATGGTGTTGCCCAGGAAAGAACGATGAAAGAAGTATTCATGATAGGAGCTTTTAAATGTGTGTCTTACAGGAGACCTGGGGGATCTGTGGTTACGTACCCAGCCTCCACGTCACCCTGCACTGCAGAACTTTTCTCTGAGCTTCATAAACACTGTCAAAAGTGCCTGGGTGTGTACACCAATGGGGGGGTGAATGAGACAAGGAGTTGTCTGGGGCATTGGAGGGGGGGTGGGGGGGTGCAGAGGTGAGGTAAGAGAGAGGTGGCATGCAGCCAACTGAGAGGACAGAGAAAAGTTGGGAGTTAGCCGGAGAGAAGAACAGGGAGATTTATCTTCACTGAGGCTGTGCTGAGGAGGGATAAGAGCCCCGGCGTTTTCCCTGGATGTCTGTCTCTCGGTACCTCTATTTTTTTGCTTACATCCCCCCTCTCTTATTTAATTGTCGCTCTTCTTGGCTGGCACTGCAATGTGGCTGTCTCTGCAGTGAAAGTGCTGCCTGGCAGATTCTCCTTGAGTGAACCCTGGTTGCGCAGTGAGTGCTGCTCTGCCTCCGTCCTGTCCACACTGACTCAGCTGTGCATGCAGTTGGTCAGCCTCTGAGTGAGCACCAGCTGCAGGAGCAGGTAGGCAGTAGCAAAGTTAAACTGTGCTTATCATCAAGTCATGTTTCTTTTCACTCAGCATCCTTTATTTTTATTTATTTATTTATTTTTAAAAAAAAGGTTATTGTATGTGTAGGAGACTTGCATTTTCTGTGCACTAATATAACTTTTTACTGTACTGCCTGTGTATTCATCGCGACAGATTTTAGTTAATTAACCTTTTTCCTTCCTTCTCCTCACCCTCCTCCTCCTCTGCCCACCGACAGTACCTTCTAAAGGAGTGCTACCCTGAAACAGCTGCAGGTGCAACACTTGGAGTACACGCATCCACAGAGCAGCTTCCTGATTTTTCCAGTGGACAGAGTATTCTCCTAGCTTTCGGGGCCAGTGTTGGATACTGCAGCATCATTTGTTTTGGAGCAGCTCTAGCAGCCATGAAGGTCCGGTGGATTGGGGTTGAACCCGTGAGGCTGGGCCCTCCACACACAACCTGTGGCCTGGTCTTCTCTTTGCTGCTTGGTAATGTCTGTCTTTCTTTTTATGTCATATGATGTGTGCAGTGTTAGAAAGCTTCATCTTTTCCTCACATCAGTATTTATTCATGTGTTTAGGTAGAATAATGATGCTTTGGTATTTCTAGGTCTTATACTGACCTTCATCTCTGACCTATGCACAACAATTTGTGTAAGAAATAAGAAACACTATGATTATTTTTGTTTGGGTTGTCCTTGGTTTTTTTTGTTGTTGTTGTTTTTTTTTTTGCATGATGTTGCATTTTACATATTGCTCTGAGCCAGATGGAGTAGAAGTAGGACAGTAGGTGGAAGTCTTGTAAACTAACTGGTTTTGTTAAATTCATATGAGTCGTAAAGTTTTGATGGCTTTTACAAGTAAGCACAAAGTAACAGTACAAGCCTGAGATTATTTATAACCAACAGATAGGTAATAATGTGGCTTGACACTTCAAATAATCATTCAGAGCTAATACTTGATGCTGATACTTGTGCTTTGAAATACCCACATCCTTTTTAGAGTCATAACTTAATTTCTATTCATGCCTCTCTTGGGGCATCAGTGCACCAAACACACATTAAACATTTAAAGCTCCCTTGTTTAAAACATCTTGTGTAGGAGATGTAGGCTGTAAGGTTCCCTTATTGTCCCAGTCCATTTCAAGTCCTGTAAGGTGCATAAAAATGAATCTATTGCAATAAATAGCCTGTGTTTCCCACTTTTAATACCAAATTCTTTTCTTTGCATTGTGTTACATTCACACACAGGAACAGATGAGTAACTGTCACTGTCTGGCCAGATTTTTCATAAACAGATCAGCGATTTTTCACAGGTGTTCTTTTTTTTTTCTTTTTTACAATGTAGAAGAAACTTTCAAGAAACACGTGCAGAAACTGCACAGTAGGCCAAATCTGCAAATGCAGGTGGCCAGCAGCGAGAAAGATGCTACAGCGGTTAAACCATAGCTCAGGACAGTGATTATATTACAGGAGTACAGAATGATATTTGCCTTATGTAATGCATTTATTGTATGATGCACTGTAAGGTGCTTTACAGGATATGGCTAACAGCCTGAACAGAGAGAATAACAGTTTTATAGCCACATGTAGGATAAAGAGAGGCAGGTACTATGGAAAATAGATTTTATTTTATTTCTGAGTTATTATTACTATCTGAATTATGACTTAGACAAATCATCTTATGTCTTAAGCATTATGGCATTGATGGGCTTGATTTTGAGACAGTGTTTAGTCAGAACCTTTAAAAGGTAGATGTAATTTTCATGGACGGTATGTGTCTTTATTTTACCTTCAAATAATGATCTGTTCTTGTCCCCACATAGCCCTCACAGTAGTTGGTGGTTTTTTGCATACATCGGTTAATAAAAAAAGAAGAAGAAAATGTTGACATATGTGGGTTAGAAACTGGAACACCAGTGTGCTACTTTTATCTGAAACACCAAGACTCACGAAACAAGTTTTAATGAACAGTACAGAAGTTGGATTTAGAAGAGAGCAGTAAATACCAAAAGGTTTTCATTGTGTTAGGGATAAAACAGAAAGAAGATGGTTTTTTTTAAATTTCCTGATCTTGTGTGAGCAGCTTCAGTATCTACACTGATAGCAACAGTGTCCTTGTACTGGAAAATGTGTTAGTTAAGGACACACAAAGGGGCTAAAAGAATGAAAATAAAATCAAACAAATACTGTGAAAAAACTAGTGATAAAAGAATAAAATAAGACATGCATGCATGAGACTGCAGAGTGATTGTGCTGCTCTCTCATTACTCCTTTTCTGGGCTCACTGGACTGCATAGGAGCAGCTGAGGAAAAGATTAGAAGGTGTGATTTCTTTTTTTGTCAGGGCAAGAGTGAGCTGAGAGTGAATCGATAGCATGCACACTTACAGTGCCCCTCCCCCGTCTTTCGCTGTGTCAGTTTGTGTTTCCTGTTCCTCCAAATGGTGCTTGTGAGATGTTGACCTTGAGCATGTTATGCACAAAGTGTCCACAAACCACAGGGCAGAATCACAGGAATGTTACAACGAGTGTAGGACATGTTACTACTCTCATGCAACTACTGATCATATAATAGGTCTGTGTTAGTGTTTCTCTGCATTAAATCTCCAACCTGCAAAACACACTGTCAGCATGTACTTTACCTCACATCCTTCACAGGAAGCACTAAGCAAAAGGCACATTAGTGGTGTAGGCCAGAGAGAGAGAGGAGAGCTTCTGTCTGTCCTCGACCTGCTGAAATTATATACTGTAGCCATCTGCTGTCTGTGACCTTCACACAAAAGCAAGTGCTAAGTTCGAATGTCTTACAGTTGTGGTCTGAAGTTTACATGCACTCATCACGGGCATGAAGGTTAAGGTAATTTGAGGACTTTTATGATTTCTTCAAACTGTTCGTCTGTACATCTGTAATGACTTACAAAAAACAGGGATTGGGTGTTTTCTCCAATTCACACTGGGCCAGAAATATACATTTACTCACATAAAACATTCAGTAAGTGGGGTTGAAAGTTCTACACTGTTTTGGTTTTTGGTTTTTTTGACAAAGCAAAGGCTTATTAACTACTCATGGTCATGACTGACTGCAACTGGAACATTGGAAGTCCAAGGTGAAGATCTCAGGAGAATTGTAGATTTACCAGTTGGGAAGGTCTCTTGTAGATTTTTCAGATATGTCACCACTTCGCTGAAGTCTGTTAGAAGTCCCAAACTGGCAACCTCAGATAAGAGGCAATTGGTTAAGAGGTCCAGGAACCACAGGGGCTCAAGCCTGCCATGAATGGAAAACTACTGGAACTCCAGCATCACTTTCCACAGTGAAGTGGGATTCCCATCATCTACTAAGCGGGCATCGACCAAGGAAGTAGATCGTGTGCCAAAATCAACACTTTAAAGCTCAGCTGAAATTTACAGCAACCCACCCCTGTTTTAAGGTCATTATAGATGTGCGCTGTCATTTCACTCTGATAAAAGAACAGTTCAAAGAAACTGTTAAAGGCCCCAAATACCAGATCATGGATGTCCATGATGAGTGCATGTTAACTTTTGACTACAACTGTATACCTGATATAAAAAATATATATCAGGTATACATAAATTGAACATAAATAGATAAAAAAAAATAATTGAATTGAAATACATAAAGTATAATCACAGCACACTCTGATGCTGATGCATGCTGATGGTCCTTGGTGTGCAGTTACAGTTTTCACAGCAAAGTCACAGCAAGGACATTATGGTGTTCTCTTACCAAGGGTTTGAATTGTTTAATGCTATTAATAGAAATAATATCTGTGGTGTTAAATATATTTTCATAAAAGAAAAACTTAAGTAGTTGATAGGATAAATAATTTGTGATCCATGCCCATTACACGCAGTGCTAGTAAGCAGTGACTGTGTGTATCTACTTAAAAATGGTACAAAATAATCTAAAAGGTGACTTTTCATTGTTAATCGTGCACCTCTTTTTACTGTACAAAAAAGTACAGAGCACAACATGTATTCTCCTGCCCATGAACATAAAAAGTTGAAGGTTTTCAAATCGGTTTTAGCATGATACTGAGGAAAATGTATCTGTGTTACTGACATTATAATAACGTTGACAACTGAGATATGAAATGTAAATGATGGGCTGACATTGTGGGAAATATCCCTTATTCACTTCCTTGTCTAAGTGCTACACTTAGACCACATTTCTCATGAATATGAACTAAAATCCAACCATCAGTAATTCTTATTGCTGATGACTTTTTATATTACGCAAAATCAAACAAAATCTCGTCTTTTTCTTGACTTAAAAGCAGCGATGAACTAAAATCTCTACAGGAATTCACTGTTCCCAGGTCAAAAACACCCCAGCATG
Organism: Haplochromis burtoni; assembly: GCF_018398535.1. Classification (NCBI taxonomy): domain Eukaryota; kingdom Metazoa; phylum Chordata; class Actinopteri; order Cichliformes; family Cichlidae; genus Haplochromis; species Haplochromis burtoni. Next base: position 370,580 of record NW_024582417.1, read on the forward strand.
TAGCATCTATCTTATTTATTTACATGTGTTTTTCCCCAAATTAAACAAATAAGATGCTATGAGTCAGTGGAGGTTATCAAATCTATTTTACATTACTGTGCAAAAGACTTGAACCACATCCTTCTTCTCATTTCTTTATATTTTGCAAGCAAAATTGGTGCAGTGTTTTTATTGAAAAGTGTAAACATAATGGAAATACAGTATATAGGCCAAAAACAGAGATTGTATGATACTCATGAGCTTGAAAGTCAATATTTGGTATGACCACCTTTATTCTTCAGCACAGCCTGACTTCTCATCAGCCGCTTTCTTCTCATTTCTTTAAGTATTCCTCAGGAATAATTCTCCAGACTTCTTGAAGGACATTCAAAGCTCTTCTTTGGATGTTTATGCCTTTTGTTCTGTTCTCTGTCAAGATGATCCCACCCTGCTTCAGTAATGTTGAGGTGCAGTTCATGATTTATATTGTTAAGCTGCATGTTTTTCTATTTATGTGTGCTTTTACTGCATCGGCAGTGTGTTTGGGATAATTGTTATTATTTCAGATGGTATTGCGTGAATCAAAGTCAGACAGTGCTTTTCAGTTTCGATAAGATCACCAACACCGCTGGCTAAAATGAAATCCCAAACCATCACAGAGTCTCCCAGCCAGGGGGTGCAGATGGCATATTCTCACTGTACCTCCATCCTGACAACCTCCATACATATTAACAATGATTTGATCCAAGAATTTTGATTCCTCGCTCTATATGACTTGTTTATTTTCAGTCCTGTTCTTGTGTAATTTGCCATAGCTCAGCCTTATATCCCTGTTTCCCATTAAGGATGGCTTCACAGCTCCAACACCATTGTGAAGTTTGCTGACGACACAGTGGTGTTGGGCGCCATCTCCAACAACGAAAGTCTGTATTTCAGGTGTTAGCATAAGCACATAATAATCTTTCATTGCAGGTGCAACTGTAATCATGTTATACACATATTGCATAATTAAAGGGTTGAAGCTCGGTCAAGTTAATTAATGGTTTGAAGCTACGGGCAGCGCGATGTCTGGCCGATCAATGGAGCAAAGTTCAGCTATTGAAAGGTTGCCTACATGTTTACAGTATAATTTACTACATGTTGCCTGTGTGCATTCAGCAGCCTGCTGCACTGGAGTTTGCCTGGTAACAGATGACGTAGAGGGGGGTCATGTACTGAGGTTAACACACAGACACATAGCCTGTCTGGGTAAACTGATTGCAAGTGTTGTTAAGTCTAGAAAAGTGTAATAACAGGATGCATCTGGGAGGCGGTGGAGGAACTGAAAAAGGAACTGTTCTGTTTTAGTGACGCGAGTTACTGGTCATCATAAGTATAAATATTACACCCACCTATTGTCAGGCGGGAGATGGAGCCTGATGTTTTGCAGAGCCCATCTTCACCACATATATGTGTTTTAATAAAATCATTTGTGTTGACCCACTATGGACTTTCAGTCGTATGTCTCTTCCTCAAAAATTCGAACCACGACACGGCCTACATGGATGAAGTGAAGAATCTGGCATCATGGTGCCAGGACAACCATCTCCAGCTGAACGTTGGCAAGACCAAGGAGCTGGTGGTGGACTTCAGAAGGAGTCAGCACAGAGACTACAAGCCCATTATCATCAATGGAGCTCCAGTGGAGAGGGTGCAGTCCTTCAAGTATCTCGGTGTCCACATCTCCTCAGACCTGACATGGCTGCCCACATTCAGGTCCAGACCAAAAAGGCTAGGCAGCCCTGTACCACCTACGACAACTGAGGAAGTTCAGGGTCTCTCCAAAGATCCTCAGGATTTTCTATACAGGCGCTGTGGAGAGCATCCTCACACAGAACATCACATCCTGGTTTGGGAACAGCTGTGTTAAGGACCAAAAAGCTCTTCAGAGAGTGATCCATATGGCAGAACGCTGCTGCAAGATTGCTCTCCCCCTGCTTCAGGACACTGAAGATACTGAAGGGCCCGTCCCATCATGGCAACAAACTGGTCCAACTTCTGTCCAGTAGAAGGTTCCGCATCATCCGGGCAAGGACAGAGAGACTCAAGAGGAGCTTATATCCCCAAGCCATTTATAGATTCAACTAATCAAATTATTTTTTTATTCTCAGCTGTGTGTAACAATGTGCCTAAAAATACAATATAAAATTGGTTCTTTTCTAAGTTTTCTGCCATGAATGGACACAACAATTGTTCATCCTTTTAGTTAGATACATATTTTATGCTTGAATAATTCAGAGGTCAGTGACAAAAACCATTCCTATGAAAATGGTTAGGTACAAGGACTGCACTAAAATTAAATAAAAAAGCAACCAAAGAAAACCTTTGACCTTCAGAAAGCCTGGAGAAATATTGCTCAAGAGCCTTTAAAAAATGACAAATAAAACAGACAACTTGAAACAAATATAAAGAAAGAGTTGTTTAAATGCTTTTTCCCGGCCTTGGTATCAACTAGTTGGTAGGTGTAGTTGTATATTTAACAAACAGATATGAAATTACTGCCGTTCTTCTAATCTAACTCTCAGCAAGAAAGCAAATAACCAAGACAAAAAAAAATTATTACACCAGCATACAGACCTCACACTATGGTACTGCTCTGTAAGACTGGTGTATGTCCTATCTTCATGTTTTTTGCCATTCCTCTGCTTTTCAGGTGCGTGGTCTGCTCAGGCCCTTGAGATGTCTGTCGGGAAAATTCCCTTCCTTCAGGCAGTGAATGGGAGCACAGTTACTTTGCCGTGCACCTATGCCAGCTGTATTGGCATTGAAAATCTCTACTTCAACTGGCAATTCAATGACAACGGCACTATGCAAAAGGTAAAAACCTTCCACGTGATTCAAAGATTTCTGTTTGTTTTTTTCTAACTTGTGCAGTCGGCAGCAGTTTTGAGATGACTGATATCTTGCTGATCCCATCAGGTCTGTGAGTCAGTGATACCTTCAGAGGGGGTGGTGCCAGATGTGACTATATTCCGGGAGCGTGTGGAGTTTGTGGGGAAAAACCATCATAATAACGTCTCCATCTTGTTGTTGAACATCACCTTTGAGGATGGGGGACAGTACACGTGTTTTGGACGCAATCCCAAAGAGCACCACAAGAACCATAGTGCCATCTTCAACCTCATAGTGGTTGACGAGTGTGAGTGGTCATGGTCTATGACATATGCCACAGTGTCATCTAATTTATTTTTCTTTCATTACAAAATTAAATATATCCTGTTAGATTTTAAGGACATCATTGTTAAACTGTAAACCAGCTTTTTTCTGCCCCATTGAACTAGTCATTTGAATGTTCATGTTTTCACACTGATATACACCAATCAGTGCATAACACCAATGACCACTGACAAGTGAAGTGAACAACACTGATCTCTGATATGACCACCGACCTAAGCACTGTTGCCGACCATGTGCTCCCTTTGATGGAAGCGGTAATCCCTGTGGACTCTTTCAGTAGGATATTGCGTTGCAAAACAAAAAAAAAGGTTCAGGAGAGGTTTGAGGAGCACAGCAATGAATTTGAGGTGTTGACTTGACCTCAAATTCCCCTGATCTAAGTCCAGTTGAGCATGTGCTGGACAAACAAGTCAGATAGATGCCCTGGAGCCATGCCTGGGGAGGGTGCCCGAGGGCAAGCGTCTGGTGGCCGGGCCTTAGTCCATGGGGCCTGGCCG
>NW_024582417.1:378226-389563 GCF_018398535.1 Haplochromis burtoni
TGCTTAGGCTGCTGCCCCCGCGACCCGGCCCCGGATAAAGCGGATGAAGACAGATGGATGGATGGAATAACTTTATTTATAAAGCGCTTTCAAACAAAGTGCTGTGCAGCTATTTGACTGTACGATAGTCAAATAGCTACAGTACATGGTAACTCTATTGGAGCCCATGCCTCAAGGGGACAGGACTGTTTTGGCAGCAAAAGGCAAATGACACCATGTTAGACAGATAATGGTAAAGTTATGGTTGATTGGTGTATAAGGCAGTCACAGAAAGGGTGGTCTTCCAGATGCTCAACTGGACTGGTAAAAATAAGAGAGAACATGCATGTGTCGAAGGCAAAATTACGGAGCTCCGCAACAGACATAGGAGAAAATGGGACATGGGAGCTGAAGTTTTGTGAGATCTCGCAAATGTTTTGGCCGCATTCTTTGGAGGCCACCAGCTTCAAGCCGACCGGGAGGTCAAGGCACAATGTGCCGGGAGTGCGGTGTTCTCCCCGGCTGTAGTGGGCCTCGTCCTCCTGCTAGCTTCGAGATGGTGGGTAACAGACGTCTCTGAAAACGTTGGAGCACTTTTGCAAATATGTGATGTCATGATAAACTGAGCAGATATTAGACATTTACACAGCTACATTCACGCCTCAAAATATCTTAAAAGTTTATTTTGTGATCCACAAAGAGTAAAATTAAAACTAAACTTGTTGGAAACGAATTGGCTGGGCCGCGCCATGAATTCTGGGATAGGTTGGGTTACGAAGGATACACTGACTCGGCCTTCAAATGCAACCTGCGAAGTATGCAGTCTATTTTGCAAGATCCCACAAAAGTTTTGCTACATCCCAAGTTAGTTTTGCGAGATCTCGCATAAGTTCATCTTAATTTTTTTTCCTCCCATGTCCCTTGCGGGGCTCCGTACAAGATAAATCAGGTCGCACATAAATGAAAAACATATATTTGTGCAGTTAAGAAAAAGAAATCTGGTGACATTTCATATATTTTTTATATATATTTAAAATATTTTTAAATGTATGTAATTTCATATTTACATTTCACAGCTTTTTTGTTATTCTAAGACTGATAAATGTAGAAGGAGCAACGGTCACAAGATCAGCTAAAACAGGAGGTTACCCTGAGACAGACAACGCCTGAACAACTTGTCATCATGTTTAGCTACCTTCATCAGTTTTTACCTGGTCATTTGTTAATGCCTGCAGTGAGGGAGGTGGACAACACGCTGACCATCATCATAGCTTCGGCTGTGGGTGGGGCAATTGCACTGCTGATGGGCTTCATGCTGCTCAAGAACTTCACTCTCTTTGTTCTCACCAAGCTTGAGGAGAAGAAGTAAGTTTTCTTATAAGCAATGATCTTTCACTAGATTACACAGTTGGTGCTTGGCATCAAGTTAGATCAGCCAGTATATGTACATGCTGAGGATTTTTAGCTTTGAACTGTTGTGTGTCTACAGCTTTAACACTGTCTCTTTTACCTCCAACTGCAGTAAGGAGTGCCTTGTAACTTCATCAGGGATTGACAACACAGAAAATGGCCTCTCAGGATCCAAAGCAGATTCAAAACCAACACCAAAAAAGAAATGAGACAGTGCATGTAAAAACAAGTGTATATAAATATGATAGTGCTCATATTTATATACCTTCTCTGGATATTTGTATATGCTCATGTGTTTGCGCACATGCAAATTCATTATGTTCAAGTTAAAAGCTTAACTCTGGTTGTGGCCTTCAGAGAGGGAAATTATATCAAATGTGTAAAGAGAAGTAACTGTCCAGATGATGTACAGAAAATATTATTTAAAATGTGCACATCATTTTTGCATAACTGCATAATTTACATAAACAGTAGCAGATTAGAGATTAGATGAAACTTTATTAATCCCTAGGGTGGGTTCCTCCGGGAAATTCAGTTTCCAGTCGCACAGCACCGACAGAAGTTGCATGTTACAGAGTTGGAATACCAAATAAAGGGGTAACAACTAACACTTGACTTATTTAGGATATCCAGACAGTAACTGAGCCTGATGAAATGTAACAAACAGGTAATATATTGAGGCTTGGTGGAACACATCAGAAATCTCAAATGATCATTATCCCCATGATGTCTTTCTGGGTGGGTCAATTAAGACGTCACTGCTCCAGCAGCAGCAATGAAGGTTTGAGCTTAAATGGACTCAACAACACAATACAACATGAAGAAAGAAGATACTTTACAAAAGACTATGTATTTCAGGAACTTGAAATTAGTTTAAGTGATTAATTTCCTATTATTTTACGGGCCCTGTAAAACAAGACGTTTGAGTAACTTCTTAAATGAATATTTGGGAATTCAATTCACAACTACAGTCTTAATCTGATACATTGTTACCAACCTGTGAAAAAATAGTAATATATCTGTCGGCATAATTTGTTGTTGTTTTGTGTTTATACTTTGACCATTACATATTATTTTATATACACAATTGATACCAAATTTAAATGTTGCTTTGTGTTATACGGCAGTATAGCATATAGCTATGTGAAAAAGAAAGTACGCCCTCTTTCAGTTCTATGATTGTACATCAGGACATAACAACAACAACAACAACAATAATAATAGTAACAAATGTACTTAGTGTGTACACTAAGTACATGATTCATTAGCTTGTACAATCATATTTAACAGCAATAAATTGAAGAGGTCAGCGTCTCTCATGTTGTTTTTAGAGGAATTCTTTAGTCCACTGAGATGTGCAGGCATTCAGGCACTGTATGTCTGCACACCTCTATACTCCTAAGTACTACCTCAGCATTTTTGTTTCTTTTTCAGCCATTCTGTACATTGCATTACCCAATTTAGACCACGGCTTTAGCTGTCAGACAAATGGCTTCACATTTAACATCAAACTGACTCTAGAATATTTTTGTAATAAGAGGAGTTTGCGGTTAACTCCGTAACTGTGAGGTATCCAGGTCCTGTGGCTGAAATCAGCCAAATCACCACACCGCTACCACCACGTTTTACAGTTGGTGTGAGGTGTTTTTTGCTGATGTGCTGTGTTTGTGTGGTATTGTGCATTATAGCCAAATGTATCCACTTTGGCCTTGTTTGTCCAGAGGACATTGATCCAGAACTTCAGTGGTTTGTCAGATGCTATGTTATTTTTAGAGAGAAGGGACTGACATGTTGAGCCTTTTTTAAATTGTCGTGTCATTAACTTTAACATTTACATGCTAACTGAGACTGTAGAGCCAAAGATATAGCTCTTAAATTTTTTTCAGTTTCTCTGTGCACTGCATGGTCTGACCTTGGGGTGAATTTTCTGGGATGTCCACCCCTGGAAAGACTGGCAACTGTCCTGAATTGTTTCCACATGAGAATGAGCTTACTCACAGGAAAGTTCAAATTGTTTGGAATTTATCTTATGGCCCTTCCCAGCTTGATGGCCAGCAACAGTTGTTTCTCTAAGATCAGTACTAATGTATTTCTTCTTTGGGGTTTTTGGGTTAACAAACACCTGAATGCTCCTAACTGCAATATTACTTTCTAAAGATCTACTTATTTTTTTTCATCACCTGAATTTACGTAATAAAATTCCGGTTAAGAACCAGATGGTTTGTTAACATGTCGTGTCATGGAAAACCTTAGAACTGAAAGAGGGTGTACTTTCTTTTTTCGCATGACTGTACGTACTGTTGGCAAGTGCTTCTTGAAAGGATACTACTGGGTTCCTCTCTATAATATTTTAAGACTTACCTTATCATGTAAAGGCCCCTGAGATACCTGGAGCTATATTAATAAAACAAAAATGAACTAAACTGAATAAAGGGAAAGCAACTGCAGGCTCTTATTTAGCCACTCAGAAAAAACCTTCAGTATATTGTTTTATAAAGAAAAATGAAAAAACAATTGATGTGCACATTTTATGACATCGTAAAATGAGGATGTAATGTAATGTACACAAGCAATACTGTGTGGGTCCATTGCTGAAGCGATTATTAACTGCTACCACAACCAGAGTTGAAAAAAATTATGTGACTGTTTTTCATCTGAAGTCAAAGAAACTTTCTTTGTTTAGGTGCTTGAAACAGGGAAAAAATGCAATATAATACAACTGGTCTGAACCATCCTTTAACTAACACCAAATTCACTTACAACAGTAGATATATCTGTATAACCTTTTACACAACATTCAGATTGTCTGGTTTATTCAAACAACTAACACAAAGACTGTATCGACAGAATGCGGCAGGATTCAGCCCAGTTCTTCATCCTCTTTGCTTGATATAAAACACAGGTGCCTGTTAGTGCTTCTATGCTTGTCTGTCACTTAGGACGGCTACATGTTGTAAAGCAGTTTTTAAAAAATCAAAAACAAAAAGTAACACAACAAGCTTCTTAAAATAAAGGATAGACAATCCCCTGAAACATCCTCCCCCTCCTAGAAAAATGAATGACCCCCAAATGCTGCTTTTAAGACAAATAATCAATGCATTTAAGCATGTGCAATATGGGCAAAGCCTTTAAAAGATATTCCTTTGGAAATACATGTTCTGCTATACCAACACCGGTAGCATCAGCTCTGAGTTAGCTGTAAATCCCATTTTGTACCATGCTAACTTCATTGTGCTAACAGTGTCTGAGGTTAAGCACTACATATTCCCTCTGCTTAGTATGCGCCTGTTGAAATGGCTTTTCTAAGCACTGACAAACAATCATTTAGTTAGCGGTTTACTCTTTGCAATAAATAATTCTTACCCAGCGCACTGCTGAGAGAAAAACTGACTGGGTATCCATGCACGTGCACTCAGTAAACCACCCATAATAATGTGGGAATATAATTGGTTGGTCTGGATTTCGCAGGTTGAGTAGAGGGGCTGTATGGCAGGGATAATCTGTTCAAGCAGGAATAAATGATGCTCACTGACTGTGCCAGACAGGTAAAGGGTGACCAGATCCCAACAAACTAAATGTGGGACAAGCTCAGTGTATGTGTGGCACAAAGTGTGACATGTTAGCAATGCTGGGAGGCATTCAAATATTTAAATCCAACTTTCCAACTCTCTTGCTCAGTAAATGCAAGAAAAATAAAAGGAAGCTGAAGTTTGGGGCTAAAAATGCTATGCAGTACTATTTAAAGTGGGACATCTGTTCACCTGAGACAGGGATGAACCAGGAGAAGATCAGTAGATTGGGTAATCAGCACCAGACCCAATGAAATAGTCATATAATATTTCCAGGGAGTGGCGTGTATGTGTGTCTGCCATCACCGTGGCGCTCCACATTTATAGGTAATCTTAGAGTAATCTATTCTCAATCCTAAATAACGTGACGGTTTGAAGGCTTTCTGAAACTCACCCTTATGTTAATAATTATGTGCCTCTGGTCTTTTAACAAAGGCTCAAAGCAATATAGCTATTACAATGCTATTCTAAAGATATAGATGTATGTTTCTGTGTATGTATTATCCATATGAGTGTTGGTTTTCCATTGTTCAGCTAAGTTAACCAAACAGATGGTTAAAGGCTGTTGTTGAACACTGATAATGATGGTTTTTTGATGGCAATTGATGGCAACAGATGAGTGTTACAGAAAAAAATATGCTTATTTGCTTGTCCTCCTGTGGGTAAAATGATAAAATTGGTATCACTCTTTCACAAAGCTACTACCACCAAGTCAGTTAGCTGAACTTACCTGGCTTTTTCCAAATGTGACAGTTTATTAGCACCTCAAAAGCTTTATCAATTCTGATGAACACATGTGAGTGTTTGTATCAAAGCACTCATCTAACTCTCAGCAAGAGAACAAGCAAACCGATTTCTCATTCTCAATACCTTTGAAAAACATACTGCAAGTAAGCAAAGCGCTGGAAATATTATTGGCAATATTCATTTGATGTTCCAACTATGGTAACTATGTTTTGATTGCAAGAGTAAATCCACCTTAGAGTCAGATCTTAACTCCTAGGCTGTTGTTGTGACTTTGGAAACACGAAGGCAAAGTTGTGCAAGATCGTAAGTTAAAAAATATTTAATCGCAATAAATATATTTAATTGTAAAGGGGTGGATTTTCTCTGAGTGTAAAAGATCCACTTCTGTCAGGTGTTGTTGGTTTTAAGGTTGTTGTTTTTTTTCTTTTTCTTTTGTTTTATTATTGTGTCAATGAATTAATTAACTGAGGAAAATAAGCTTTAAGTGGATGTGCCCAAACAAGCTTTGGGTGAATGTAAGATGACAAGCGACTCTATGCAAATCACAACAGAACTGAATGTGAATTTGTTGTACTGTACCTTGGCTTAACTGTGACAGCTCTGTATGCAATACAATATCGTGGATCAGGGAGTTTTAATGATGACCCTCATATGGATAAGAAGCTGAAAGCTATACAATCCAATGGCACACGTTGTTGCTCTACATGTAAGTCGTGTTAGACTTAGAGCTTATTTTGAGAGAAGTGCATGTTATGTTATATGGCAAAAGCCCAAAGAGTACACTTTAATGTAATGCATCTTTTTTAAAATTGCGTTTTTCTATTTCTTTTCCTTATAAGGATGTAGGGTGAATGGGGAACATCCAAAGGGGAGCACGGAGCTGACTGGAGCCCCTGTACTCGATCGGACCTCAGAAAACCTAAAGACTCAGAAAGTCATACTCAACCGCTGCTCTCAGTAGAAAAATACAGCTGTGATACTCTTGCTCGCCCTCAAATGATGTCCCCATTTCAACCTCTAATTCATGCATACCAACTCTTGATCTCTTTACTACAGAAAAATAAAGTTTTGGATATAAATCTGTCTCGTGCTGTTGGAAGTGATGCATCACTAAAGTAGATCTTTGACCTCACTGCCTCCTATTGGGCAGAGGGAAGAAGAACAATGAAAACTCACCATTTCTTACCCTAAAAAAAAAATCAAAGATTTGAAGATGCAGCAGTGGCGTATAAACACATGAACAGGGATGTGGATAAGAAATTCTCAGTGCATTGTGGGAAGTCCGCCAACAGCCCAAACCTATAGCAGCATAACTAAGGGATTGTCCAGGATCATCTGATGAAGTAGTAACTATACATTTCATCAAAGAGGACAGCTTTAAACCTAATCTTAAAAGGAGGGCGAGTCTGCCTGTTTCACAGGAGGGCTCTGCCTCTCATTCTACTATTAGAAATTCTAGGAACCACAGGTAAGCCAGCAGCCTGTGACCAAAGTGCTCCACTGGGATAATATGACAGCAAAAGACATGATTGGGCCTGATTATTCAAGACTTAGACGGATTTTAAATTCAGTTCTGGATTTAACAGAGAGCCAATGAAGAGAAGCCAAAATGGGAGAAATATGCTCCCATTTTCTAGTACCTGTCAGTACTCTCAATGCAGTGATCTGGATCAAGTGAAGGTTTATCAGGGGTCTTTTAGAAAAACCAAGGTAAAGCTATTCAGAGTAAGCATTTAGTTAAACACTGTGTTTCTGACATTTAAAGTGCCACCTATAATAACTTTAATAAGTGGAAGCAACAATATGTTTATATCCTTAAATTATCTTTTAATTTCTGCTTTAAGGGAACCTTTTTACATTCTGTGATTTTGATAGCTTTCTGGTCACAAAATGTGCTCATAGCCTGTGGAACACCATTAAATCTACATAATGGTTGCATAAAACTGGATTAAGTTTTAAAAATTGTATCACATTGAATTATGGGAAGTGTAGTATCTGGAGGTTTGTGGTTTAAAGGGTACAAACATTTTTTTAATTTTCTCTCCAGACATTTTAAAGTTAAAAGTCAGATGGCAGAAATTTTAAATAATAAGATGAACATACATGACCTGATCCCTCAGAGCACTCAGGCTTCAGATGGTTCTATTTTTTGGTAACAGCAGAATAACATTTTAATAGCTTTGTTGTATTCTCTGTATTCTATATTACTAATCCACACCTATTTATTGTGCACAACTATAGTGGATTTTAAATCAAACGATCAGTGGTTTTGCCAAAACAATATGTACTGATTGTTTAGGAATAACAGCCATCCCTATACACACAGTTTGTACAAAGTCTCCTGCTTTCAGAGGCTCAAAAGTAACTTAGCTTACTTAGTAAGTTAGCTGAGGCTTGGTCCTTCTGTCAAATTATATAATTAAAAGTATGAACTTGATTCCAAGGAACTTTTAATACCAGATCCAAAGATGTGCATATGTAAGTGAAGGAGGCCGAGAAGTTGCCAAAATAGTAAATCACTGTGAGGAGATTTGCTCAAATGAGCCGTTTACATGTCTGATGTTAGTTCCACCAGCAGATGTCAGTAGTGACCTGCATGTGGAATTAAATGTTCAAACCTCGGGTCAGATCAGAGCACAGCAGCCTCTGCAGACTCAGGGAGGGGTGGAGAGGATACCGGCTGACAGACTTCTCTCGTTAAAACAGGTTCGACATAGACTGTTTTAATGACCCCTTTAGTGTCAAACACGCATAGATGCACTTGTGCCACTTCTATCATAGGCTGTTTCCTGTTTTGGATGCTACTGCAACTTTTTTGAATGTGGAAACTGTTATTAACATTTAGGAGATGATTTATTATTATTATTATTATTATTATTATTATTATTATTATTATTATATATAAAAACAACATTTGGTCGGATAGTTTCACTACAAGCACTTTTAATCAACTGTTTGCCGCAACAACAAAAGAGCAATAAAAAAAACTCTTAATTCCAAAGACCTCCAAGTTGTAACTCGAAATTAAAGTATCGTCACATCACATCATCTGATTCACTTCATAGTGAAGGGCAAGTCTTAATGTTTACCTTAAAAACCCAGAATCAAAAACGAAAAAAAAACCTTGATAATAGATTTTTTTTATTATTATTATTTATTTATTTTTTGTAATATGCAAAGTAAATTTGTCACTCAGTCACATTTTACACCGACTTTTGCTGAATTCGATTAATTTTCTATTGGGTTTTTTCACAAGTGTAGATCGTCGGTCTTTCTGTTGGCTTCTTGAATGCACACTGATGTGTAGCTCCAAGCAGAGGATCACTTTTCAGATTCACCGCCAGAATCCACAGTGACTTTAAATATTCCATGAACTGGGAGTGTCCTGCAACTTGCCTCTCTCCATTCATTTCTGTGAACAGTGGAACTTCACATCGCGACACGGAGCGGAGCGAAAGGGGCGAAGCAGCGATGTAGGAACTTAATCACAATCCGTGAGGGCTTCGCTCAAACCTTTTATCCTTCGTTTCATTTACCTGCGGCGCAGTCTAAAGTGTCATGCCCCACACCTTGCTACTACCTCCTCCTTTCTTTCAGTCTGCAGTGCATTTCTGTGCGCAAATGTCTACGCATATGCACGGCTCTGAAAGACAAAGAAAAAGAAATCAGTTGTGGCTTACTGACATCTGCAGCGTCTCGGCCCTGTGATTAAAGCCTAAACTGAAAGGAAAGCATAGTGATAGATTTCTACTCTCTAGGCGGCTTTTGTAGCTCCACATTGCGCAAAGAAAAGGCGATCACCAGGGGCGCACAGGTGGGTGCGCTCTCCAAAGGTGCCAACAGATCTGTGTGCGCAGCTCCACCGCTCAAACAGTGTGACAATTTGGACACAACTGGTCCATAAAACACACTGTTCGCCTAAAACTAACCATCGGCTTAGCTGCAATCCATCGTTCCGCTGTGTTTGATCAGTATAGGGAGGATGGATTTGTATGCACTGTAGTCTTGGGAGGAGAGGAGGGACATGGGCGGGGCTGAGGCGCCTCTCGTTTCCCCTCCATGCTTAGCGGGGCAGCAGGGCTGGAGAGACCTCCGGGGAGCACAGTCGCCAGTCCAGCACGGAGACCCGCCTGGCCAAAAAAACGCGCCTCACACTTGCCAGGATTGCCAAATATTCCTGAAATATATACCTGCTATTTATGGCATGTGGCTTGTAACTTTACTCCTGCTGTACTCTCTCCAAGAAGGTAAGAGAAAAAAAGAAATGCTTGGGATATTTCACACCATTCATACTGAATGCTGGAGTTCTTCCTTCTTTCTATTTATATTTTTAAGTTGGATGAAATGTACTGAAGAGGATTACGATGCATGTGATGGTTTGGATGATTTGTGGCTTTTGCTTTTTGGTGCATCATCGAGTATTTTGTAATGAGTAATTTGTTGAAAAAACAAAAGATCATTTAAATAAAAAAAAATGCATAAAGCCTCCGCGTTGAGTAAGTAGAAAATGTGTGAAAGTAAAGGTGTGAAGTGCTTTTTTTTCACCTGGATGTGTAGTGGTTTTATGCAGCGGACCCTGATCTCGCAGATGGTGCTGATAGCACGGATTGTTTTCGCATTACCAACTCCAGTTATGAATATGTAAAATGGCTGAATAGGGAGAATGAGGTGCAAATATAGAGGGAGGGTTGAGATAGAAATGAAAACATGGAGCGGCCTGCAATTACATAAATTGATTGGCAATTTTCGAACACATTCCCCACAAAATGTTGCCCTCTTGTAAAGTTTTTTTTTTTTTGAAAGGGGTTGGATGCGCGTGATTTTTGAAATCTTGACGCTTTCATTGTGTAGCATTTGCTAATTGCAGCTGTTTTGATGGGCTGTATTTGACTGCGGGCGCTCGCTTCCACAGAGATGCTCTCTCTTTTTTTTTCTTTTTTTTTTCAGGACGAGATTTTAAAGGGTATTAATTGATTTTCCTGTGTGATGACAAATTGTTCCCATTTTAAAATGGATGACAAATAAAAGGCCCATTCTCCTAGAATGGCCTTATTAGTTTAATAGGTCTCCACCCACATAAAGGCCATAATTAAGTGTATTCAGATTATGTTCCCCCTTATTTAATTTATTTGGTCCTTTTGAAAATTCCCCCTTTTTAATTCTGTCTGAAAATGTAAAAAGAAAAAAAAAACCGGAGTTGCATTTGTTTAAATAGATTCTGGGGGTTTTTCCCTTTCTTCTTCAGTATATGCAGCAAATCCCTGACCCTATTGCAAAGTTGATCTTCTGCTATTGCAGTGCATTATAATAATCCCGAACAAATCTGAGTCCAAAATACCAAAATTCAACACCATCTCTAGATGAGAGCATTTTATAGGCCTTTGTGTAGCCTATCTATTTAGAGACTTGTTTAAACATTGTTTTTCCTTATTAGCAGTGGCCCTGAGAAGCTGTAAATTTATTTAGCAGAAAGTCCGGGATACGGTGGATTGACAGGAAGAAGGAATATGGCCGTTCTCGGTGCAAACGATCTCAAGTAGGCCATTAGGTCCATTTGCCATTTTTAAGTTGTGATATTTTCTGTCTTTCTATTTTTTTTAGATTAACTAATTAATTTATTGAGGTTTTTTTT
>NW_024582417.1:389583-420363 GCF_018398535.1 Haplochromis burtoni
TATTCAGATTTAATTTTGATTATTCATACAAATAAATTATTCAGTTTGAAAGCTGTCACTTCATTGCCTCGCTGGCTTCTGTGGAATCGTATTAATATATGCGCAAATTTATTTCACCAAATGAGAAACTCCAGGGGCGTGGGTGCAGATTATAGACTTGCCCGGTCATGTTCCTCGCTAATAGCGCACCTGGACCCCGCGGTAGTGTTCGCGCGTGTGCCAGCGCGTGCGCCCCGGGTTCTTGTTTGTGTGTTTGTGTTGGCGGGCGCGTGGAGGAGGGCAAGTGACTGGGACGTCCCTCTTGGTTTGGTTGTTAGCTTGTGTTTTGAATTTTCCTGAAACTCGAAGTTATTTTACTTATTTGTTTTAAATGTAAGGTTCTTTACGACACAATTTATACACGAATAATGTTTTTAAAGGGTACTAAATCATGTCGGAGGGTTTAGGAGACAGGCAGGACGTAGGGTAAGTAATAAATGTTCAAAGAAAAGCACATACATACATTACAATTAGCATTATTTGCAATTAAACGAGGATTTATTTATAGCGCTAACTGGTGGTTTTAAAGTGAAATTAGGTATTTTCATTTTGCTGCTAATGAATTATAGCCACAGACCGTATTCAGTGTAACTGTGGATTAATTAGCAGGTTATAAAATCAAGTTTCATGTGTAAGGCCTGCTGTAGGCCTGTTTTGAATTTTAATATGAAATCTAATTAATTAAAATGGCAAAATTTATGTATAGCATGTGAATGATATATCCCAAAATTTTAATTGGAGGTGTGTAAAGCGCTAAGGTGAACCTGCTCCATGCGTTCTCCGTTGCTCATCCCCCTTGCCAATAGAAATGTGAAAAAAATCCCCCCTTTTCCCTTCCCAGCCCAATTCCCTATGCTTCTTTGCAGGGCTACACAATTAAAGCTGCAATCTGAGCTTTATGCACCACTCAATGACAGAGATGCGTGGTCCACAGGGGTGCCAATCATCACTCAGGAAGGACCCAGGCCTCCATTTTATTTGCCCTTTTTTAACCAGATCAAGCCTGGCATCATTTAATTTCACATTTAAGAATGTAAAATTAAAACTTAAAGAGGTTAAAGGAAAAGTGAAGAGCTTTCCGAGTGACTTTGCCCTTTTGAACAGTAAAAATACCCAAATTCTGACTTATTTATTTCAAACTAAATGAAATGTTTCACAGCTGAAATATGAATATAGAAATTTCTAGGAAAAATATATTTAAAAAAATGAAAATACAAGAGTTTAATGATAACTGATCAGACTTTATTTAGCAACACAAAGCCGACGTATCATTGACGATTTAACAAAGAAAACATTTCTGCAGAAATTCGTTGCCAAATGGTGGGGAAACTGCTGGTGTTCGGCAGCAAAAAAAAAGGGGGTTATTGCACTTCCCAGCTCACCAATAGGACGTCACAGCTCTGTCACTGTCATCCTGCTCTCCCATTCGCCCTGAAATCTATTATACATGCAAATGAGTTTATAAATAAGAAGTCATCAATGAAAACAAGAGAAACAGGGTGCAAACAAATATCAATTACAGTAAGAAATTTGTTTATTTTTTTATTTTTTGTTCCCAACAAGAACTCTGTGTAACAGCACCAAACACAGTGCCAAACAGATCCAGACCTCCTCCAAATTTTATTGGATGCCGGCGCTGCACATTTTTAGAAGGAGGGAGTGTTCAGCAAATGTCAAATCTCTGAAGCAAGTAGTTGTTTTTGTTGGATCTCCCTCTCTCTACCTCCATCTCTCTCACTCTCTCTCTCTCTCCGTCTCTCCCTCCCTCAATCGCTTCCTCTCGCAGTAACTCCCCTCCCTCTCTTCTCCCTCATCACTAGGCAGAATTAAAGGTTGGGGGAGGGGCAGTTTATGCAGACTGTGCTGGGACTTGTGATCCACAGATTTGATATTCACATTAAGAGAGAAACTGGCTGCTTTGATGTGAGGGGGAGCAGGTCCCAGGGGACTGCTGAAGTAGCACACTTTTTTTTTACTGACACAGCACACTCGGGGGTGGTTGGTGGTGGGGGTGGGTGCAGTGGGGAGCATATTGTTGGGGACAGGGTGTACAGAAAGACAGTGGGTGGGGAACAGCGATACCCCTTCGTTGATTAGATGTAACCTCAACAACCCCCCCCCCCACCCCCCCACCCCACACACACACACGCACACACACACGCACACTTCTCCACCCACCAGCCACCTACTTATGCCAGACCCTTGAGAATTATCCTTAAGCTTACACCTATCTTTATCCCCCCCATATCTCACCAATATTCAATTCACACCTCTTGTGCCAGTGTGTCTTCTTCTAGTGCATCATGTGCCGCTTTGTTTCCACACACATTTGCACTCCCTTTGCCCCCTTATCAAAAGACAACTCACAACTTTCTGTCGCAAAAACAGGATGAGTGATGGAGAGGTGGCAGGCAAGGAGTGTAGTCGGTGTAGTAGCCACAGTCTGCTTGGAAGTGAACCTGTTTCCAAAATAGCAAGAACTGGAGGAGAGGACGGGAGAGGGGTTTTGACATATGCCATGGCAAATGTAAATCCTGCTTTTGACCTTTACTGCACGTGCCATACCAGTTAATGAAAGATGAAAATGCTGTGAAAATTATTGTAGCACTGGGGAAGGAATGGGAAGATGGAAATGGGTGAAAAAAGAGGGAGAGGAAGAGAAGCAACCTGTGGATGTAATATGTTGGTGGTTGGTTGCAGGCACATCTGAATGGGACTTTAAGAGTTTCTTTTCCTCCTTCATTACAATATAGTTATGAACGTCAGGTGTGTGTGTGTGTGCGTGTGTGCATGCACTCCTGTGCATACTCCCATCCCGTCCTGGAGAGGCGTAGATCAGCTGCATTATGCATGATGAAACCTTGCATAGGTTATGACTTCTGCCTCCTCGACATACATATTCATGCGTGACTCTCTGGCAGGATGTATAAAATAGTGGCTGTGACTCTGACAGCCTAAGCTTTAGCTCCAGCGGTGCCTTCGGTGCTCCAACACCTTCCAGTGAGGGCTGCTTTGCTCTCTGGTGCTGTGTCTGAACGAGCTTGATGAAGCCTCCTGGGTGCAGTTGAACTACAGCAGCAACAACACTGAAACCCCACAGCTTTGGTCAATACTGCTATTAGGGTAATGTCTGTAGACATATTGCTAGACTTAAATTCTTATTATGGTTGGAAATCACAACTCATGATTTCATGATACAGCGCCCACAATAACAATGATATCACGATACAGTGATATGCAGAAAAATGGCTCCTAAAAAAGGCAAAAATCAGTTGCAAAGAAACAAATGTGACAAAGGGCAGGTCTAACTGTGAAGAAGAAACTCCTACTACAGATAATCCTCCATCCTGAAACACAGTATGACCAAGATTTACAATTTTATGATCACCGATGCCCATAAAGTCAGCGGGAAAGTGTTTACCGAGGTCAGAGCAAAGCAGATTTAGAAACTAAATATCATGAGAAATAAACAAAAGTTTTCTCCTGCATTTGTGTTGAACTTTAAGTTTATAACTCAACTTTTTGGGGGAGGGGATAAAAATAGGGGTGGGATGGCAATTTGGCAAACAGTTTCGCAGTTTGTGTGTCATGCTTGAGAACATGTTCTGACATGCCCCGTAGGAAGAAGATGTTTGGTGTTTGGGGGTTTATTTGAGCAAATAAACATTTGAAACCCTCACATTGGACCCTCAGAAAATATGCTTTTTTCTTTAATGGCATTTGGCGGAACTCTATATGAATATGTGATCAAATGAGGTTTTATTCAACTACCCTGTTTTTTTTTTTTTGTCCTCTAATTTGGAGTAAGCACAATAGGCATTTAGAGGTGGGAATCACCAGACACCCCATGATTTGATATTATCTAAATACATTACTCAAAAATATGACATTAATGCGATTTTTAACATTTTGTGATATGATGAGTATTGCAATAGCATATATTGAGATTTTTTAAAATCTTTTTCAGCTCCAAATTATGTTCTCAAAGTTAAACTTTGTCAATATCCAATTTACAATCAAAACTGCTCCCAACAAACACCGATGTTTACATCAGCACTGTAACTTGCACTATTTTATCAACCGATTCACACTACAACCTGGGTTTGCCTCTTATCTGTATTTAATTTTATTTAATTTTAATTACTGTACAGTAGAGCAGGGCGATATGACCAAAAATATTTATCACGATATACATTTGAAAATTTGCGATAACGATATAACTGACGATATAATTGACACTAGACAAAATACTTTACAACTCCACAACTTTATTAGTGCAAAAAAACCCATCAATGTATTTTCACTTAAACAAGCAGCTGTTTTTTATGTGCATTAAAGTTATATAAAAATTAACAGTGCAAATGCAAATTCCTTGCTGACAGTTTAACCAAAAGGCATTTCCAGTGGAAATTGGCCGACATATCCTCAGCATAACCATGTATAATATCCACAAAACTTAAAAAGAGGTTATACACACACAATACGGTAATATTATGTTGAAGCACAGTACGTATCACTCCGCGAGGCTCCTGCCTACGATAGCCGTAATGCTCCGACAATCCATCAAGCGGTGCGGGTTCGTAGCTTAGCAAAGTCGTACTAAAACATTTGACAGATTTTCGAGCGCCGTGTACATAAAATCGTTTCGAGGTCAGTAAACACAACCAGAATTCATACATAAGGCACACGGGATTATAAGGGGCACTGTCGATTTTCAGAAAAATCAAAGGATTGATTTTAAGTGTGCCGTATTTTCCAAACAACACGGTAATAACGACGGCCCGCTAGCATGCTCTACCAAAAATAGTGCTTTGTTGTGTATCTGACGGACGAAAGCTAAACCAGTTCCACACCACTGAAGTTGCAGCATTTTTACAAACCAATTCTGGTTCATCGTTTCATTCAACGATCCGCTTTCGCCCTTCTCATTCTCCGTCACCGCCATGCTTTTTCCGCCATGTGCGTATGAAAACAAAGGCACTGCGCATGCGCGTTTTACCCATATTCTATCGCGATATTTCATTTTCTTATCGTTGCCCAACATTATACCGTTATTACCGTGAAAGGTATGATATGGCCCAGCCCTACTGTACAGTACTCTGCTTTTGGTAACTATTGACTTGATGTAAGTTTGTAAAAAATAGTATGTTTTCCTTTCTGTCCTGTTTGTTTGTATATGTGTTTTTCTTGCTGCTGTTACAACCAAATTTCCCCTTGTGGGACAATTAAAGGATTATTCTATTCTATTCTAATATCGGTTTCAAACTATGGGTGATGTAAGTTGTGTCACTTCCGTTATTCATTATTGATTGATTGATTGATTGATTGATTGATTGATTGATTGATTGATTGATTGATTGATTAATGAACTTTAGTATAAATGTTGCAGTAAGACTGAGTCTGATATCAGTCTGTGATTGATTGTCAAGTTGACAATCATATTCAATCTATTTCTGATAATATAGCAATTAACTGATGGATCGTCAAAAAAATCACATATCTGTTGCTGTCTACGTAGACAGAAATTGATATTTAAATGTTACAACTGTTTTATGAATATAACCAGAGACTGATACCAAGTCAGCTTGCCAGACCAAGACAAGCTCTGGGCAATCACTTAGTCACCACAACTTAATTCTGGCATTTACACTGTAGATGTAAGGAGGTTGCTGTCCTGTCCTGTTTTTACTTGTCTGACTGAGCCGTTATGCTACAGTGTTGGATAGTATTTTCATTTGTTTAAAAAAATATCAACATTTGCTGTCCCTGTATTAACATAATATCACCACACACAATATTAACACTATATAATTAGTTTGCACTGCACCAGTTTCAGTTAAGTTTGTTTTTATGAACATGTTGAATAGTTTAGTGTGGACTGTCTGCATTTGGCCAAGGTTAGTCTTCATCTTCTGCATCATAGCATTTGTCACCTGGGGATAACCATTACAAGCTATGCATAAACGCGTGTGTTTACAGTGTTGTTGGCATTTTGATGCTTGCTACACAAGCCTTGTACACGGGCACAGGTCATAAGTAACATTTCATCTGTCAGTTTTAAATTGAGTGGAAACTCTGCCAGTCTGGCACAAACCAGTGCCAGTTCAGCTTTGGAGTGCACCTGGTGGAGAGGGATGATAATGCTGTCCCTCACACACTTAACAAAATAGCAGTTTCTGGTATGTCAGTGAGTAAAACAAGTTTTTTTTAACCGAGCTGTAATGTGTGGCTGTGCTTAGTTTGGAATCTTTTCCATTTAAACATATTTGCTCACTTCAGCAGCTGTTCATATTTGGAAAAGTGTGACAGACTATGGGATTTGGTTGTTTGCAGTTTCTAAATTTAGATTGTTCAGTGGGTCATTGTTGTTAGGGTAGACTGTTGCATTGTTTTTTGTTTTTTTTTTATATTCAGTCACAGCTTTCAAGTGCCAGCACCACCATGGCAACCCGCTTCCTCCACCCCCCAGTGTGACTGAGCACTGAGAGCTACTTTGGGATGTGTATGTGAATGTATTTATGTGTCTGCATGTCTGTTTATGTCAGCTGAGTGCACGTGCAGTTTGCCTGGCTTTGACCAGCTCGGGAGTGGAAGTACTCTGATCCCCTCGTACTCCACTTCCTGCTCCATCAGTCCCAGTGCTCCCAAGCCCCGCCTGGTGCCAACGCCCCCAGGCCATATAATCTACTGTATGAGAGGTTCTCCTGATGCCCAGCCCCCCAAGCTCAGGGTGACCCCCTCACTCTAGTACTTTAGTACTGTCCCCCCATTGGGAGATTATAGATATTGCAATCTTTAATATGGGCTTTATGCTCAGGGGCCATTACCAGTAATCTGCAGAGGGGAGGGAGTCTGACCTGGTTTTTGCAGCCCACCACTGGACTGCCAGACACATTTTCATATACCATCTGTAACATGCTGCCCAGATTTATCAATCCCTACATCAGGGACAGTGGCACTTCTTTAAAAGGAAGCTGGAATTATTGACTAACCCCACTAAATGGATAAGATAGCTGCATTATTCTTCGATCTGGTACATTGAGCTTAGTCCTACCATGATGATACTGTTGATGGTGTTGATTTTTTCTGCCAGACTTCACTTGTTAATGTTTGACCGTAAACATCACCCATAGCTTGAAGCCACCCTTCACTGACTACATGCCCAAAATCTCAAAAGGTTGGATGTTCCCAACTAAAGAAATGCATTGTATGATCACATGCAGATTTTTTCCACTCAAGATTTAATGTGATAAGTTTATATCATGTCTTTGATAATAAGATAAGTTTGATAAGTTGAAAATCACTGCAACAATATGAAAAAACTTAGAACCACTCTGGGTTTTATTAGGCTTATATGACGGTTGCATTATTATTATTATTATTATTAAAAAATGATGTCACAGTAAGACTTCTATTTAGTTGATACAAAACAATTACCATTATAATTAGATCATTAACGATGGCAAATAATGAAATATTTTGTGTATTAAAATATCTGAGGATTGTTGGCTGTGATCATTGTTGTTTGTTATAATCTTCCTATAAACTTTTATACAGTAAAGTGCATCTGATGTCAAAAACACACTCAGGTGATCAAGATTATAGTGTCGTTTTGTGTCGTTTTCCGGTTCTTAAAGCTGAAACAATGAGATGGCTAATGAACAGCCTAATAGGATGAACATTTTTTGTGATTAATCCAGCAAAAATTACAAAAAAAAGGCAAAAATTAGGTAAAAAAAACCAAAAAAAAAAAAAATCAAACAAGCAAAAATGTCAAATATTCCCTCACTGACACCTCTAAGTATTTAATACCTGCCTTTCTTTTCATGGGTTTTGAGGACTGTTAAAAAAAATGCGATTTGAAAGTTTTTTCCCATTGTAAGATCTTGTTGACCAAAGTGATCAATAAAATAGTGACAAAAGTAAATGAAATAACTTAGTTGAAAGTCCTGTGCTTATATCACCGGATATGAGGTTTACTGTTATAGCTCTGATTTTGTTTTATTTATTCACATCAGAAATTTTGTGCTAAATTACGTTAAAAAAAAAAGATATTTTCCAATCCATTTGGGCTCCAAGACGCTCAACAGTTGTGTTTTTTTCCCCAAGCCAATTTTCTCGAAAGGCTTTGCAGATTGTCATCAGATCTGTTATGTAACTGCATCAGAAAACATTTTGGGCCTATTGATATGCAATGAATGAGTGCATTAGATATATGGAGGAGATTAAATTAGGAATAAATATGAAAGAAAAAAAGAGAATCCCATAAAAGTCAGTGATCTCACCTAAATAAATACATACATACATTTATTTGAATCAGTGAATGTGATTATAACAATGAGAAAGTTATTCATTTTGATCAGTTTTACTGATTAAATTCAGTCTTTAAAAGCAGTATTAGATATCAGGGCTATTCAGAGGAACATCTGTTGGATCTATTTGAAACTGAGTGCTAAGTTGAACCTGTTTTGATCGAAATTCTTGATACTTTAGTATCGTTTAGCACCTTTGGTGATGTTTTAAAGACTTCCTGTTCTGAGTATAGCTGTACAAGGGTGACCATTTGGTGGACAGTTTGTATTAGATGACATAATTTAGAATTAACATCCACATCTGTGCGGTGTCTCCCTTCCATTTTTTCTTCTAATCTTTCCTATACTGACCTCAAATTTGAGACGGGCCTGCCTCATTCCTTTTTTTCACTGTCCTCTCAGTGCTGGAGGTGTATGTGTTTAATCTGAGTGCCAATGAACCATTCCTGTTTGTGTGTGTGTGTGTGTGTGTGTGTGTTAAATATGTAAGGAGATTAAATAGACTTAAATCTCTGCGTCTGGCATAGAAATTCCAATCACATAACCTATCTACATGCTCCCTTCCTCTCTCCCTCTCTTTCTCTTGCTTTCTGTTTGTCTTTATGTGTTTGTACATGAACTGTATGGAGGTAACAGGCTCCTCCTCTCCCACCCCCAGATCCACCTAAACCATCACAGACTTTGGCCCAAATCCCTTGCTTTCTGCATCATGTGACTGATGTTTGCAGCTGGACATTTGACACACATTTGTTATGATTATTTTGCCACAGATTTGAAGGACATTCCCTGTCTGTCCAACATTTTCACTTTACTGTGGTGCTTAATGCTTTAAATCAGTGTTGCTGAAATCTGATAAGTTTATTTTGACACTATTGTGTGTTTTCAGCATGTGTACAGCGTGTAACAGGTGTTTGTTATTGACTCTTTACTTCCATCCTTGCCTGTTAAATGATGATGTGTTGTATGTTTGCCCCTGCAGTACACAGTGAGGATGTGGGCTCTACCAGGCTGTACTTTGTGAATGCCTCCCTGCAGAGGGTAACCTACTCAAGCTCGGTGGGGGTGTCCCTGCCCTGTCCAGCAGGGGGCACCCCCAGTGCCATACTGCGCTGGTACCTGGCCACCGGCGACGACATCTACGACGTGCCCCACATCCGGCATGTGCACGCCAATGGCACGCTGCAACTGTACCCCTTTTCGCCCTCTGCCTACAACAGCTACATCCACGACAATGACTACTTCTGCACCGCGGAAAACCAGGCCGGCAAGATCCGCAGCCCCAACATTCGCATCAAAGCCGGTGAGTTGAATGGACAGCCAGGAAGGGAATCAACTCTAGGGTAAAGAAAAGTGGGGTTATGGAGCGGAAGGTCAAAGCGAGACACAGCAAGAAGAGACTGTTGCTGAAGCATAAACTAGAGCAGATGTGATTGGCAGCTGCAAAAAGCCCAACCCACACACAGAATCACCTGCCCTAAAATAGCCTGTCTCGACCTGAACACAGATTGACCTAGAACACAGTCTACAGAGAGAACATCTGCATCACGTACTACATCAGGCCTTGGCCTTTGCTCACACCTATTTGACTGAGCTGCTGATGAACCACTGCACTTTACACCAACATAACCCCTTCATCTATGGCGTGGCACCATCTGGTAGAAAGAAATTCAAAACACAACCCTTACAGTACTTAGAGTGAAGTAGCAGCTCTACTGTGAGATATAACCACATCCGGTAAGGAGGAAAACTGTGACAAAAGGCTATATGAGTTAACCGGCTCATCCTCGTTGGCAGGCCTTCCATTTATCAAAGGTCAGCACAACAGAAGAGGAGCTTGACAGCCACTTGAATTTTTCTTAAACAAGTACCTTTAAATGCTTTGCAGGGTGTGAAAAGCAATTCACTGCATAAAAAAGAAATGTGTGTACTTAAGTGTAGAGTACTAAAATTTAGGTTTATACACTAAGTTTTATGCTCTGTTGTGTATTGTTGTGGGTTTCACTTATAGTAAAGGATACACACAAAGTATACACCACTAGACTCTCTACAGTCTATTTTTGTGAATTTTGACCGGAAGCTGCCTCTGTTGCCATCATATTCCCATTTCTGTCCTCCTTCTCCTCCCTGCTCCCTCGTTCTTCAAACTGTCCTCTTGTGCCAGACTAAATTTAGCCACAGCACACTTCTTTAATTATCTCTCATTAACAAACCTAATTGGTGCTTTCCATTGATTAGCGCATGTGAGGCTTTAATAGGCGAGACCTCATCTAAAGTAAAATAGTACATCAGGGGTTTTGGGAAGCTCCAGCTCTACAACGAGAAGAGAAACACGAAGAGGAAAATTACCCGGTAAACAGATACGTCAACATCAGCAGATACATACACTTACACTACATCTATCGCCCTGCCCTCCCCCTTTCCCATCATTCATTCAGGCCAGTGAGTCCCTCCCCCTTCCCGCCTGCCATCAACATCTGTTTTCATATTCTGCCTCCCAACACCGACCTAAACTAATACTCATATTCATTCTAATACTAATACTAGTGCCAAGTTGAGGATTTGAGCCAGGACCCTGAGCTGTATGCCAGCCGCTTGCTGCCTTCATTCCCACATGACCCAAAAGCCAGGCCTCAGGAGCCGAGGGATTAGCATGAACCAAACATCCTGCAGCCAACGGCTTCAGTCAAGCCTTGGTGCTCAGGTTATACAGTCAGACAGGATGTGGGTGTTTTGTTTGGGATTTTATGGCCACAGTTTTGCGCTTGCACTGCCACTGAGCAGCTATTGACAGGAGTCAAATTGAATTCAGTGCTACTGCCTCGTGGCTTACAGCAAAGAGTAAAGAAATTCACAACAGAAGGGTTTCATTATACTGTTTCAAAAGAACTCAACAGAACGGGTTTATTTAATTTATTTATTTAAAGAAGATGTAAATTTTGGCAAGTGTTTTCTTCTTGCGGCAGGAATGTATGCATGCTGTCATCATGTCTGTTACCAGGAAAGGGATTCCGAACCAGTTTCTTAGCAACCTTCAGATACGTGCTAGCTTTCATGTGATTTCGCTAATGAGCTCCTGCTCATTCAACAGAGTGTAAAATATTGCATGAACCTGAATAAACCAAAGCACCATTAACCCTTCAGTGCAGCTCAGTCTGTTGTATACTTGGGAAGTTCTGAGCAAAAACATCAGTGTTTTATTATGATGTCATCCCCGAGCTAGAAAATGATTTCCATGATTATCCTGCCTAATGGTGGCTTGTGCCATTTGTGCCAAAAGCAGAGGCAGGATTAGAAGAGTTCAAACAATAGACAGGAGTAGTTCAGTAATTTCCAGTGAATACATGCGGAGTGCTGTGGTAATTGATGAAAGGGCGTTTTGCTCTGGAGTGTTAATGTGTTGTTTTTGATGATGTAAACACGGAGCTGATTGTTGTTTTTGCCTTGGCAAGAGGGGTAATAGGACCATGTTGATGGCGCTCACACTCTCTCGACGCATCTTCTAAATGGAACACTTCTGGGATATTTTATGTAGATAATCATCATCTTTCAAATTCATCTCTTTTAATGTTCATAAAAAAATAGGGAAGTCTTTATTCCTTGGTAGAAAACCCCATTTAAAAGATTGAATCCTTTCTACATGCAGTGTGTTGTATGTAATATTGTGTTTGTGTTTGTGTAGTTTTCAGGGAGCCCTACACCGTGCGGGTGGCGGACCAACGCTCAATGCGGGGCAACGTAGCTGTGTTCAAGTGCCTCATCCCCGCTGCTGTGCAGGAGTACGTCAGTGTTGTATCCTGGGAGAGAGACACTGTTTCCATTGTCCCAGGTAGGACATTAAGTGAGTGAATTTGGAGCGAGATGGTGAAGGCACATTGATTGTTGACTGTTGGATTCAGGGTTGTCTTTATGTGTGTGTGTGTGTCTTTATGTCTGTGTCTCTGTTTGTGTGTGAGAGCGGTTGATGTGCCAATGTGCTCTGTGTTTGACCGAATTCTTAACTCGTGTCTTCTGTCTGTTCACTGTTCTGGATCACTGATCCGGTCCTCCTCCTCCTCCTTCTCCTTCCTTCCTGAACATATCTCCACCCTCACCCTCTTTCGTCTGCCACCTTCTTTCTTTGGACGGTTCCATCTTTCCAACTCTGCTAGCCCTGCTTTCCACATCACATTTAATTATCTCAAGCTAATGTCAACTAGTGCCTTTAATTGTGTTTGACACCAAAGAAAATGAAAGACAGACATCTCTTTCCACGTTCCACACTTTCTCCTCATCAGATCTATTTTGGTCCACTCCCTGCTTGTCTTGCCACTATGTCCTTGAAGAACAGGGCCACAATTAGAGATACAGGATGTCAATAGGACTGTGCCCCTGCATTCATCTTCATTAACCTCATTAGTGTATGTGAGCGTGTGTGTGTGCGAGAAAAGATAAATGTTGAGATCTGTCTTTGTGTGTTTTTCCAGCTTTTTTGTAGGTACATTTTTCTCATGATTTTGTTTGAGATGTGGGCCTAATTATTTTCTGCATGTAAAACCCCTTGCAATAACAATAAAGGGCAGAGGGAGGAGAGATGGAAAAGAAGAGCAAACCAAAGGAAGAGTAGCAAGGAGGGTAGTAGGGCAAGAACGGCCTCAGGTCCTGGCAGATGGCGTTTTATATTATATGTATGCAAAGCACACAGACTCTGTGTCACACATGTACATGCACCAAGGTTGCAGTAATTTGTCATTTTCAGACATTTCAGGGTACAGTATTTTTTTTATAATACTGAAGCATTTTTGTGTATTTAGAGTTATGTTTTTGTCCTCAGTTACCAATGTGACTGCTTTAATGGGCCACATTTTTCAGGGCTGTGACCAAATCACCCACTTTTTGTATTTCTTGCCATACTTTTATTTTGGCATTCACTATTAACACTTAAAGTGTGTAGGAAAAATACTTTACTGCTTTTTACTTAGCTAAATTCATGAAAATTCTCATGAATGCTCATATTATACACACATCAGCCAGCCAGACATAAATGTTCTACTCGTATGCTTTCATATTTGTGCTCTCTTTCCCTTTCCTCAGTTCGGCTCTTAAGATTATGAGTTGTTGACGTCACGCTTGGTTTACATGTGACTTCTGATGATTCCTGAACATAAATATAGTAGATCTGCTTTGGGTATGCCAGCCCTCTGTGTCTATATTTGTGATTTCTATGTATGGGGTGTTTCTGTACTGTCATGAGGCTCCAGTGTGTAATTAGGGGTATATAGGTCAGTTGATGAGCAGTGAGTGTGAGGATCAGATGCTGAACATGATGAGCTGCTCACTGAACTCAGCATTCGTTTCACTACAACAGCAGCACACACAAACAGGGCAAACACTGGCAGCATGGTTGCATTCAACCTTGACCCTCCAATCAGCAAAGTGACCTCGTCATCCTCACAGCCAATCAACATAGTCTGCACAACAGCTCATAATCTGAATATTGTTATTGCACTCTCACATGGGTGCACAATATGCAAACATACTCATGGACACATACAGTAAATGTCCATATACAGCTGATACATGTGGTTATATAAACAGTCCAGTGTATTCATACTGATCTCCTACTCACTAGATCATTTCAAACACTACAGAGTGATGCTTTTTCCCTGATTGGCCAGCAAAGGACTGTCTGGATACATCTAATGAAGATGTGAAAGTTAAAATAGATTTTATGATGGAAAGCTCCCGATGTGCACGTGAGTAGGTGACTACCTGTCACAGCAGGAGATGATGGTGAAATTTGAGGAAATAAAGCCACTGTGCAAAGACACACATAGTCAGACTCATTAATTGCACCATTTTCCTTTTCTGCTTGTTACAATTTAAGGTAATGAGAAGCAGGGGACAGATAAAAATCCTGTAGGTTTTGCCACTTAACACAATAATACGACTGTCAACAAATAATATTCAAACATCTGATTAGTACTAATCTTTATTCTGATCAGACCCACTTAAATGTATCTCTGAGAGCAAATACTCTGTTATCTGTTACTGATGAGAGAGGCCATTGTCTGATGGAAATGGTCTGCAAGCACCAAGTCAAAGCATTCAATCATTCAGTCCTATGTATTGTCATCTGGTGGGCTTTGGCTAACTGTCACAAAAGAAAATGAAAAACTTTTGCTTTTTCTTATTTTCAGAAATGCATTTCAGCTGATAGCTCAGTGCATATTTATGACTTTATCTTTTTTAAATGTAAATTGAGGTATTTTAGGCGTAGTGATTCACTGATGTTCCCCACCTTCGAAGCAACATTTGTGGCACCACCGAACCATCAATGAATCTGATCACAGTTCCTTCCTGTACCTCCTCCTCGTCATTTGTCCCTATCTCAAAACAAAAGCACAGTATGAGTACATACATGAATAGACAGGCCTGTTTTCTTTACATTAGTGGATCAGACAACACAAACTGAACCAAGTCATAGACGAATCTGACTGATAGCATGTTTTGTTTTTTTTATATATATGGCAACAGTGTTGCTGTGATGTGCAAATCTGATATCATGACAGCCCTACATTGAATTAAAAAAGAGTTTAAGTAGTTTATCTGCACTTCATATCTGTGCTTTTGCACGGAGGCATTGCTATGTGTAGACTCTGATCAGTAGCACAGTCACATATTGGTGTGAAGGTTGAGTTGATGACATAACACAACGCAGCCATGCCCTTTGAACCACAACAGGTTCTATTTTGTCAAACACACGTTTCCCTTCTGGAGCATTTTGTGTGTGTGTGTGTGTGTGATTATATTTGTGCATGATTATGTATGTGTGTGTGTGTGTTTGTCCCCTTGCCTGTCCCACTTTCCCATCCAGCCAGGACAGGGGGGGTGGTTAAGAGGGGAGGGGTGCAGGCAGACTGACCTATTTCCCTCTCGCTTCCCCGTCCCGTACTATCCTTGTAGTTAAGCTTTGTGTGCGTGCGTGTCTGTGTGTGTGCCCACGCGTGTTTGTGACCCTCGTGAGACAATTGAGGTCTGCTAATCTGAGTAGTGATCTGAAGGAGGCGAGCTGGAGCAGAGACAGAGAGATGGAGGGTTTGTGGACGGGAATAAAGACAACAGTGGGACACAGAGAGGGTTCAGCTTGCCGATCGAGGCCGTCGGTCTAATCAGCAGAAAGCTAATGAGTGGGTCCGATGAATAGAGACTGGACCAGCAGATGGCTGTAGCCACATGGTGGTCCACAGAAGATGCCCAACCATGCCCCATCTAATCCACCTGCTACACTGTTTGGTCTTGTTTATGTATTTGCACAGTAATTTGATAAACATTTCCTTAAAACCTCAGGCTGAAAAGCACAAAATAGAATTACAGTGTATATATAAGATTAGAAAACCAGATTAATAAACTCCTGTCCTACACAGAGCAATATTTTCTGCTCTCATTCAGTCACACTCCAAACTCTCATCTTGTTCTACCCCCTCTCATATTTTAACAAAATAGCCGCAGTATATCATAAGTCAGGCACATTTTGTACTGTAACCTGTCATAACCTGTCAGTGTGATCAGTATCAGGCGCTAATGTAAAATTGGATTCTAACAGGAGTCACCAGGTGGCGAGGTCACTTACAGGCTACATTACAAATCAATCTTTGGCTCCCTCGGGTGCTGGACACCAGGAGGTTACATAGACTCAATAGTACACAGCTACACACACACACACACACATATACAGCTACGCAAACAGCTAAAACATTGCAGCTGAATTGACTGGTTTGTAGGTGATTCAAATACACATGGGAGTCTGATGATGCTGACAAGCACACTCCAGTCCACTTTGTCAATTAATATGCAGATTATTTATAAAACAGATCAATTAATTGTATTTTTTCTCTGAAATATACTTGTTATAATTTCTGTAGGACAAAAGGAAAAATAAAAAACTAAGTATACAAAACGGTGAAAAAAAATAAAATAAACACACACATAGGGAATACCATTATATAACAATACTGTTGTATGTGTATAGATGGTTATACAGTTTTCCCTCTGTGTAATTAGAAAGTTAGTGTCATAAGGCTTCACACAGGTGCAGGAGAGAGGTGACAAAGGCAGAGGGACGTCATGGAGAGCAGCAGTGTGTTAGGACACCATGTCTGTAAATCTGTGCTTGTGTACTCAGAGCAGGAATACATTAATGGATACACTTGTCTGGGACACGGCAGACGCTTGTAAACACACTTTGACACACACACTTTGACACACACACTTGCTTCTAGTAAGTACAACTGAACAAGCCTCTCTGCACACACAGACACACGCGCCCTTCAAAAGTAACACAATAAAGCCATTTTCAGATTTTGCATGTACCAGCCTGAATATGGCGTACTCATTAAACATTAACTTGGGATACATTAAGGCTGTGGCTTGCTCTGCTTTGTGACGCCTCGCCTGTTGTTGTGCTCGGGCCGTCTGAGTACATCAGGACGTTGTGTGATAGAGGAGGATGGGGAATACATGGCATCCCCGGGGCTCTTGGAACATAACCCCCCCAAACCCTTGGGTGTCACATCATCCCTCTCTCACCTCTCCCTCATCTACCCCTGCCTCTGTCCCATGTGGTACACAGCAGGCAATAGGGAAGGGTTAATGGGGGACTAAATCATGCAGATGAAGCCTCCACCATGAGCATACACCTGCAAACGTGTGGCAGTATGACCAAAACTCAGCAATGAGGTGCTGGAAAAACTGTCTTCCCAAGACATAACAATCAACATGACAGGGTTGAAATGTATGTCTTTTCACTTGTTTGTGGTTTGTTCACCTCTGTCAGTTGGTCTTTCACTTTCTGTAGATATTTTTGCCCCTCTCATATTTGCCCCAATGTGCTGAAAGCGACTGAGAGCCGGACAGGAACAGATGGGGTGCTGGCAGCCATCTTTTACTCAGTTAGGTTGAGCAGGCACGTGGGTGGGTGTGTTAATTAGTACAAACCAGTGAATGTGTATGTGTGTGTGTGTGCGTGAGTGTGAGCGCGTGCTGCAAGGGGCACAATAGACATAATTATCTCTGCTTGAGAAGCCCATTTGGGAGGGGATGGGGGGGTTGGAGGGATGGCATGGAGAGGCGGAGTTCAACAATGGCCCAACCACAGGCTTTGTGTGTACAGAGCAGAGGGCTGACAAGTGTCGGCTGTTATTGAGTATTTACACACTATTACACTCGCCTGCTCACGTGCACTTAACGCAGAAATGCACACACTCTGACGCTTCGGCCGTCGCTCTCGTTTGCTTTTTCGCCTCCTTGTCTCCATCAAAAACACACAGGCTCACACACAGCTATAGACACACACATGCAGCATGTTTATGTTTACAGTGCATCAGTGTATCAGTGTCACTCAGAGTAAGAGGGAATGATAGGAAAGCCCCTGCGAGCACATCAGTCTGACAGAAACCTGGCCACTATGTAACCCTTCAAGCCAGGCTGTGAGAGTACAGAAACTGAGGGAGAGAGGAAGCGAGAGTTTAGGAAGTTTCTTCTTCATTGACAAATTACCAAGATTATTTTGCTCCTTTGGCTTTCTTTTTTTTTGTGATGAAAATAAATTTTTTGTGAAAAGTCACATAAAGCAAACCAATAAAATGAAACAAAGCCAACCAGGCCAAATCTTACTGTTTTGAACTTTTCAACAAGTGTGACTTCTTTTAAAATGCAGAAATCAGCTTTTAACTTATATTGTAATTGAATTATGGAGACATATCGGTCAAATGTAGTTGATATAGTGGGAGAATCAAAGTACCAAAATTGTAAACTTTTAATTTTCAGTAAATATAAATGGATGCGCAGTAGCAAATAATGGCATCTAAACAGAATCTTAGTAGCTTAGTTACTAAAGTTGTCGCATTATAATTGAAGACAAAAAGCTAATATGAGAAGGAAAGCAGATCAATAAAAGTAGTTTATCTTCATTGATTTCAGGTCATATCCACAATCCTGAGCAATCATTCCAATCAGTCAGTATTATTATCGTTGCATTATTATTGACACTTTTTGTGATATCAAGGCAAAGAACGGGTCCCCAGTGGTGTTGTAAGAGATAGCTGTTAATCTGCATTTCCGTCCACATCCACAGTCATTAAGGAAAGTGAAAGCAGGAAGGCTTGTGTCAAGGCTTAGAGTAAAAGAGTTGCAGGGTTTATGTGGCGTGGATTGGGTTAAGAAATAGGATTGGAAGCAAAGAGGTTTTACCCCTTTTTTCCTACTTCCTTCCTACTTCCTTCCACGCTTTTGTTTAGGCAGGCGAAAGCAGGATTAGAGCGAGGAGATTACAGCAGGATCTACTAAGAAATCGTATTTAAGGAAATGCTTATTTTCACAACCGCTCACAGCAGAGACTAGAAGTTTCGTTTCCCTTTCTTTCTTAATTTCTGTGTTGCTTTCATTATTAAAGGCAGTGATTTGTTCTCTAATCCTGGATTTCTACAACGCAAAAACTTATAGCTTTACAGTGTTGCCCCACTGTTTTATCCTGAAATGTTATCATATTTGATGTGTGGGATTGTAGTAAAAATATATGTTTACATACACTCAAAATTCTGGTATCAATTTTCTACTTTTGTGAGTCTCTCTGTGTGAGTGAGAGGTTCTTTTCCTCATGTTTCTGTGAATGTGGTTTATCATTCACAGTCTCATGAGGAGGCATGATGAGGGACTGGATGGGATCCCCGGTGGTCATCAAAGTGCCATGTTCCTACATGACCTCTCAATCAGACCTATTGATCCGCTTCACTATTAGCTATCCAAACACGCACAAAGGCCAGATCAACATCACAGACCCCGACTGATTATAGCGTGGGTCATAGTGAAAAGCTCCTCTGAGGTTTTAATGTGACAGAAACGCCTCTCTGAGGAAGAGGTGGCTTGTTGCTTATAGATTAGTACGCACACAGGAAATGTTCAATAATTCATTATTTTTGCAGTAGGTGAGTGGTTTGATCACTATAAAGTGAAACTCTGTTAAGACATCAGTCAATAACTGAGCATATACATATTACGGGGAAGAAACAAATAGCAGCCCTCATTTTCCAGAGCATTGTGCTGGTAAATGGCGTTGGTATCCGGCAAAATGACAATGAGATCAATGTTTTATTGCTCAGGGGAAATTCATACATTGAACATATATTATATATAATATATATAATATAGATAAGATGAGAGAGAGAGAGAGAGAGAGAGAGAGAGAGAGAGAGAGAGAGAGAGAGAGAGAGAGAGACGACGAGAGAGAGAGAGAGAGAGAGAGAGAGAGATATGCATCTATCTTATCTATCTATCTATATAGTGCAGTATGCACTTATGAATTTAGGAAGTATGTCGTAAGAAGAGGAAGACAAGTGGTGTAAAACAAAGAACAAGAAGCATTATCAGGTTTATGAGTCCAAGTAGGTGATTTAGTGCCTGTGTCTGCATCTGGATCCAGGAAATTTTGAGAAAATTCCTTATTATTTCTATATATAGCATCACAGCGTTGTCCAGATCTGTATATCTTTCTGGACGCAGGGACTAATCCATGCACGGTGTGGGGGGAGAAATTTCATATCTTCACACCTTGGCAGATATATGCAGTCACAGGCTGTTCTAGCTATTTTGAGCTAATTTGAAATGCTAACTATGAAGACTGACAGCAGAAGAGTGAGTGTACTTCTATTGTGTGTACACATTTGTCTTGTGTAGCGTTACTGTGAAGCTGGACTCTGTCATAGGGTTACAAATTCAGACTGACAGCCTTTGGACTCTTGAGCATTCGATGCAGACTCAAGGAGAAAGTGCATCATAGAATTCACATTCAGCATTTGCACGTGTTGTAATGTAACTGTAGCTATACTGTACGCTAGACATTTTCTTTTCGGTTCAGTTTCACCTACAGATAATTTTTACATATTACAGTCACAAAGAAGGTCACAAAGAAGGTTGCTTACACTGTTTCAGAACTAAACTTTAAAAACTGAATTTTTTATGCTGACAGAATAACCAAGTCAGTGGTTCTTTAATCTGTGACTTCCACCTCTCAGATGGTGATCTCCATTCTTTAATTGCAGTAACGATAATGAAACTCAGGATATTTGATACTTTGGCTATATCAGTCATGCCCCCCCCCATCTCCTTTCTCTCTCCCTCTCTCTCCCTCATACTGGGCAGTGACACTCCTCTGCCACCAGCACTCTAATAGGGAGGGACCAGGCAGCTCACTCAGTGCTGCTAATGCAGCTCACTGCCCCAGGCCATGGGGCTAAGCTGGAGTACACTACATCTCATCTCTCTCTCTGTCTCACACACACACACACATATGATGGCAGACACACACCATAAATCCAACATCGTCTCTTATCTGCAACTAAATGAAAACAAGGTGGAGGAGTGGAAAGCTTTTCATTGCCGGATGTTTACTTTTATACTGAGGTCCATTTTTTTGAAGACCAAAGTTACTTCAGTGTTTAAGCTTTAGTGCACAGAAAATTAGCTGTTCAATAGGAATTAATGGGACATCCAGTAAAGAGAAGGTGTTTGGACAATAGTGGCACGTGTCTCTACGATGCCATGCATTGGGATACATGTGTGTGTGTGTGTGTGTGTGTGTGTGTGTGTGTGTGTGTGTGGTTTCTGTCTCCCGGGACTCTCATTATCACTGCTGTCCCAGATGTCACCAAGCACATGAAACACACGTCATGAATAATGGAGTCCTATTTCTACATCTCTCCCCATTTCTCTCCTATCCGCCCACTCTCTTTCCCCTGCATCCCTCGTTTCCTCTGATGCTTCCACTGATGCTTAATTTTCTCTATCTGAGATGGTCCATTTAGCTTTACGCTGCATTGTCGCCCTGTCTGGTTAGGGACGGCTTTATGGGGGGTAACATGGCACCTCTGCAGCGTTCTGTCGAGGTATATCTATGCAAACAATGTCTTTTGCATACAATTGGTTTCATGTCTGTCCCCGACGGTCCATTCAGTCTCTCGATACCCCCCCACAAACCCACACACACACACACTTCATCCCCTCCCCCAGTGTTTACTGTTTAAAGTCACACAGGGCAAATTGGGACAGAGCAGTCAGTGGAGCAGAAGAGACGTGGTCCCATCATGGTGGAAAACTGGACTCTGCTTTCTTTTCTACCTCATCCCTCTGTTTCCCTGCCTCTTCTTAGCCTCCATGTTTGCCTCTTCCTCACTTCTGTCCCCCCAACTTTATGTCATTCGTTACCCTCACGGTGAGTTGGTGTACAACATCACGCAGCGGCAAGGGGCAGGGCAGGGAAAACATGATTGAAAGATGAGGTAAGCAGTCACAATTGGTTAGGAAAGAGGAGAGCAGTTAGGATTAGACAGTGAAGCGTGGCTTTTTAATGAAAACATGACAGAACCGCAGCTCCCTCAATGCCCTGCAATCTCGACTCCTTTCCAGAAAATGAGCGAGTGACAAAGAAGCGAGTGAGAGAGAAAGAGAGAATCGAACGCTGACACACAGATATTGTTCATGTGGCTTTAGTCCTATCTCGCACATTGACTCATGCTCTGTGTGTTGTTAACAAAGTCTCTCGCATTAAGGAGATGCAGTGGCTCCAGTCGCACAATTCGTTTTTACACCTCAGTTGTGCCAATAAAACCTGCTTTGAATATGAATTAAAAGGAGTTAAGAGGGTGCCATTCATAGATGTTAAGTAAGTGTGCAGCAGAATAAAAGCCAGGACAGTGTATATATTTAAATGGTTGACACCTGCTTCTACTTGGGCTTTTAATGTACACAGCATAGAAAAGGGAGAGAACAGAGGGAGGGTTGAGAGGGCTCCCGCTTTGAATACAGATGTAACACCCCCTTTTTTGCATAAAAGAGTGGAGAATACAGACATGGGCTGTTATCTCCTTCTTACTTTACCCAGCATCATGCCCTTTACTTCTACCCTTTTTCTTATCCTCTCTTTCTCGTTATTAAAATCAAGTCAATGACTCATCGATGGCCCTCTTCCACTTTAAAGCATTCCTCTAGTGCAAAACTGGTCTACTGCCATTCACAGGATCCACTGTGCTAATTTTAACACATAGTTTATTATTTTTTGTACCAGCAGGCTAATAGTTTTTGTCCTATTTTAAGCCCGGTAGGTGTTTCTTTGTGTGTGCACGTGCCACACACACACAAATCCAGGCCTCGTGTGCCTGGATTTGTGAGCACCAAGCATATTCCAGCACTGCAGAGAATGTCTCCGGAATATGTTGTGCTTTTTTTTTTCTTTTGTCTTCTTTCTGTGACAGTCACAAGTCTTTGATCTGCTCCTCCTCCCCTCCTCTGTCTTCTCACCTTCTTTCAAAATCTTCTCTGCAACTTGCCGTTAAGAGCACAGGTATAATGCAGAAATACAGAATGCAGTTTTTCTAAAGTGAGACTCAGAATGCTGTTTTTTTAGCAGCTCAAAATCATTTTGGTGTTTAACCTCCTAAAACCCAAACTCTTCCGTGGCATGCATTTTTAAATTCTCTTTGATATTTGGGCATATTAGGACCTGATGAATGTAAAAACAAGGAATCACCAGATTTTTCTTTTTTTTTTTTTACCTGATTTTTGTTTCTAAGAAAAATGAGAGCCACATATGAGGATATTTGTTTTAAATTTCGATAAAACAGAGCCAGTACAATGTCCTTGTAAGTGAATATCAGGCCCTTGTAGAGCAAAATTTTAGTATTTTTTTGCATTTTTGTGGGTCTGGAGCTCAAACCCTTCGGTTACCATCTCCAATCAAAATATTATCAAGGTTAATTTCTTTCCACTGTAATTAAATACTTTGAAAGTATTGTGAAGAATTATGTTTTAACTGTAAAAGATACACTGCAAAATGTGGCATACTGTACTATACATATACTTAATAGATACTGACAGGAATATTAACTAGCAGTAAACTGTTATTTTACAATGTCCCTACTGTATTCTACACTAACAATTTCTTACATTGACATATAACTGCATGTCCTCACCCCTGTGCCTCCTGAGACCCCACGTTTTCACATGGGGACATTTTACATTCTGGGTTTTCTGTACTTTACACTTTATTCTGCTCAATAGTGCAGATGCCATCTTTAACAAAGTGTTAAAAATGGCATCTGTATTGTTTATGCTACAAAATAAACCCACTGTCAGGTTTATTATTTATAGTTTTATATATTCTAATTATTTTTAAAGTCAGATTAGTTTCAGGTAGCATCCAGATTGGATTTACTAGGTTTTTTCAGTTCAGCTTTAATTCACTATTCAAAAAATAACTTTGATTGATGATTATTCTTTTTTATTTATTTATTTTTTTATGTATTTTTACATCTTAGGTTTACTCACTTTTTTGAGATGTAAAAGTACCAGAGCTCAAGTCTCAGGTGTAGTTTTTGTCCTTATTTGTTTAATCAATCAATCCCCCGACTTCCTGATATTCTTTCGGAATAACAAACTGTCAACACTTTGTGGTCAATTATTAAATTATTAAAATGTTTAATAGTTTAATGCTTGTGATTTTAAAAAGTATTGTACAGTATTTAAAAAAAATTATACATTCAGTCACAAATTTTCCTGCATTTTTACAACAGTTTGTTACAATGAATCAATTTACATTAAAAGCCTCAGGTAGATATTAAACATCAGTGTTGTGACACGTGAAATGTGCAGAGAAACGACAGTCCCAATTTTGTTTGAAAGCCTCTGTGTAGAGAGAGGCACTGTAATGTTGTGATTGTTTGAAGGAATCTAAAACCTTTGACCTTCTCCGTGTGCTACCTTACACTCGTCATAATGCGCAGTAACCTTCATTTAACTGGGAAAGCCCTTAGAAACAAGCATCTACTGCCTTTGACCATCAGCAGGGTTGAGTAAGATGAAGAATCCAGGGGTCAGATTGTAGTGATCCACCAGGAGGAAAACAGGAATCAGAGTTCTATAGCTCATTAGCCTTTTCCAAACTCATTAGATATGGGGTCCATACTGGAAGTCCCATGGGAGCAAAGGTGTTTTACTCAGACCTGTCAGTGTTTTGTTTTGTTTTTTGTCTTCTTGTACACTGGAAAATCTGAGCAGGTTAGTATCATAAGAAAATTCTTGCTTAGGTGCCTTTAATATAGGATATTGTGGAAATTTGCACCTCTAAACATGTAGGTCGGATTCCCTGTTGGGAATAGTGCTGAATAAACTGTTCATGAATGAAGTTCCAAATATTTTATTAGTTAGTTAAAGGAGGTGACAAATTGTTAGTTATTTTCATGATTTTGAGGTGCAGAACTGGATTAAATGATCTCTGAAACCAGCAAACCTCCAACTGAGGCTTAGGAAATCGGGAAGCTATAACACGGTGCATTGTGTTGTATGTTTTTGTAAAGTATTTGTGATTGGATACAAAGCTACTTGCATGTGAAAAGCTATATTTAGCCACTTCAAACTGATCCTACTTTTCTTTATTGATTTAAGCGACTTCAACAGCCAGTTTACCGTTGCGATTTTTGCATTCACACAACACCTAGGGTATCAACATTTGGTCCTTGATGATTGTAAACACGCTGTGCTTTAATAATTGCTGAAAGTACACCAAAATCGTAACAGGATGCCAGTGAGAAGACCCTAGCAACAGGGAGAGGATGAAGAAAGCGTGAGAGTGGGAGGGAGGGGGAAAGATGCAGAACATCAATAAATAATGGCCCCACTGAGGAGGTGGAAATATGGGCCTCGTTATCTTTGCGCCGACGCCTTCATTTGCATGTGAGAAAATGAGGCTGCTACTAACTCGCACACATGGTGCGCACACATACACACTGCTGGACTCGCATGAGCTACAGTATACATCCTATTTATAGACTATTTCTTGCTTTTATTTTTTCCTATTCTCTCACACATTTACACTTCTATTAATTCCCCTTTCCTTCCTTCTCTTTGGAATTTGTCAGAGCAGCAGCTCTGGTCTGTGTGACTGTGAGGCTGCCGGCATTTTGTTGGTTTAAAAAATAAAGTGAAAGCACACCTTTATCACAGGCTTGGTAGGAACTTTAACTTTACTAATGCCCTGTTTAACATTGCAGAGCATACAGCTGGAGTATACACCGCTACAGAGTAGTTGCCTGGTGAAACACCATTAAGTGATTGGGTAAAGCAGGTGGCTTTTGCAGTGCCTTGCTCATGAGTAACTGGGCTCTCTTATAGACTTAGAATAGCAGACATAACCTTAGTTTATCTCTATGTGCCAACATTTACATAAAAAAGGGAGAAAAAGAGCAAATCCAATTTAGTTATTTAAAAAATTTCATCAAAACTAAAAAATGTACACTCCTGATTAAACCATTAAATTATCCACACTATATACAGTTTTTTTCTGTCAGAAATAAAAATCCCTTTCCCGTACATGCAGCTGCAGAAGGAGATAAAAATAGTTCCCCTCTGGACTTCATCTGCATCTGGGCATCACCCTGTTTTTGCCTGTGAATGCATCTCATTGAGAGTGACCAAACTCATACAGGATCTAACAATGTCACAATCCTCTAGGCCATGCAGCTTATTTCAAAGCACTTCTTCTCGGGTGAAAGGACTCTTTAAAGAATCATTTATACATGATACAAAATTATTTAACCTTTTAAATGGTTCTTTCAGAGCATTTCTGAGGATCTGTAAGTGCCTCGCTCTGTTTCTTTTTTTTTAAATTTTACAGCCGTTTTGGTTAGATGTTAAACAGGCTGGTATTTATATATTGCTTTTTTTTGTTGATCAGTGTTTTAAAATCTAATGCTAAGGTAATAAAACATTTCAAAATGCAAATCTTGAGCTGTGTAAGTGCTGGGTTATCCCTGGATTATGCTTCAGCAGGAAATCTACACAGTAACTTACAACAAAACCAGAAGCTCCTACAAAACGCTATGCTGCAACCTTTCACATAACCTGAGATGCACTTCCAGAGAAATGTAAATACACGTTGGTTCGACGCAGCCCGAAAAGGCTTGAGGTTAGGACGTAGATTTCACAGAGAAGTCTAAATCCGACTTTAGAATCTTTATTTTGCGGTTTATCTCAAGAGTTAACAGTTTTCCAACTTAAGTTTTATCTGCTGCACTTGTGTTTTTGCATCTTTCTTCCAAATTAAGTACATACATACATGTGCATGGCTCTGATTTCCTTTATGCTTAGTATACATGGACGAGTTGAAACTAAAGACAAAATACAGCTTTGAGTCTGACAAATCAAATCCAATCCATCATCTTCAAGCTCTGTAAGGGTCTGTGTAACATGAAGGAGGCACAACGAAAAAGAAACCTGCAACAGAAACTACTGTACTGTTTTTATATTCAGAATGCCTGTACAGTATGCATGCATTTCTGCGTATTCTCCTGAAGCAGAGTGTGTGTGTGTGTGTGTGTGTGTGTGTGTGTGTGTGTGTGTGTGTGTGTGTGTGTGAGCGAGAGAGAGAAAGATGTACAGTTCTGTTTCTCATTGTCTAGTCAAGTCAGCATGAATAAAAGCTGAGGGAGCACAGTGATTTCGGATTTAGTAATTAATATTTTACTCTGTCTGCCACTCTGCTTAGAAACTCAGAGCAACAAAAAAAAAAGAAAACAGCGAGAAAGCGAGAGAGCAAGAGGAAAAGGGTGAGACTGATGATGGTTCACACAAAGACATGAAGTGAGTCAACCAACGATAGACTGATTCTATGAACAAACCACTCAGTTGTGATGGCTGGATAGTGAGAGGACTAATGTGATGTGTATTGTGTAATAAGTGTTGTTTAAGAGGCTGCAGATGGGATGAATTCAGTTCACTGCTGCAGACAGGGACAGAAAGAATGGCTTTGACAGATCCTGCTGACTCTCTCTCTCTCTGTTTCTCTCTCCCTGCCTATGTCAGAGTGTTGTGACAGGCTAGTCGTCGGTGTTGTGGGAGTAGCAGTCTTAAAGTGCTCATTATCCTGTAAGGCTTCATTCTAAGGGGGCAAACAAAGGCTGCTGTGAAATTGCAGCCTGTGCCTCCTCCCGGGTCATACAGTATATTCGATGCAAACACATTCACAGTGCATAACTGCTACCTTCCGTATACCTGCTCAACCCTCTGAAAGACCCTGATAAACACAGACTCTGTAGTTTAAATATTGATGCTGGTGAATGTGAAAGCAGCCAGTCCAGTTGTTGCCCCGTGGTTGGATGCTAAAAGGCACAATTGATAATTAATGCTTACAAACCTAAAGAAATCTTATTGTAATGACTGTCACACTTAAGGTAAACTATGAGATTATTTGTGCTGTGAAGACATAGTACAGCTTCGTTAATGTGAGGTTTGTGGACTTTATCAGGAAATGTAAGATAGCTTACCTGTATGCAAAGAAACAATGTTCTGTATAAATTACGCAAGAATATCTTGGTAAAGGGAGTCATTGCAAACTGATGTCTGCCTTCACTATACACAGCTTGAAGACTTTGTAATGCTGACATAACTGTTCTTTGAGTAGCATAAAACAAATGCTAAGAAAGAGAAGACACAGAGGCACATTTGATCTTTGGCCTTCCTGTTTTCTTATCATGCATAAAAGGAAGAACACTTAACGAGTTTTGTGATGGTAGTTAGTGTGATGTGCAAGAGTTATAAGCTGTGTGTGGAGGGAGACAGTAAATCTGTCTCTCCTCTGTCTGTGGGTGGTGTAAGTGACCGCTGGGTGTCCTCCAGGTCTTGAAAGAGTGCCAGGCTTTGGGAAGCAGCATTATTAGGCAGGTAGTGCCAACTGTTCAGGCAGCTGTTTGTTCTAAGAACAATATGGTTTTGCAGTATGCACTATGTATTTGAACGAGAGTGATCATCACGAAAATGTGGGAACAGGAGGGAGTGAAAAGTTTTTTACACACAAGTTCTTCGGAGTGATGTTTTGCCTGTTGTCACTTCTCCTTTAAGAAGATTAATGTTGATCTTTTGTTAATGTGTCTTCCTCAGGTAACAGGTTCTCGCTGACCTCCTTTGGGGCTCTTTACATCTCCGATGTTCAAAAAGAGGATGCTCTCTCTACATACCGGTGCATCACCAAGCATAAATACAGTGGCGAGACACGACAAAGCAATGGAGCCAGGCTCTCTGTAATGGGTGAGTAACTGGTGTGTGAACTTACCTTTTTCTCTTTATCTTGACAAAAATGTAACACCATGTCTGCATTCCAGACCCCAACGAGTCTGCACCCACCATCCTGGACAGTTTCCAAGCAGGGGAGGTCTATGCAGGCCATAGCATTGAGCTCCCCTGCATAGCGGGAGGATACCCAAGCCCTACTGTGCGCTGGCTGAAAGATGGTCGCCCACTACCCTCAGATGCCCGCTGGACGCGGCGATTGACAGGGCTGACCATCAGTGACCTGAGGCAAGAAGACAGCGGCAGCTATGCATGCGAGGTCACCAACAGTTTTGGCTCAAAGGAGGTGTCTGGACAGCTTCACGTGATAGGTGTGTGAGGCTCATTACACACAGATACGCACACACGCTCACACACATTTGCAAAATATCTGGCAGACTGGCTCATTGTCTTGTCAGTGAATCAGCCTTACAGACAGACACAGTTGTAAGCACCTTTAAGTGTTTGGTTTGGGGCGCACATGTAAGTCCAAGCTAAAGTGTGTCTGTTACAAACATATGTGTGAGCTGTAGGATGTCCCATCATATCAGACCTCAAAAGGAGAGACAGGGCGGTAATTCGCTCAGGCTGATTCCATATCACAGCTGCCAACACCATTTACCATCAGAAAAGAAGAAGAGTGAGGAAGACAGAGATAAAGACAAGGGGTCATGCGGGGGGCGGTCGGACACCCAGACAGTGCTGGAATGACATTATCTACAATGTAATA
The DNA here is from genome assembly GCF_018398535.1 of Haplochromis burtoni. NCBI lineage: Eukaryota > Metazoa > Chordata > Actinopteri > Cichliformes > Cichlidae > Haplochromis > Haplochromis burtoni. Next base: position 418,792 of record NW_024582417.1, read on the forward strand.
ACGAGATAATAAGAAAGGCTGAGCTAAAGTGTGTAAAGTATACAAAGAAACAAAGGGAGTGAGGCGAGATAGAGCGAGAGAATAGAGAGGCGGTAGGCTTTGCCAGTGGGCACATCATGGCAGCACAGTCTGTGACTCTGACAGGGTGAGTAGGGGGGGTTGGGAGGCACAGTGATGCCCCCCAGCATACACCACCAGCTGCCTTATTGCTCACTGACATTTGCGTGCACACACACACACATACACACATGTAGACACGCGTTCTTGCTGACACACAGACACACTCACACACACAAGTGGACAGAGATGTGAAGCGATATCTCCAGCTGCTTTTTTAATGAGTGCGTCCAACTGATTGAGTCACCACTGCTGATTGAACTTGCTCTCTTTCTCCCCATCTCTGTGAATGAAAACGCCTACTGTAAGCACCATGTGTCATGTTTTGAATCCAGTTTAATGATTTTAGAGTGATGCAGGAAAGGCAAAAGACACAAAAAACACCTTTTGAAATAAGATAATATAATTAGTAAATAAAAAGGTAAGTTAGCAGTCTACAAATCACATTGATGCCTTTTGATTATTATAGCAGATATACTATTAAAGTGATCCACATTTTTGTTTTATGAACTCCTGTGGTCTTCTCTCAGATCCACTACGAGTGACCTTGTCCCCTAAGAATCTGAAAACGGGCATCAGCAGCACACTGTTCTTCACCTGCACTGTGGAAGGCTCTCCAGAATACACCATCACCTGGTACAGGAACACAGAGCCAATTGTCCCAGACGAGCACATCTCCATCCAAGGACAACACAATGACACCCTGCAGATCACTGCAGCACAGAAGCTTCACTCTGGGGCCTACCAGTGCTTTGCTTCCCGAAAGGGCCACACTGCTCAGGACTTCTCTATTATTCTGCTAGAGGGTACGTGGACAGTGACTTAAATAAGTGCAGGTATTAGGCGCCATAGTCTTTGTGTTCAAAGCTAATATGTTTGCTGTGGGCTTTGCAACTTCTCAAGTATTCTGCTTTTCTGTCAGAACTTCTCACTTTCTATTTATGTCCTTCTGTTTCCTCTCTCCCCCTGTCCTCTCAGATGGTACTCCTCGTATTGTGTCTTCCTTCAGCGAGCGGGTGGTAAACCCCGGCGAGCCTTTCTCCCTTATGTGTGCGGCCAAAGGAGCCCCACCCCCTTCTATCACGTGGACACTGGACGATGAACCTGTGGTTAGAGATTCAACCTACAAGACCAGCCAGTACACCCTGTCGGATGGCCTGACTGTATCGCACGTCAACGTCAGCAGTCCACTTATTCCAGACGGAGGAGTGTATCGTTGCGTCGCACGCAACTCGGCCGGTAGCGCCGAGTACCAAGCGCGCATAAACGTAAGAGGTGCCTGTCTGCTTTTCAATATAAATGCACTCTACACCTGAATCTATACAAACTTACAGGAGCTAGTGAGAGGCATTGCACACATCTATCTATCTATCTATCTATCTATCTATCTATCTATCTATCTATCTATCTATCTATCTATCTATCTATCTATCTATCTATCTATCTATCTATCTA
>NW_024582417.1:420383-435599 GCF_018398535.1 Haplochromis burtoni
TATCTATCTATCTATCTATCTATCTATCTATCTATCTATCTATCTATCTATCTATCTATCTATCTATCTATCTATCTATCTATCTATCTATCTATACACACAATACACTGAGTGAATTTGTGATTAGGCTAAAATCAACAAATATCCTCTATCAGATTTTAGTAAAGGGGGCACAACTAACCTCCCTTTCCACCTGTCAACTGGCCCCAATCACTCTATCCCTCAACCTTTATCTCTTCCCTTCCTGTCTCCGTGGCTGCCCTCTATATTCTGCCATGACCTCCCTCACCTCATCTCCCCCTTTCTCCAACCTCTGTGTTTCTCTCTGTCTCCTCCCTCCATCCCCTCCCTCTCTTCCCCGTGTCTCCAGGTCCACCTCGAATTAGACCCATGCGAGACATCACCGCAGTGGCGGGCAGAAATACCTATATAACGTGTCGTGTGATTGGGTACCCGTATTACTCCATTAAGTGGCTGAAGGACGGCATGCAGCTGCCTGATAATCATCGTCAAGTGGTGTTTGAGAACGGCACACTGAGGCTCACAGACGTGCAGAAGGGCGCAGACGAGGGGACCTACTTGTGTAGCGTTTTGATCCAGCCCCAGGTGTCAATCAACCAGACTGTCCACGTCACTGTCAAAGGTAAAGCTGAAGAGGAGTACGGATGCACTGGGCAGTGTTTTTGGTAAATTTATACCTATTTTATGAACCCAATTTATAGAATTAGGCTGCAGTAGAGATAAAGTGACACATCAGTTGACAGGGAGATATTGCATCTTCACGCTTTTCCCAAATCTATTTCAACTAGAGGTAATGCTCTATGCATACCCAAAATTCAAATTCACTTAAAACAGTAGTGAAAAAAAATCTTAAGAAATCAATCACCAATACTAATACTACTTTGTTTTTCAAACTGCTTCCTTTAGCTTAAAAAAAGATGGGAAAAAAAGCGATGCAAGTAAAATTTCTTGATGAAGAGCAGCTAGTCACTGCTACTTGGGGGACACCACTGTACAAAGCTGTCAAGTGCAACTTTAGTAATGCTGTTGAATGCAGATGAATGGTGTTTTGGGGGTAGATTTATGTTTGTCCTGCGTATTTCATTTAGTCTGTGAGCGGGATAACGATGGCAGTAAGCAGGGCAGCTGCAGAGGTGTTTGAGGGTGTGTACATGTGCCTGTGTGCAAGTGTGTCTCTGATTTAATTAGATGAATAATAATGAAGCCTAGATTAAATCCCCCAGATGTCTCAGCTGTAGTACCCCCACCTCAACCTCCATTACCATGGCAACGGAATGACTTCCCCCTGCCAATTGGACTGTAACCAGAGCAGCTATTATGGGCTGCAGGAGATGTGGGGTGGTGGGGGGGGTGCTGAAGAGGGGCCCACTGGCCAATGACCTTCTCCCTCTCTCTCTCAGACTCTTAGCATTGCTCCAGATGGCCACATTGCCGCTCTTCAACATCTATCACTGCCTTTATTCCACTGATTTCCTTTCTCTCTCCTCTAGTGCCACCGCTCATCCAGCCCTTCGATATCCCCTCTACCTCAGTGGGGAAGCTCATGTACATCGCCTGTGTGGTGTCATCTGGGGACATGCCCATACGCATCACCTGGCACAAAGACGGCCAGCTCATCGTGCCAGGCTCTGCCTCTGGTGTTGCAATAGAGACCAAAGAGTTCATGAGCTCCCTGCAAATTTCCAATGTGACACTGAAGCACAATGGAAACTACACCTGCATCGCCAGCAATGCTGCTGCAACTGTCAGCTGGGAAAGACAGTTGATTGTTACTGGTGAGGGGTGACGTGTAATGTGTAAAGTAACTGTAGAACTGTTTTGTGATCACTTACTTTTTGTAACTTCTACCAAGTTTTTCCATTTATATAAAATCAGGATTTCTGTTTCTCAGTGCCGCCACGTTTTGTGGTGCAGCCCAACAATCAAGACTGTATCTATGGAAAAGCTGGAGTACTTAACTGCTCCGTGGAAGGTTACCCCCCTCCAAAAGTCATGTGGAAACATGCCAAAGGTAAAATCTGCACATTATCCTCATGGCATTGCAGTAAAAGCTACACACGAACAAGAAAAAGTATCATGCTTCCATACATGCTTTGTGTTGTGTCCTGCAGGCGTAGGAAACCCTCAGCAGTACCATCCTGTCCCACTAACTGGCCGTATCCAGATCATGTCAAACGGTTCTCTGCTGATCCGACATGTTCTTGAAGACGACCGGGGGTACTACCTCTGTCAGGCCTCCAACGGAGTGGGCTCAGACATCAGTAAAAGCATGATCCTTACTGTCAAGAGTAAGTGTCAATCCTCTGCTTTTTGGCATGAACCCACTTCTTTTCAAACCCACATCTCCTGGATTGCGCTGAGATAAGTCTCAGCTTTTTGGACAGGGATCAGCTCTTCTAAGATGCACTTTTGCCCCAGGCTAGTGCGGCCTGTGCTTAACATAGCCTAACTTAGTCTGTGTCCTGCACATCCTTCACTGGGGGTGCCTTTCCTATTGACTGATGTTCTCTGGCTGTCAGCCTGTGCGCTACAGAATGTTTGGTGGGGAAAAGGGTTGATGAATTAGTGATGAAAGCAAAACCACAGGAACCTCTTCAATCAATAATCTACGTCTAAGTAACAGAGGAGGAAGAGAAGCGAAAGTAGAGACCGAAAATAATAAAAAGAGGGAGGAGGTGGTGTTAGAGGCCAGTGGGGCTTGAAGCATGAAATGAAAATGGGGAATAAAATGGAAAAAAAGAGATGTCTATACATGTGTAATATATCCTTGCTCAGTTTCCAATACTACACGCCCGTTTTCCCTCATGTCATTATTCCATACAAAACGATTCATCATGCTGATACTTGTCTATTTGCTCAGTCCCTGCCATGATCACCAGCCACCCAAACACTACCATGGCAAGGAAGGGCCAGATCAAGGAGCTGAACTGCACAGCACGGGGCGAGCAGCCCATTATTATCCGCTGGGAGAGAGGGGACACAGTCATTGACGCAGAGAGAAATCCCCGTTACTCCATCAGCATCAACAAAAAGGGGGATGAAGTCATCTCCACCCTAAAGGTCAGATAATATATACTTATACTCTTCAGGCCTTTAGTGTAGCTTAATGCCATTACACCGAACTATGCTTAAAAAAAAATCTACTTCTACTATAGGCTATTGCAGGGTTTAATAAGCTTTAGAGGTGCATGTTTTCAGATTTTATATTTATTTTGGGATTTTTTTGCAAAAGTGTTCTAGAAATATTTTCTTAAAAAAAGTCCTATTAAAGGAAGTTATTATGGGAATATTTTTAGGATATTATATTCCTAAATTTCACACGTCATCTTTCCCTGCTTGTGCTGATGCTCGCAGCTTAACCCAGCCGAGCGAGGAGATTCTGTCTTCTTCTCCTGCCATGCCATCAACTCCTATGGAGAGGGCAGAGGGCTCATCCAACTCACTGTACAAGGTATTTCTACAAACAACTGCAAATCCCTACTTCTTTTATTTAAATAAAGAATTAAGGGGAAAAAAAGTATGTAAACAACCTAATGAGGAAAGGTTATTTAACGAGATACTGATGGTGGTAAAAACAAAGGAAAATTCTTTTTTTTTTCCACCCTCACGCAGAGCCACCCGATCCTCCCGAGCTCGAAGTACGGGAGGTGAAGGACAGAAGCATGAACTTGCGCTGGATCCAAAGGTTTGATGGCAACAGCATCATCACCAGCTATGACATTGAGTACAAAAACAAGTCAGGTGGGTTATTAAAAACAACAAGCCTAATCCCTAATGTAAAAGTTATTTCAACAATTAAAAACTGAAAAAATAAACCTCTGCTCATATTCAACAGACACATGGGATCACATGTACACAACCAGGAACATCTCACCCACCAACAATCAGGCCAACATTGTAGAGCTGCACCCGGCATGCGTTTATAGTATCCGCATGTACTCCTACAACAAGATTGGCCGCAGTCTTCCCAGCAAAGAGCTCACAATCAGTACCGAAGAAGCACGTAAGTGATTGTTTTTCTCTAAATATCACGTTTTTTTGCCTATCTAGTATTTGTTTTTGCTGTCTCTGTATGGAGTAGAGCCATCACTATCTGATATCTTCCATCAACAGCACCTGACGGGCCTCCGATGGATGTAATCCTGCAACCGATGACATCTCAGAGCATACGAGTCACATGGAGGGTAAAATCACTGTTGCTTACGACTTCATTTAAGTATTAAGCCTAGTATAAGTGGAAATAACTAGAAAGCAAACAATGATGGGATATAAAGATATGCTCCATGATTTAAAACAACAAGGTTTCAGTGATGTCACAAACAAATCCAAAATGTTAAGAGACACCTGTGAAATTGTTGGTTACAGAAATGCAAAAATTAACTAACTAAAATTTAGAATTGATCTCGTTTAATTTCTTCTTTTTTTTTTTTTTACATATTGCTGTCAAATTTCATAGTAAAACTTTTTTTCTCCAAAACTTTCAGGCTCCAAAAAAGGAGCTGCAAAACGGCGTGATCCGCGGCTACCAGATTGGATACAGAGAGAACGGTCCAGGTAGCAATGGCCAGTATAGTATTGTGGAGATGAAAGCTACAGGGGACAGTGAAGTTTACACCTTAGACAACCTAAAGAAGTTTGCCCAGTATGGGGTGGTGGTCCAAGCCTTCAACAGAGCTGGGACTGGCCCATCCAGTACTGAGATCAATGCTACCACTCTGGAAGATGGTAAGTGGACAGCAAGATGAAGAAAACGAGGAGAAGACTGTGAGATACAATTTAGGAGAGTATGGAAGGAAAAGAGGAGGGACTGTAAGAAAAAAATTTAAAGATCCAAAAGGAACACATGAAAATAATAGTCAAATGCAATAACAGGATGAAACACTCATGAATGAACATAACATGCATGTAGAAATGCATGCTCAAACAAAATGTTAGAAATAAATTTGCAGCACATCCCCCATTATTCTTTCCACTTTAATTAGCACCTTCATTAGGCTGGTAGAGAGCGAGAGAGGAACAAGGAACCCCATTACTCTTTAAATGTCTGCCCACTCTACCTCCCTTTTCCCTGGTCTGCCTTCTTTATCTTCCCTTTCTTCCCATGGGTTCCCTTGTCATCCTCCTCACTGGTCTTCTGTCTATTATCCGTGTTTTTATTTCTTATACTTTTTTGGACCCTTCCTGTCTGAGAGGAGAGTAATGACGGGCACTTGGATGATGAAAATTGGCCACGCAGGTAGTCAGAAGCTGCCTCTACAGCTTCAATTAGCTTAAACAAGAACATTGTCTTCCTTTAGATTGTATCCTCCACATTTCAGCTCACACCCTGCTCATCTGCATTTTGACCCCTTTGGTGTAGCTCTTTTACTATTCATGTTGCTCTCTCAGTGCTCTTCCTCCTCTCCATCAACCCCCCTCCACTTCTCCTCTCCTCTCTAAAAGCTAGGAATGAACAAGGAGCTATTCAGGACTAATTTGAGCTTGTTTGACTGATTTATTTCAGCGGAGATTTCCTGTGGTTTGTGACATTGAGTTATTATTACTTATCAGTGCTTCGGCTGCCATGCTACGTCGGACCAGATTTCAGTAGAAGCCATTAAAACACTAAGAGTACTCAAATATAGTTTAACAGTGCAGCACTAACACTCACTCTCTATGTTCCCCAGTGCCCAGCGAGCCTCCGCAGAACGTGAGAGCAATCTCTGTGACATCAGATGAGGCAGTGATCACATGGGCAGAGCCTCCACGGCTGACGCTGCATGGTGTGCTGAAAGGCTACCGGGTTGTGTTTTGGTCCCTCTTCCCTGACGGAGGTGGGTGCTGTGGGGGCCAGGCCCAGTGGCCAATGCAGAGTAATTATCACCTATCTCATTCTAAGATTCACCAACCCGCCCTCCCACTCACCTACCTTTCTGTCAGTGCTGTGAGTCAGAATGTTTTAATGTGTATCCACACCTTTCTCATAAAGCACTTCCTGGTCCTGTGTGTTTTTGAATTTGTCTGTTTGTCAAATAGATTGTATGTCCAAGATGGAGATATGGCTCAACTTTAGCTTAAGGGCTAGCCTTTGATTTGACAGAAGTGACCACATTTAGATGAGAGGGTGATGCACCCATCCATAGACAGCGGGGGTGCATCACACAGGCACAAATACCTATTTACTACATACAAATAAAACTCTTGGAAAACTAACAGTTAGTTGCACAGCGTGCTATATTATTTGCCAGATAACTGCTCCAGAAGCACCAACACCCCAGACACGATCAACATCATGCACCTAATAATACAAAGCATAAGTCCTAATCACATTTAATTGACTGAGTTATATAAAAAAGATGCCTCTGTAGAGTTCTTATGACTTGCTACAACATCATTTTTATGTAGTATATTGCAAACATGTTTTTTTTTCTTCAGCTCTTAAGTTAGTCATTTTAATTTGAAAGTCGCCTTAAGGTATTTGAGTTTTTGGCACTTCTGCACTGGTTTTATTTTTCACCCCCAAAGATTTCTGTTAAGTCTGTCATAGTTTCTTAGATTTTTAATAAAACTTGTGATCAGAAAGTCACACAGTATAGCAATGAGTGTCTGCGTGTTGTAGGTCCAATATCTGTGCAACTCTGTTTCCTAAAAAAATATTTACTCCTCCTTTAGACACAATGTTGAAATAGGAAGGTAATTATATTCATGAAAAAAAAAGTAATGGCCACGTATTACATTACCAAATAAATGCAACTGCAAATAAATATATTTTTTAGGAAACAGAGTTGATGTGTGTTGTTACTCCTATCATCACCTATACCTTCTAAAAAGAGTTTTTCTCCTCTCCCTCAGAATGGGGAGAGATGCAAAACATCACCACCACACGTGAACAGGTGGAACTGCGAGGGCTCGAGAAGTTCACTAACTACAGTGTTCAGGTGCTGGCCTACACACAAGCTGGCGATGGGGTCCGCAGCAATGTCCTCTATATCCAAACCCGAGAGGATCGTGAGTATACAATTCATTTGTTTTTTACATGAAGAAAAGTGTGCAATGTAAGGAGATGGGAAATGGGATAGAGGGAGATTTTAAAAAAGGGAGCTGGTTGTATCTCAAACCCATAACAAAAGCTCATAACAAGCTATGCTAGGAATCTCCATTAGCTGTGCTAATGAGAATTAAGAGGCTTTGAGTCCACAGCTCAGGGCTAAGGGAGGTGTTTCGGGAGGAGGAGGGAGAAGTGATGTCTTAGAGCATATAGCATCCAGGAGTCAGCCATCAGCCTGGGCCTGCATCCTTACCACCAGCCCTCTTGCCATAGGCATAGGGATTAACTCCTTTTGGATTAGAGAGAATTAATTTTGTGCTTACACCATTGGAGGCAGGATTACAGCCAGATCCATGTCTCTTTATAAAGGAGGAGGAGGGGCCTGGGGGGCTGAAGATGGAAAGATACAATGGCGATTGCACAGCCCGTTCTTGGCTGACAAAAAATAATGAGTGAAAAAATTATAAGAGAAACACCACAGCTGAGGTGTTTGTTTATTTGTGTCTAGACTGCTGTCCTCTTCTGATTGACTCAGTGTTCCATCGTGTATTTTTATAAATGAGACTGTTCACTTAGTAGTGTTCTCTTCCTCATCATCACTTGGGTTGTGCTAGTTCTGCAGCAGACTGTCTTGGCAGACTGTCTGTCTGTGTATCTGTCTGTCTGGAGTCCTGGGCAGATTTTGGGCACCAGATGGGACCTGACTGTCCCATCTCCTACTGGTGCTTTGACATGGGGGTCCAGTTATGATAATGATAGCCTCCTGTGCGCCTCCCTGCTGCCATTGTTACATGATCCCTGTCACTTTTTTTGTCCCTGCTTACTTCGTTTAAAACTTGCATCTCTGCTTTCTGAGTTTTTGTTGTTTTCTTGCCCACTCATGTCCTCTGTAGGGGAAAGAGATCTGAGGGTAGAGAGCATCAGGGGGCCTCACAAAGAAAACAAGAGGAATGGGGGATGGATTTAGAGGGCTGGGTCTTACACTGTGGTAGCCTCCTTCTGTAGAGGCCAGATGAGGCCCACTGTCAGGCACAAGTTATATTTATGGTTTGGTTTGAATAGGGTTGATAGTGTGGACCCAGTACTGTAAGACCAATGAAACAAAAGCATTATTGTTCACCTTTCACAGTATCCAGTGTCCTGATGTGTTTTTGTAAAGTGTGCATGTTTTTTAAGCCCCTTTTGTGCCATTATCTCGTAATCAGAGTATTAAACAGTGTCCAGTGCCAAGCTGAAGTGGCTAGCAGAGGATCAGACACTAATGTCTAATCTGTTTGAGAGTTTTGAGAATGCTGGGTGTCACAGAGTCAGAACTGCTGACCAGTGTCTGAATGAACATATGTCACAGCCATCCCCTCAAAAGGATGTTTTTCAAAGTCCTTCCAGAGCAGCTTAGTACAGGCTAAGACTTCCAATCCGCAAAAAAAAGCCTGTTCACTTTAATAGCTATCCAACACCCAGCATGTGCCTGCACAAACACAAACACACACACATATGGATGCCCGCCATGCTGATGTTGCTATGTCTTTTCTCCTAGTTCCTGGTCCACCGGCTGGCATCAAGGCAGTTCCCTCCTCCTCAACTAGTGTGGTTGTGTCCTGGTTGCCTCCTCTCAAACCAAATGGCATTATCCGCAAGTACACCATCTACTGCTCCAGTCCCGGATCTGGACAGCCAGTAAGTGCCTCCTCTGTGGGTGTGATTCATATAGGGCCAATTTATCTCTGAGGTCCGTGTAAACCAAGTAACTTATTAAATTACCAATGGAAATAATTCATTTGTAAGCGCTGTTATTAAATGAACCTGTATGCATGCATTTGTGTGTGTGTGTGTGTGTGTGTGTGTGTGTGTGTGTGTGTGTGTGTGTGTGTGTGTGTGTGTGTGTGTGTTGCGCATGTCTCTCTTTCACTGTTTTTGCACCATCGCTTTATTTCCTGCCCTCCCAGATGAACAGATGAGGTTGTCTTGGCAACGTGATGAGACGTAGATATGCAAATGAGCCAGAGAACAAGCTCACACATGCACACTGCCGCATCAGAAGCACACACTCACAGAGACATCACATTTCGACATTTTCTATTTATACACATACGTGCAAGCATTTCAATTGTGGTTAGATCATGTGCACACAAACACCAGCACACGGTGAAGTCTGATATCAGGCTAGAATCTCACTTTCTTATTATTCACAAATACTCCTCCCTCTCTGTGCATGAGTGCCATGTAAATGAGCACAGGCAGGGAGGAGAGAGGGAAGGAGGGAGGGGGGTGGAAAGAAGGTTGAGAGAGAAAAAGAAGCACACCATTAGAGGTAGGGAAAGACCGAGGGGAAATGAGAGAAAAAGAGAGGGATGAGGGAAGAGGGAGAGACAGGCTGGGTGGAATGGAGGAGAGAGGAGGGTATCAGTCACATCGAGATGAGAGTGCTTTTGTCCGTCTTTTCATTATCTCCCTGTATCACTCCCTGGATCACCACAACACCGCCACAATGCTGAAGGAATGTTCGAACCCCCTGCAAACAAACACACACACACTTATGCACATCCTCCCCTCCCTGTGTCCCTCCATCCAGTCCTCTTCACTGAGCTAGACAGAGAGGGAAAGAATAAGCAAATGGTGAAAGAACACAGAGATGAACAGATTAAAGAGAGAGAACAGCGGATCATCTTAAGAGACAACAGTCTTTTTGTGCATTGCCATGTATGTGTTTGTGTGGATGCAGGTGAGTGTGTGTTCATTCTCAAAGGTTTGCTTGGAGGAAAAATACATCCAAGCAAACCTTAAATCCAGTGTTGAGTACAGCATTATAAGTAGCTGTAGGTCATTTGCATCAAATTTATTTTGAGTAGTGGGACAAATAGACAGCTCCGCACAAAGGTTTACATTTTCTGTTTTGCCTTTTTTATGTTGACCTAAAACCTGTGTTCAATTCTGAGCAATCATACTGCTCGCTGTGCATATTTTCTATAGTTTTTGTTTAAAAAAAAAACATGGTTTTATGGGTTTTGCCTGAACAAAAAAAAAAAAAAACAGAGAGAGAGAATACCACATACCACATCTGTTTCTCCTTTACAACCTAACACTCAGTTTGCTCTGCAAAAAGCTTTAACTCCCTCAAAACATTCAAATGATGTCAAGTTGTATACAGCATAAGATCTACGTTGTTCAGACAATGAATTCACAAGTTGATCTGGGTGGAAATGGAATCCATAAGGAGGTCAGCCATAGCTGAGAAAACCCGGCAAAAATAATGCACAGTATCATCCTTAAATTTTGGGAAAGACAAATAAAGAAAGAGTCAAAAATGCAAGTTGCTGTCAGTGTATCAGAGACAAAACATCTCAGTGGACTCTATGTTTGTGCTTTGGATTTAAGTGATTCGAGAAACAATATATGTATCATTTCTGCCTTTTATCACGAGGCAAACACTGCCAGTGAGGCTAATAAGTTAAAATTTTAAACAAACAGATGACATTGACAGATGTATTTGGCTTTCCCTTTATTTCTCCAAAAAGTATGCTTTTTTGTTGTTTCAAGATACCGACAGTGTTCAAGGAAAATTGCACACCTCCTTTTTCACTGAGCGCATTTTGATGTGTCACAATAGGAAAAGGACAGATGTAAAAAAAAAACCTGTTTAATCTGTCAACTGCAGGAGCATTAGTTTCAGTTTCCTGGTGTCACGTATGTTATGCTGAAACTTAAACAGAATAGAGCCTAAATTAATGTTATGTTCATCTTAATTTCCTTTGTAGCTTTATAAAATGTAGCACTTTAATCAAGTCCACAAGCTGCCACCACTCCTGTTATATTACTGTTTTATTTGCTAACATGACATTGCGTGCCCTCTGTCCCAGGCTCCCAGTGAGTATGAGGCCAACCCAGAGATGCTCTTCTACCGTATCACGCACCTTACCCGCGGTAAACAATACCTCATCTGGGCTGCAGCTGTGACAACTGCTGGAAGAGGCAACATTAGCGCAAAGGTCACTGTAGAGCCTGCTGGGAAAGGTGGGTCCTCCAGGCATGCCAGTTGTAGAGAAGAAGGGTAAAGAGATTTGTGCAAAGGTTATCAGGGAGAGCGCACTAAACATGGCTATGAACTGGCAGCATGATCTCCTTTACACAGATCACTTTCATCAGTCTCCCTCCCTCTCGCTCTGTGTACAATCTCTGCTATTGATTGACAGCCGTGGTATTGATTGAGCAGCGGCTGTGTTGCAAGAAACGTTGTTGTTAATTATGTGGTGATGAACAGGGCCTATCCAGTAAAATGACCCTTGGGGAGAGAGATAGCAGGCAAAATCAATAGAGGGGAGGATTTATGGAGAAATGATAGACTCGAGACTAAGAGTTTTGACAGGGGGCTACATTAAAACACTATGGTACAGCTTTTTAATCCCTCAGGAGAAACGATTCAGGCCCACTTAATCATCCAAAAGCAGACACAGAAAGACAAGTTGAAGTATGAATAGAGTCATTTTGGTGTCATGCTTACTATTTGAGTTTAACATCATGTGCTAAAGATGCATGTTGAGTTTTACTGGTTGCATCTTTGTGTGCAGTCCCAGCTAAAATCCTGTCCTTTGGGGGCACTGTGACCACTCCCTGGATGAAGGAAGTACGTCTGCCCTGCAGCTCAGTGGGAGAGCCTACTCCCACAATTAAATGGACCAAAGACAGGTCAGAGCGGTCACTGTATGCCCTTAGATATCAGAGATATCATGCACACATGCTGATGCTATTTCTTGTGAGGAAAATTGATTTTTTTAAAACTGCTCTTAATTCTGAATAACCTGTCTGCTCTTTATCAGTGAGGACTCTGCCATTCCTGTGACAGCTGACAGCCAACGGCAGATCTTATCCAATGGTACACTGGTGCTACGCTTAGTCAAAGCAGAGGATTCTGGGTACTACACCTGTACGGCCACTAATACCCTAGGCTTTGACACCATCATAGTGAACCTTGTGGTACAAGGTAAGAAGAAACAGAAAATTTATAAACTTATTTGAGTGAAACAGACACTTCTGTCCTGGTGCTAAGTTATTGTCTGCGTGTGTACATCCAGTTCCTCCTGACCAGCCTCGTCTGACTGTCTCCACTACTTCCACCTCCTCCATCACCCTGGCTTGGATTCCTGGGGATAATGGAGGAAGCTCCATCAGGGGTATTTAAATATTGTTGACCTGTTTTTTAAGGGTGCTTCACACTTTTGATGTCATATGTACTTATCCAGTTGTGCAACAAGCTTATGTTTCTAGGTAAAAGGAAGTCAAACCGCAGCTGGCTGTAGCTAATTGTAGCTGATTGTTGCCCCCTGGTGTCCAACAGATGGAGCTGCAGCAAGGATACACCACCATTAGTAGCTGTGTTTGACATAAATGTGTACTGGTGTGCCTGCAGGATTTGTGCTGCAGTATTCTGTGGACAACACAGAGGAATGGAGAGATGTGTTCATCAGCTCCAGCGAGCGTTCCTTCAGGTTGGACAATCTCCGCTGTGGAACTTGGTACAAGGTCAAGTTGGCTGCCAAGAACAGTGTGGGCTCAGGACGCATCAGTGAGATCATTGAGGCAAAGACGCATGGAAGAGGTGAGGGGTCTAGAGAAAAGTGTTGAAGCTGGAATTAAGTCGAAATAAATCTTCTCTTTCTTTACTGTCTGTTCTTGTAGCAGCAGTTACAACTTTCTTCTCAAACATGAAGCCATCAATGCATCACAGATAAATACATCTTAAATTGCTAATTTATGATTATCTTTCTAACCTAGTGTCTTTTCCTTTTCCAGAACCGGTGTTCAACAAGGACCAGCCACTGCTAACGCACATCAACTCCACTCATGCAGGCCTCAACCTTCAAGGTTGGACCAGCGGGGGCTGCCCTATCACTGACCTGATGCTGGACTTTAGGCCCAAAGGTACTTGGGCCTGGCAGAGCCTCAAGGCCAATTCCACAAATCAGCTTTTCCTCAGCGAGCTGCGAGAGGCCACCTGGTACGAGCTCAAAATGAAGGCCTGCAACAGTGCTGGGTGTGGCAACCAGACCTCCCAGTTTGCCACAACTGACTACGATGGGAGTAAGTCTCTCCTAGTTTTTTAGGTCTTGGTGTATCTTTTTCCTCTCATTCATGTTTATGTTACTGACTCTTGTAAATTTTATCAAATTTTTCTTCTCCTTCTACTCTCATTAGGTACAATCCCTCCCATTAAATCAGCTCGTGGAGAGGGGGACGATGTGAAGAAACTGTTCTCTATCGGCTCTCCTGTCATTCTGGTTACCCTTGGCGTTGCTTTGCTCTTCATTATACGAAAGAAACGCAAGGAGAAGAGGCTCAAACGACTTAGAGGTGGGAAGTAAACTATTTAATATACTAACACAAGTGACAAGCTGAAAAAATATGTCTTAATTATATAATTATACCGTCTTCTCGCAGATGCTAAGAGCCTTGCAGAGATGCTTATCAGGTAAGAGACAGCTTTATTTGTTATGTGTACTGTATAGAATAGCTGTATTTTGCATAAATAAATCACTTACAATCAATTTCAGGCTTAATATATATGTTTTTGTTTTTTTGTCTCTGTGTAGCAAGAACAATCGAAGCATAGACACTCCAGTGAAGGGTCCTCCTCAAGGACCAAGGCTCCATATTGACATCCCACGTGTCCAGCTCCTCATTGAAGACAAGGAAGGCATCAAACAGATAGGCATGTGACCACACATTGACAGCAACACAGCTGCCATTCATAGAGGGGTTTTTAGAAGCCTCTAAAAGATCTTAGTAACTCGTTTATTTCCTTGCTTGCAACAGGAGAGGACAAGGCAGCAGTGCCGGTGACAGACACAGAGTTCAGCCAGTCAGTGAATCCACAGAACTTCTGTACAGGCGTTTCTCTGCATCACCAAGCCCTTATCCAGAATTCAGGCCCTTTGATTGACATGTCAGACATTCGGCCTGGCACAAGTGAGTTTGTTTTAGGTTCATATTTGTTCTGCTTGTCACAGCTTTCAGTGAAATAGTTTGAGGCTTTAAATATGAGCAACAGATTTGATCTTTTATTGAAGTACATCTCCAATACATTTGAGAAAATATAGACTTATTGACAGCTAATACATGGATACCAAGCATCTTTGATCCTTAGATGTTCTCTGATCCCTGTGACCTCTCTCTTCTCAGACCCAGTGTCACGAAAGAGCATAAAATCAGCCCACAGCTCTAGAAACAGATACTCCAGCCAGTGGACGCTTAGCCGCCCAAGTCAAAGTCAGTCAACAGCCTCTGCACGAACTCTGACGTCTGACTGGCGGACGATGGGCTCTCATGGCATCACAGCCACCGAGAGTGACAGCTACAGTGCCAGCCTCTCACAGGACACAGGTGGGTTAAAATTAAGAAAACTTACTCTCTTGTAACTGAGTAGCTAAGTAAATGGTGAAAAAAACAATTACACTTCTTTTCTTTCAGATAAGGGAAGGAACAGCATGGTGTCCACAGAGAGCGCGTCCTCCACCTACGAGGAGCTGGCTAGGGCGTATGAGCACGCCAAGCTGGAGGAGCATCTACAACACGCAAAGTTTACAATCACAGAATGTTTTATCTCTGATAGCTCGTCTGATCAAATGACGACAGGTACCAATGACCCAGCAGACAGCATGACCTCCCTCAGTACACCCTCTGAACCAGGCATCTGCCGCTTCACTGCCTCACCACCCAAACCGCAGGACTACGACCGCGGTAAAAATGTGGCTGTGCCCATTCCCCACCGTGCTAACAAAAGTAAGTATCAGAGCTGAGACCCATGTGGGGACGCTGTTCTTTTGATTTGTTGTTTGTACTTGTTTTACATTCAGTGCACATGTAGAATTACACATAATTACAGTTAGGACACCCATATGTATGTATTGCATGCCCACAATTAAAGACACACAAGGATGAGAGTAACAAAAAGCCACTGGTTGCTAAAACAACAACTAGATTTTTGTCCCAAGCCATTTTGAAATCTACTTCCACATCAGTTCCTCATTTTCATACTATACAGTGGCTTGCAAAAATATTCGGCCCCCTTGATCTTTTCCACATTTTGTCACATTACGGCCACAAACATGAATCAATTTTATTGGAATTCCACGTGAAAGATCAATACAAAGTGGTGTACACGTGAGAAGTGGAAC
>NW_024582417.1:436826-474485 GCF_018398535.1 Haplochromis burtoni
TTCCAATAACATTGATTCATGTTTGTGGCTGTAATGTGATAAAATGTGGAAAAGTTGTGGGGGCCAAATACTTTTGCAAGCCACTGTATCTGACTTTCATATCACTGATGCCTGCTCTGTTCTGTACTTTTGCCATTTGCCTTTCATTAGACACAATGAAGGGCAAAGAGGTGTGATCAGGTCAGAATATTCAGACTGGAAATATTGTAATGGGAATAAAAGGTCTCTGTGTAAAGTTGGCATTTGTATAAACAAAGAAAGGTTTTTATTACACAATGAAGATAAATGTGCAAGCCAATGAATTATTGCTACTCTGGATGATTCAAGGATGAATCAAAAAATATTTAATAGCACTAATAATTGCATGCACGTAACAGACTTATGATACACAAGCAAAATATCCAACTTGTGTCTGTTATAGGAAGTGGTTATTACTCATATGAATGAATTGTATGGTTTTGTCCTGACTCTTCTGTGGCCTTTTTAGGTGAATTCTGTAACCTACCCCTTTACATGAAGACAGACCCATTTTTCCGCAAGCAAGGGGAGCTGCATGACCCATGCCCAGCAGTGCCACCGCGAGAAGCGTCGATCCGCAGCTTGACGCAGCGGGCGTATCACACCCAGGGCCGTCACAAGACTCTAGACCCTGCGAAGCAGCAGGCCCAGACACTGGGCCACTCTGGGCTGGGCAGCTTGGGTACGAGCTCTGGCACTGCCACCTTGCCTCAAAGGACTCTCACCATGCCCAGCTCCAATAATGCAGCAACAGCTTCCACTTCCAGCACGAGCAGCAACCCCACCAACAGTAACAAGGTGGGGGGCTCCAGAGACTCGCTCCTAGAGAGCAGCTCCTCTGCACTGGGGAGGTTGCAGAAACAGAGTGTGGGGGCCTACTCCAAGTCATACACGCTGGTGTAGTCCATTCTTCTGCACAGACTGCTGTCCCACTCCTCAGCCAGCCCCACTCTGGCGCTCTGCGATCTGGGTCTGAATGGGCATGCAACCATTTTTTCTTCAAACCCAATTAATGGTGAACTGCCCAGCATCCTGTCTGATTTACCTTGGGAAAGATGTTCTCCCAGACAGAGACCCAGCTAACCCTACTTTTCATGTTCATGTGGGACTCTTATAAAAGAACTACTAACTCCAACTAACAGTTCCAGCCGGCTGGTGCTCAGCTCCACTCAGCTCCCGCAGGAGCTGCACAGCGAAAAACCAGGAAGCGATTCTGTGGTCATTTTGAAATACTGACTGTAACCGAGGAGCTAAAACCTCTGTGTTTATGAATATGAAGACTACCATAGCCAGTATGAAGCTGTGTGGCCATCCTGTCTCATACACACACACACACACACACACACACACACACACACACACACACACACACACATACACACACACACACACACACACACACTGTCCTCCATAGTTTGAGTATTATTGTCAATTTGCAAGCCTTCCGATTAAGTTCCCTCTTCTTACTGTATCTTTCACCCTCTTTGTGTCTCTTAAAGCCCCATAATGCTATTGGCAGATTCTATAATGTTGATTCCCAAAAGTAATGATTCAGGTTCCCTTCCAAGAAGATTTTAGTCACATTAGCATCCTCCACACATCACTCTGCAGCTGAACATTGTCTAACTTAAACAAATCATGACAACCCAAATGAACCAGCTATAATTTCTCACATTACAAATACAGAATATTTGGTATTATAAAGAATTTACATATATATTTCTATGTAGGTATATTATTGACATTTAAGTGAAATTATGACAAAGTATAAATTTTACATACTACAATAGTGTAGTATTATATACAGCAATTTAATGTTAATGTCAAATTTTAAGAACGAGACAATCGCTCAATCATGAAATTTTAAAAAGAGGAATTAAAAAAAAATGAAGGTTCGACTAAAGAGAGAAAATGTTTAGTATATATACAGGATGTTTTGTATGTTACTGTATGTAGGGTGACTAGAAGAAGGGTGTTTTGCTTACGTTTGGACAGAGAGGGATGCTTTCCTATCCGCACGGTGTCATGGGAGAAGCGAGACAGTGCAGCAGAACACGACATCCTTGGATCGCAATGCCTCCTTGGTTGTTTGGTGAAAACAATCATGACACAAGGCCTTCCAGGATTTCTGTAATAATATAAGTCTACCCATGAAGATATAGGCTCCTTGACTTTTTATTAAGCGTGTCAGTAGCCTGAGTGGCTGGTAAATACAATAACATTCAGAAACCAAATCAGTGTCTCAGAGGATCCCCGAGTAAGTTTTATGCTGGGAGAAGGTTTGCTGCAAAGTGGTCACAGACTTTTAGTTATTATAGAGTATTAAGGCTTCTATTTGTGGCACGGGCGGCAGAGATTGACAGTCACGGATAGAGCATCCTGCCAACTTCTCCGTCAGCCGTGCCACACAGCTAGGCTTTGCTCTTCGTAGATTAAAAAGACAGCTAGCTGAAGGAGTCCCAGTCATGATGTGAATGAAGTAAGATAATTTAATGTCGAGAGATGTTATATGTCAGGGAGTTCAGTTTTGAAAATTATATGATCGATATCATTGTTGTTGTCCAGTTTTAAGTACTGTAAACGCCACACTTTCTTCACCTCGATGCCCCTCCATTTTTTTGCGCTAACGTGCATTCACACAAGAAAATGATGGATCGATTGTTTTAAGCATTTACAAAGCAGCGGTTTTGTGGTTTTATATTTATTCACCCATTTGCTTTGTTTGCTTGTTTGTTTGTTTAGGGGGAGGGGAATCTGTTCTTCGGTTGATTTTCACGTTTTGATTTTCCGTTCAACTTGTTTGGTCTAAATTTTTTGGTACCAGAGGCCAAACGGTACAAAGCTATGTGGCCTGTGGCTAAAACTAGTTCAGCCAAGTGAAAATCAGGGACTCATAGCTCTTTTGGTCACACAAACTACTGTTGTATTGTGTATATACTGGACAGGAGTCTGTCTGTAAACCTGAATCGTTCAGGCTCCTGTCATTTAAACCCCATTCAGATAAATTTAAGTAAAAAAAAATTCAACACCCTATTCATACAAGATCCATCATCTCTACCTTTGTCAGTGTTGTTTATAGATTAAGTCTTGTACATATACACAGTTTTGTATGAAGAGCTATTTTTTCGTCAGAATAAATCAGGGGACACATCAGGGTTGAATGCCCCAGTTTCAAAATTGAAATAGTATTAAGAAAAAAGTATTTTACTTCTGAAATGGGCAAAAAA
Organism: Haplochromis burtoni; assembly: GCF_018398535.1. Lineage (NCBI taxonomy): Eukaryota > Metazoa > Chordata > Actinopteri > Cichliformes > Cichlidae > Haplochromis > Haplochromis burtoni. The sequence goes on from NW_024582417.1 coordinate 440,072, forward strand.
ACCAACATTTTTTCTTTCCCTTTACGTTTTTTGATACTAATTTGTTGAATTTTTATTCTTTTTTTAAAGTCTTTTGATGTTGTCATTTGTCCTTTTTCCTTTTTTTTTAATTAGCATTATTTTATATTTTGTTCATCCTCAAATTAAGTCATTGCATGCTTGCTAAAAGGGAAAAATTGAAGGGAAAAAGTGTATGAAAATCCAAACTTAAAAAAAAAAATGTTGAGGGTATCCCAAACATTTGTTTGAGTTGCTTGTTACAGCAATTGCTTGTGTTCAAAGGTACATTTTCTATGAAAAGAAAGCAAAAACTAAAAAGATCATTTAACACCTTGTGCAATAAAGCTATCTTTCATATGTCACGGCTTCTGTCATTATCTAGAGGTCTGTTTGTATGTCTTGTGAAAATGTCTGGACCTACACACGCATGAAGTTTACAGCCAAACCAGTGTTCATGAACATATATATATATATAAATATATACATATAGTAAATGAGCTGCCACGTGAATGAAAAAGTCTTGAAAAGTTACATAATTGTGGTAATCTGTGGCAGACTGACATCATACAACATTTTAAGAGGCTACGTTTGATGGTTGACCTTCTGTTTTGTCATATGTATGCTGTTATTATGGTGGATGCTCTCTAAAGGTCATCTTCCATGGATTTCTATAAGCCAAAGCTCTTGGAAATCAAAAAAATGTTTGAAAGATTCTCTACAAGACAGATTTTTCTACACTTGGCTCCTTATGATGCCTAATATCCTCGATAAGGTCATCATAGGTACACGGTTGTGGCGCTAAGCACAAGAGCCCATCCTGATCAAACCCTTCTTAGACAGCTGGCCTAAAAGAGGGGAAAGGAGCTAACACAGATTTAGGCAGACAATGAACTGAGGGAATGGACCTAGACTCAGAATATGACAAACAAGGATTATTTTGAACTGTGCAAAGCCTCTCTAGTGAAGTCCATGAACAGAAATAAGTAGATGTTTTATGCTTTCATATTGTTTACACTAAACTCTGACCCTACCAAATGCTGCAGTAGAAATCAAGACCTATCAAACCAGACAACGTTTTACATTGTCCAGTTTTCAGCCCGTGCAAACTGAAGCCTCCATTTCCTGTTCTTAGACAGAGGCGGCACCTGTGCGGCCTTCTGCTGCCGTAGCACATCTGCTTAAAGCTTTGATGTGTTGTGTGTTCAGAGATGCTCTTCTGCATAACGTGGTTGCAAAGAGTTACTGTTGCCTTCCTGTCAGCTCAAAGCAGGCTATTCTCCTCTGATCTCTGATATCAAACCGTTCTCTGTAAACTACAGATCCCCATTCTGATATTCATTCTGAATTTCAGCAGGCCTTTCTTTATGCATTTATATATATGCTCAAATCCATCAAGAATCCATTCTCAATCATGTGATTGGCTGATTAGATATATGCGTTAATGACCATCTGCTTGTATTTCCATTGGATCTGCATACTGGAAAGAGAAAGACTGAAAAAGAATTGACTTGTCCAAAATACTGAACTCTACACCTTCTTTCAGCTCAGGATTCCTTAGTTTTATTTGAATAGTGGAGCCATGATAGGTAATAATATTATTATGACATCATGTGGTTTATTTTCTGACACTTCAAGAAGTTCTTAAGCCACAGAAGTGATCGTGTTTTCACAAGCCCATCGTAATAAGTAAATCCAATAGAAATGTACAGCAGTACATAAGGACAGACACACGCTTGTAAAGATTCGCCAGAAAACTGTACAATATGGACGAGATGTAATGAAACACCCACCCAGTGTCAGATCTACGGCCACAAGAGGGCGACATAACGCTATAATGTTTGACCCTTCCCCACAGAGGTTAACAGATACTGTGACGACAGTACTCGCCCAAAAGCGTGCAGTCACTCATGACGGATACACTGTGAATAATTGATGCTTTTCAGAGTCACAAGCACCATGTGTGCTTCACTAATAGCTCCTACTACTACTGTAACGGTATTTCTGCATGCATGCTGTGGAGAATAACCTTATCATGATGATGATGATTATTATATTAAAAGTTTCATACAACACAATCTTCAATCATTGTCCTTGGCAATATGTGCCAGCAGCCATGTAGACTATTCATGCGTTGCTGTGCTTGTTTATTAAGCTGTCAATCAAGAAAATAGTAGTAATAGAAAAAGCACACTTATTTACTCCACAGCTAAAAAAGTGGAAAATAACAGCCTTATATGTTGTCGGGTGGGAGCACAGTGCAGAATGGCTTTTCAAAAACTGTCATTAGCCCTCCGCTCCATTTTCCCACAACAGTGACTTTTTTTAACTTACAAAATGGGATGATTGATATTTTTTAATTCCTTGGTCTCTACTGTTGTGACAACCTTCATCTGGCTGCTATTGTGTGGCTTCGCAAAGTATAATCAAAAGAATGCGCTTTTTTTTACCAGCGGAGCTCCAATCTCATTTCAAACCTGAACGGAGAAAAGGATCAATGGGAGACAGAGGCAGCAGCGAAAACTGGGGACAATTTTACAAGATTTAATTTATTAACTATTATACAGTTCACATAAGGCCTTCATCTTCAAACACTATTCTCAGTCAGACAAATTCCATGGTTTGCTTCTGGTGCACAGTACATCAACTTTCACGTTGCAGCTATTTTCACTTCAGTATTGGTTTTCTTCTAATTTCACGTTTTAAAACAGGGAGGGAGGCTTTCGTCCTTCTCCCCTGGTGTGTGCATGTGTGTGTATGTGTGTTTTGTTTATTTTTTTTAAAATCATGCACTAAACTCAGGTGGCCTCGAACCATTCACAAAATTGTAAAAATGGACTTTCAATCATTGAAATACACACTAGAAATGTTTTCTACCATTGACTAAAAGGTGGTGTCCCCCTCCCCTCCCCCCCAAACATACAAATAAACAACCATCATAGAGTAGTACGCACTCACTTTTTTTTTGCCTCAGCAGGATCTGCCGAGGATGGGCATCGAGAGCGATGCCGTAACATTTATATACTCCAGGGAATCGTGTTGTCTGGTCGGTTCTGCGCCAGGTTCAGCTGCAAGCACTGCACGGTTTGAGGAAAGCCCTCATTTTATACTCCTGACGAACAGGTAAAACGACTGACTTCCAACAGCATCATGATCCCAAAAAGTACCAGTAATTGTTGATCCTAAATATTCATACAGTTGATCCCACTATTCTGTGGTCATAGCAACCGAGAACTACAGCAGAGCCGCAGTCCTCTGGTCCACATCTTCCACCTTCATTGAAAGAGACAGTGCTTCCTCTCATGGACTTAACCGTTATTAAAGTTGTTAGGCCTTCATTATCAGTGCTGCTTGTTTTCAGCGAAAATGAAGGACGATATTGCAGCACAAAACTAATCAACTAGAGCAAGTAAACTGCCACGGGTGCTTCCTGAACGTCTCGATCCGCAGGTACTTCACTTCCACTGGTCATTGTGTTTCAATAGCAGGACTAGCAGTGACAGTGCGTTGAGAATACTAAACCTTCAGAGTTAATAGTACACGGATACAAAGCGCTCGGTTTGATAAACAGCCACAGCAACACGTCCGGAAACCTAGCATGTTTCAAGTGTTTGGTTGACGTGGACAACAGATGCTAGCGTAAAATTTGCATGTATGGCGTTGCTGGGTTACACATTCAAAATGGCAAAAGTTTTCTCCTTCACTTGACCGACGGCAGGCAAAGCCTTCACTGATATTCCAACGGCCTAATCGAACTAAGCATCCCTATATACGCCCACTCTGATCGACCAACAGCTAGAAAAGAGGACAAACAAAACGAGTTTTTCACATGGCTGGATGAATGAGGAACACGAGCGGATTTGGATTTCCCACCGACCTAAAATGGGAAACCCCCACCCACCCACACCGGATCCACTTTTTTTCCTTTTCTTTTTTTTTTTTTTTTTTTTTTTTTAAAAAAGGATCTTGTTTCACAAGCCTGTACTGATGCCACACTTGACCACTACACAAACAAACATGAACAATGAATCCGTGTGGCATTTCTTCATATTTAAACACTACACTATTAAAAAAAAAAAAAAAAAAGTGCTTCAGATAAGTTTGTGGATACAAAAAACAGGTCTGATGTAAACAAAGTTTGATCTGCCAGAGCTCTGTCGTGGCAATGGGTATGGCTGTTTGAGCTGTGAAATTAAAATCACGAAAGAAGAAAAACTGTATGTCAAAAAAAAGAAAAACCCCTTTTGAGGAGAAAAAACCCAACAGTGATCATTAAAGTGCATCCCTGGATGTGTTACTCCCAACCGTTCCCTTCCCTCCCATCCCCATGCTGACCCCTCAAGTAGAGCCGATGACAGAAACCCAAAAGGCAGACACAGAGGAAACTCTGCTATATGGAGCAAACTGCTGCCCAAAGGACCTACAGAGGACCAGACTATAAATCCAGTGGCAGTACTTTCAAGAGAAAAAGAAACTAAAAACAGTTTTTACACATACTAAAAACACGGTGGCCCCAAGTCTTTCTCTTCCAGCTTGTCATAGAGGTCTCTATTTCTTTGTATTATGGGATGAGTGGTGGCTCGCTGTGACCGTGACCTCTGCCCTCCACTTCTCTGACCCGACATCCACTCATCCAGGAGATCAGAGGGCGGAAGGAGCTTCACTGGTAATGGTAGCCTCCGCTCCGACGCACACAAGCATGAACATAATTGGCAGGTTGGGGAAGTTTCTCAGACACTTTCCATCTCCAGTCCTCATAACCCGGGTTGTCCATCATGATCAAAAATGAAATGTGCATGTGCACATTTTTTTCTTTTACTTCTTTTTTTTTTTTTACTCTTTTTTTTTTCTTTTAGTGTGTGTTGGTGATAAGGTCCAGCATCATCATGGGCACACATGGTTTCATTGTCTCTCACAGTGTCTCCTGTTCAGCGGGGGAATGGTGGGCGTGGGGGTGCTGGTGGAGGGGAGGGAGCAGAGACTGCAGGGGAGACTGGGGGGTAGTGGGTGGGGACTGCTGCAAGGGGCTGAAGTGAGGGGTGGTGTGAGGTGGAGAGGAGCGGTAACAAGAGTAGGCAGAGCTCCCGCCGAGGGTGGTGGTGGGCGAGGCAGGGAGGCCCCCCAGGCCGGTGGGGGAGTCGAGGAGGGGCTGGTTGTAGAAGAAGAATGCACACTGGTGGATGAAGGTCTCAATGATTGTCTGGTAGGTGCGCGTGGCAGTCAGAGCATCCATGGTGGAGAAGTCTGGCCTCATGAGGGTGGGCCAGAAACAGATGGACAAGTTCTCACTGGTCATCAAGTTCACCCTGTTCAGCTGGCTCACCCTGAGAAAACACAGAAAGGTACACTGACTGATTCCTTCTCATATAGCGGAGGAGGGGTAAAAAACAAGCAAACAAAAAAAAAAAAAATAGATGACAACGCATGAAAGTGATTTAAACCGTAAACAGGGGACTTACTTGTGTAAGTGGTTCGTTACATATTTGAAGACATCATAATTCTCCTTGGGGAACCTCCTCAGGACATCCTTCATGGTATATAGCCTCTGTTCTCTATCACTGATTTCTGCACAAACAGGATGTTTTTTTAAAGACTTCATCACACACAGTGATTTAAAGCTGAAACGTCTCTCTACGCCGTCAGAAAAATGTTTGTCAAGACTAAAACACCTAAAATGGAGCAGCTCTGCCAAAACCTTCCCACCCCTGTTCCTTTCTAAAAAAATAATCTTTTTATGTTCTAGTAAAGACTCTCCCAGCCCAGCAGTGTTTGCTTACTGAAAGCATCCAGTAGGTCCACCTGCAGAGCACAAGGCACCAGGGGCTCAGGCAGTTCAGAGAAGAAGCTTTTGAGGCCTCCAGCCACAGTGTTTATGGAGAAGTCTTTCTCCACTAGGTCTAATCCGTGGTCTGCACAGGGAGAATGACAGTTAACGCCCGTCAGTCGTAGCATTCATCGGGAATGAGCAATGAGTTCTGTGTCACTTTCTTCCAGTAACCCTGCTCATGTTTTGATTAGGCAGTCACATAATTACAGCTGGTTCAAACAAGTACGATGAGCAACTCACCCTGCTCAAACTGCCTCTGCATGCTCTCCATCTCAGACTTGTTGCCGCTTACGCGGTACAAACCCTCCGTGTTCAGGCCTGAAGGAGAACGAGCGAAGCAGAGAAAAGGGGAAAGACATGGGTGGGTGTCACAGTGGGAAACAAGCAAAGCACAAACACTTCATCAGCCCCTTTGCAAACAGACGAGGCAACACAGACGCCGAAGATTAAACAGATGCTGAAGATTAAACGCACCCTAGTATTAATTTCACATTGCATTATGGTCATGAGCAGGTGCATGGGTTTAGGAACTCTGCAGGAATGTGAAGATGATTAATCACTAAAATAAATTCCATAAAGAACCTTTACCAAAAATACAAATTAAAAACCTGATAAGTGATGAGTGCAGTGAGAATTTCTCTGAACGAAACTTTAAACACAATTAAAGGAACAGCACGAAATAAGCTGTTAATTAACGAGGAAAAAAAAGGCACTTACCTGTTGTCTCAATGAAGCGGACACACTTTTCAATGAAGAGAGGGATCGGTCTGTCTGGGGATACCACATTCACCAGGGGGACCCCGAAGTAGTTGCTCTCCAAGGGCTTGGGAATAGCTGGACGGGGCTTTGGTCTAGTTTTCTGCAGGAAAAAAGAAAAAGAACGAAACTCTTAGTATCTCAAAGCAATAATTACGCTGACACCAAGGTGCACTCCATGGCTTCTAACAAAATGTCCAGTCATTACACTAATTTGAAAGCTATGCAACATGACAAATGGCTTTTCTCAATAATAACACACCTTGGCTGTCCGCCGCAGGCTCTTCAGAATGTTCCTCTTCTTTGGGTCTTCGCTCTCCTCATTCACTAGACTTTCACCTTTAAGGGTCCCAAAGTCATCTTCTTTGGACTTTGGAAGAGCTCCCATCTCGTCATCACTGCCTATGAAGCTCGTGCGAAAGCTACTGAACTTGCCCAGCCGCTTAGAGCGGTCACGGTAAAGACGAGGCTTCACGCCAATTGCAGAGAACTTCCTCCTTCGTTCCAGAGAGCTGCTGTCCGCTTCGCTGTCTGAGCCGTTTCCATTGGAGTGCATCCTGTTTGAGTTGCGGATGGTGATGATTTTTCCTTGTGTGCTGTCATGTGGTACCGAGTAGATGATCTCTTCGTTGCTCGGGCGGGGTTTTGAAACGGCGTCAATGGGTTCGGCGTAGTCTGAGGGATCGTATCCCATGTCGCCACCAGGAACCCAGGTGACAGCGGAGGGTAAGGACCGCCGATGACCCAGCGTGTCGATATATGGGTTACGGCTCATTTTCCGGAAATCGAAAGTGACGCCTGGTTTCACTCTCACTTGGGGGGGTACTTTGTTGTTCAGTTTGTTCTCAAAGTCCCTGATATCAGATATGACAGAGATGTCACTGGAATCTAAGTCGGGCATGTTGAAACCGCTACTGTGAGATGTGAGCGTGCCATCATAGTACGGTGGCGACGGCTCTACGTCGTCCTCGGAATCCAGGAACATAGTCACAGGACTAGGAGAGCTGCAGCGCGGGGAGTAGACATTTTCATTGGTACACGCTTCAGCGACATTATCGTACATGTGCGTGGCCTCCACGATGTTGCGCTTCTCTACTACCTCCATCAGAAACGGATGAAACATTTCTATCCTGTGGAGGCCCCCCACCACCCCTCCAGACCCACAAACCACGCTGTTGAAGCGACCCTCAATCTCATGGGCTAGTTCCTCCCCCTGGATCAGCTGTTCACAGGCATAATCGCTGTCAGTGAGCTCTGCCTGGCTATCTCCGACTGCCAACAGCTGAATAGGGATGATGTCCTGCACCTCGCACAAGAATGCACAAAGGGTCTCCAGGGAGGCCTTTCGGGAGACCGAGTAGACTGCAATGTAGCCGTGCACTAACCTGCTCTTCCTCAAAGTGAAGGAGGCGTGGTATGAAAGCAGAGAGAGCTCTATAGCCAGCTTATGTCCACCAACTGTCTGCTCCAGCAACACGGAGGTGCCGCTATTAGACATGGGCCTGCAGTGCTGATGCATTAAGAAAGGCGACAGGAGCTGCTCGGTGTCGTAGGGGTCTCCACACATTAAGCACATGACAATGCGAAGGTCTGCCTCTGGGACTGGCTGAGAGTCTCGGAGACCTGGAGGCTCAGGGAGGAGAGGTGGGGAGCTGCTACTAAAAGATGTGCTCCTCCTAATATCCAGAAGGCCCCTCAGCACCTGGTTTATTTGGGTCTCACTTATGTTATGGCCGTAGCCCACACCGGGGGAGGCGGGGTCTAAAAAGCTACACTGCAATCTCCTTGCAAACTGCTGCCCCTGTGTTATCAAGTTTAAGGCAGTGTCACCACCTATATCAACGTATGATCCTACACCTCGTTTAGTGACTAAAAGCAGTGAAGTCGGCAGCTGTGCTAGCTGGCTATCTCTTCGGCCCAGAGTTGACTCCCTAAGTCGCTCGAGGCTTTCCACCACATAAGAAAGTGATTCTTTTGAATTATACAAACACAAACACCCATGAGGAGTGAAAGTGGGGGTGTAGAAAGAATTTACCGGAAGACGTACATTTCCGTCAATAGGTCGCAGCGTCAGTTCGTACATCTTCCCGTCTAACACATACCAGTCATCATTTGTGCAGAGAGCTCTAATCTCATTGGCAAATTCTCTGGCTAGTCCATCCTTCCCAAGTATAACGAGGTTTATTCTGTCAGCCTTGGTGTCCCCAAAATGAGCTTTCACGTCAAAAAAGGGGTAATGGGAGGGAAAACGTGATGCTAACAGCTGCTCAATCTTAGAGTCTACGCAGTGTGGACTGCTAGGGCAGGTCTCCTTGGTGGGATGATAGACGAAGTGGATATGTTTTAATACCAAAGCATCTCTTTCAGCAGGAAGTTTCTGTAGTGCCTTGAACCTCTGCTCCTCCCCAAGAACCTCTTGGATTGCCCCCATCTTCTCCTTGCTGGGTTTAGCATCCACTTCAAGCTCATAAAAAAGCTCAGAGTATTCCAGCAGAAGCTCCTGGAAGTCTTCTTTAGCACGGTCAATGATCTCCTTCTGGTGCCGATTATAGAGATCCAGGTATTCTGGCTCCTCAAGCCACTGGTAGAACTCTTCATTCATGATGAAGCTCCGGGCCTCCTCCCAAGGTTTACCAGGTGTTACGAAGGGGGAGGAAGCCAGTCTCTGCTTAAACTCCTGCCTCATCTCCGCCCGTTTGCACTCATTGCGCAGATGCTCCAGGTGGGCATTAAAAATTTCTTCTGCTTCAGCAGTCTCCAACAGGTCAGAAGGGATTCGCTCATCTTCCATGTTGTCGATGTGAGACGTATCCTCCCATGGCGAGTCCTCCAGAACAACAAACCAGTGGGTGAAGTGTTGCTTGGACTCAAGGACTTTCTGTACCCCAGACCAGCTCAGCTGATCAATCTCATCCAGGTCAGGCACTAAAGAGCTAAGTGCTAAAGGAAGAGTGCTTACGTATATTTTCCGACGCCTCTCAATATGTTCCTGCTTCAGACGGTAGACATGCTGCTGAAAAAGTTTCTTGCATTTAGCCGTTCCCTCCAAGAAGACATATTCTTTGTACTCTGGGGAGTTGTTCATGCGTCGACTGGTGTTTAGCCAGGTTTCATTATGATTCTTTACTATACGGTTGATTAGCCATTCATAGCGATCCTTAGCAGAAGCTATCTGCTGACTCTGGAGTTTTAGGGCCTCAAAGTATGGGATGATCTTAGGCTTGCCCCTGCTCTTGTCGATAAGCTGAACCAAAGTGAGAAAGGCGAGGTCCACATTTATGTTTGAGCGTGCCGATGTCTCAACTACCGGTAGACTCTTTTTTGTGATAGCAAAGGTATGTGCATCTTTAATGTAGCGCTCTACTCCTTCGTCGCATTTGCTGAGGACCAGCACAATGGGCTTCTTAGTCTTGCTCAGCTGACCATACAGGTTTGAGACAAATTTCAGCTGGTCGTCAAAGTTTCGATTCATGCCACGGCTTACATCGACACAAAGGAGGAAGCCATCGACCTGCAGCTTACCCTCTGGCATTTGCTTTTGCTCAAAGTCTTGCTCCAGACCTAGCTGATCCGTACAGAAGTACATGAGCTTCTCTGCTGAGGCCAGCTTGGTTGCTGCTGCCCGTTTGATATAGGGCTGCATAGCAGTGCTACGGTGTGGCTGAAACGTCTGGTCATCAATGAATTCGGTCTGCTCCACAACATGCATCCTGCACTCGGGCCCCTCCTCGAGAACCCGTGACACCTCCCCCCAAAATAGGAAGTGATCATTATTGACCACTCGACCCCCAAAGTCGCTGGTGCTCAACACGGACGTGTGATCCAAGTAGAAGTCATCAGCGCTAGGACGCACAAACCTATTACACAAGCAGGACTTGCCAACCCCACATTGTCCCTTCTCTTTCTCTGTTCCGGACAAACCCACCACAATGAGGTTGTAAATGGGCGACCGCGCATCTTGCTTTTTGGCCATCATAGCCTGCTGACACTCATCCTGCCTTAAACAGGCACTGTATGAAGGAGTTCACTTGAATGTTTGTCCATAAAGTTGCTGATCTACAAAGGAGATCAGATTTCTCTTTCGTCTGCTGGGGCTTAAATTATAATAAGACAGCGCCGCAGTGATATGAGCAGACGGTTCTTTCATTCACTCGTTGCATGAATCAGATCCTGTCAAAAGAAACAGAGAACAAAAAAAAAAATGAAATCAGACAAAATAAGCAATCAACCAAAAACTCATTTTGAAATAAAGGGGGGAAACAAAACAGTATGAAAGAGAATGATTGGGCAAATGTCAGGCCCTTCTTCCCCTTAAGCAGCTATAATAATAAAAGTAAATAGCATTATGCTACTTTAAGATGTAAAAATGTACTTGTTAGTTTGAATGAGACATTTTTTACTTTTATCCTTCTTAACAACAGATGCTATCTATAATAATAATGGAGGCACATATTAATCCATTTTGTGCTTATTCCCTTTGTTTGACAAAGACTGATGAATCCTCTCAATGGTAAATGCCACAAAGAACCCATAACACCAACCAATACTGGTTCTCATTATTTTTAATTGATTTCAAGTTGCCCGACATCACTGCATTAATATTATATGCACACTGGCATACATCCTGCCACCAGCAAAGCGTAATGAAAACAGACATATAATAACAGGAATACCAGCAATGTGGTCTCCTTGCAGGGGGCCAAACACAATCTCAAATAAGGAAGAAGGCTCATTTTTGCACATTCAATTAATGAACTGAATAAAATGGGCAAGTACACTTGACTGCGCTTCATCTAAATTTTTGAATAATCTTTTATCTGATCGACAAATTTATTTAATCGACTCATTTCAACACCAGCTGTACTGATCGCCAGAATTCCTTAAAAACATCTACAGAGGATCAAAAGATGACATTAATCCCTGGAGAAACATGTTGGGAGTGGTACTTTTTCCCCCCTTTTTGTTAAAATGACGACCTCAGCTGATCAGTGAGTGGGGTGACAAGCATTAAAATGACTATGGTGAAAGCGCCTCAGTCAACACTCTTCAGCCTAAGGGAAACAGCAGCTATCTTTAAAAGCATCTTCCCTGACCAAAAAAATGAATGAAGAGCTTATTAAACAGCCTTAGTCACACTTACCATCATTGCCAAAGGGCTACGGACTTGCTCACACCTTTAAGACACTTAATGTTACTGCCAATTTTATGGCACTGACTAATGCTTCCATTATTATAGCACTGATGCAATTCTGCTACAATAGTCGGCACATAATGTGATCTAAAAAAATAAAAAATAAACCATATGCAGAGGTTAATTAATGTGTAATAAGATTTCCTGAGTGAAAAAATCCTGCATTTAAAAATACAAAACAAGCATGAGTCATGAAGAAATATTTAACCTGCCATATGACCATGACTTCATGGTGGGGTCGGAAGCAAACATGGGCAGTCCAAACAGCTCAGCTGAGCAAGGCCTGATATCCAAATGAGCAGACAAGTTCTTTTCAAATCAAGAAAAAAAACCAACCAGCATGCCTTTACCAAAACGCCATCAGCAAAACAGCACACCAAAGTGCCCTTTTAATCAATTCCCTTCACACAACCTACTTTTTTTAAAGCTAAGATTGTGTAACCTTATATGTTCTGCAAAAGGATTAACAGTTAACACGGGCTTGAGGGTGCACAGAGAGGGGTGACCACGCCAGGCCTGCTGTCTACATAATGAAATGGCAGCGCCGGAGAGCCGGGATAGCCTTACCTCCTGCACACCGACAGACAGACAACCTTTCACGGGAATGTATTTACCCAGCTGTCTTGGGGTGTAGCACTCGACAGCTTCGCTAGGAAATAGCCAATAAAGCAGAGCGAGCACGTAGAATACATACCATTGCATTTCTCCCCCTTTCTCCTCTTGCATCTGTCAGGCCAGCTCTTGCCGCAGCCCTCGCCGCCGCCTGATGTGCATAAGCAGCCGCAGAGAATGCACTGTGGGTCGGAACTATTCGCACATGAAACCGATACCTCTACAATTTGTGCGATGTGCTCATCTGAATACAATATCCTTCACCCATGTCTGGATTTCTCCTGTTTTGTTTTGTTTTTTTTCCTTGCACTAATGTTTTAACTGAAATCAAACACGGGAAAGGCAAGAAATAAATATCCCGAACAATAGAACAATCCGATTTCTGTTCCCGCAACGCTTTCTTCACCAGTGCGAGATTGAGACGCGTGTTTAAAAAAAGAAAAAAAAATCTACTCAGTCGTCTTCTCCTCCCGGTTCACCACGTTGCTTTTTCAATAATTATTCTGTCCATTGTTGTGCCCACATAACGCTGGGCCGGTCGCGCACACGAGACAACGGTGAGTTTGATGCAATCGCCGGTGCTGTTTCGCTTAAGAAATACCTTCTGCTGCAACACAAACTGCTCATGTCCCGATCAATTTAGGAGCAGATTGCGCGTGTGAAAGTGGTATTTCTGTCAGCTTTCCGTAATGGCGGCCCTCCTCCTCCCCGGACCTAGTTCTCCTCTTCTTTTCTTTGGGAAAACGGAGCTGTGGAGACAGAGGGAGCGGAGAGAGGGATTCTCCCAGTGGCGCCCTCACACAACTGCAGCAGGTCAGCGCTCTCACTGTTGCTAGCTCGCCACACTATGCGGAGAGGTCGTTACTGAGAAGTAATCGATTTCTCCACGTTCAGTCCGAGTATTTCGACAACACCCGCCTTACAGCAGCTCTTTAAAGTAAAATGTAAACTGTTAACTAGTACACTGCATAAAGAGGGCGTCTGCATCCTCTCTGTGAACTTTATGTGTGTAAAAGTGGTTTAATATCAGGATAAAGGTTTGTAATTAGCATACAGCAATGCTACATAAAGTTGTTGTTGGCTAGCATGCAGATTGACAGTCTGCTTTTTAGTAAGGATAAACTACTCTTAAGTGAAAAGTTTGAACTATATAGACCAAAAAGTAAATTACTTATGGTTAGTTTTCAAAACATATATATTTTGTATGAGTTTAGAAGTCAAAGTAAAGCAAAGTTGCTGGAAAAACTTAACATTTACAGTTGTTTATCTTTATACCCATTTCAAAATGCACCCGTTTTAACTTTAAATGTTTTACTTTTAGCTTAACTTTTATATCTTATGTTTTTGTTGGTGTTTTGCTGTTGTTGGTGTTATGGACAAGCTTTAAGAAGTTAGGCTAGGCATTAAACAAACATTGCATATGGTGGCAAAAAAGTAAAAATAAAAGCTACAGAACCAACTGAGTTGATTGTCTATACTCACAAAACTAATTGAAATAAAATATAGAGGAAATGCCTTTAGTGTGAGTTTTTTTTCAGTGTGTTTATGCTTGTTTGTTTTTTACTTTCCCCTTAATCTTTATAATGTGGCATTGTGTTTATATTGCAATATCTATTCTGACCTTAAAACTTTCCCCTGAAAAATTAATACCCACATTATAATAATACTGCAACTTAAGCTGTCAGTGAAATGAATTATACTCAGAACAAAAATGAATATTATTGAAAAATAAAAGCTGAACTGAAACTAGCAAACACACTGGAAACTAACCAAAAGTAAGCAGAACTGAAAGTAAAAATTCTAAATAAAATCACAATCAAACCAGTGAAAAAATATAAAACAGTAATAAAACCAATGTGCGCTGACTGTCACAGTAGCTGTGGAAAGGAACATAACTTAGTACATTTACTCAAGTGCTTCATTAAAGTGCAGGTTTAATGTACTGTGTATTTTCTCTTCCAGTTCTACTTTTTTTGCATGCATTTGTTTGTTATATTCCACACAATTTATCTGCAACATAATAAGTCAGCTTTAAAATAAATGGAATTGTATACATCTAATGACACAGCAGTATACGAGTGATTAAAGTCTTCCACAGCTGCAATTATCCAATAAAATAATGGCCTAATTGTAATTCTGAGAAGTCCCAGTCTCTACATAATAAGGACATTTTATTTAGGTAGCTTATTTTGAATGTACAACTTGTGTACTCTTAAGTCGCTTAAACGGGGTGTAAATTTAACTTGAGTAAAGGCTCATAAAAGTTTTTCTTTTTTGCAGAGCATTTACCCAGCACAAGATTATGTTTAATTCATGTGCAGTTGTACTTTACATGTAATAAATCTGTAATAGGATGCAGGGCACGAGCCTGAAAATTGTGTCCAATGTTTTATACATCATTTTCTACACTTTTATTATTTTATTTAACTGTCTGATTCCCAGTGGCTCACCCCAGCCTTGCTCTTCTCCCACCACTGCCACCGCCATGCCATCCCAGCAATCCAGGACACCGCTTTCCTGCTCCGCTTGCCCATATCTGACACTGACAGTCAGACTTCTGTCAGAATCTGTGTGTTAACCCACACTACAGGTCAAAATTTTGGCCACGCCATCTCATTTAATGGTTTGTCTTTCTTTTTATGACTGTTTACATTGTAGAGTCTCACTCAAGGCATAAAAACTATGAAAGCACTTATGGAAATATGTGGTAAACAAAAAAGTGTGAAATAACTCAAAACATATTTTATGTTATAGATTCTTTAAAATAGCCACCCTTTGCTTTGATTTTACTGCTTTGCACACTCTTGGCATTCTCTCGATAAGCTTCAGGTAGACGGGTAGTCGGTCTTGAAGGAGTTCCCAGAGATGCTGAGCACTTGTTGGCCGTTTTGCTGTCACTGTGCGGTCCATCTCATCCCAAACCATCTCGATTGGGTTTAGGTCGGGTGACTGTGGAAGCTAGGAGTTGGCTACTGGAACTCTGTGTGGCATTTATGTGGGCTCTAAACTGAGGTGCTGGTGACTTGCAATATGTGAGGCTGGTGACTCGGATGAATTTATCCTCAACAGCAGAGGTGACTCTTGAGCTTCCTTTTCTGGGACGGCCCTCATTTGAGCCAGTTTCGTCGTAGCGCTTGATGGTTTATGCGACTGCACTTAAGGACACATTCAAAGTTTTTCAGACTGACTGACCTTTAGTTCTTAATGATGAAGTAATGATGGACTGTCGCTTCTCTTTATTTAGCTGGTTGGTTCTTGGCATAATATGAATTCTAACAGTTGTCAAATAGGGCTGACAGCTGTGTACCAACCTGACGTCTGCACAACACAACTGATGGTCCCAACTCCATTAAGAAGGCAAGAAATTCCACAAATGAACCCTGACAAGGTGCACCTGTGAAGTGAAAACTGTTTTAGGTGACTACATTGTGAAGCTTATTGAGAGAAGGCCGAGGGTTTGCAGTGCTGTCGACAAAGCAAAGAGTGGCTACTTTGAGGAATTTAAAATATAAGACACATTTAGAGTTATTTATCATTTTGTCTTTGCTACATGATTCCATATATCTTGCTTCATATATTTGATGTCTTCAGTATGTGTCTAAAAAGTAGAAAGTAGTAAAATTAAAGAAAAACCATTAAATTGGTGTCTCCAAACGTTTGACCTTCCAGATCAAGTCTCTTCAGTGGTGGAGCTGTTTTGCCCTTCCAACTCACAGGCCTGCTTAATGCAGCCTCCTCCCTCAGGCTGCCCTAGCTCTTTACCAGGCTCCTGGAATTTTTTAATTGTTTGAAATAAGATGCGATACTTAATTTTTTATTTTTTATTTTTTTATTTTTTGCAATGAACACTGTTCATTGCAAACACCCCCAGAAAACTTACTAAGTAAACAGGGACAAAGTACGATCTGGCATTACTGAGTCATTGAGTTTCCCAAAAGTGCACCACATAAAATTCATTTAAATTGTGACATAGTAAAGGAAACTCATACAGGAAGCCATAAGCTGGTCTGTTTTCTACAGTAAAAGTACAATACAAGTCTTCCACCTTTGACAGAGGCTGACTTCAGTCATCTGCATCATATCTCATTACTTTTAGCAGACAATTAACTTTAACATTACTGCCTCCTAGTGGATTTAGAGTCTGTAAATGGCCTGACATTTTCTATTTCCTTTGCAGAGAAGTCTTCTTTTGGTCACAGATTTTAGCCTTTAAAAAAATTCAGCCTTGTAGTCTAGAGTGCCTGTGCTTTTCTGTAATTCTATCTGTTTAGACTGTGCAGGTCTGGACTGGAGTGCATTCAGTCCCCGCTGCTGTAGAAAATCAAGCCAGCCTTGATGTAGTCTGCAAGCATCGCCTGGAGCTGCACAAGTAACCGAGGCTGTGGCTATGACCCGACTTCTTCTGGAGTTCAGCCTGATAGAAAATGTTTCTGTTCTATTTGATTAAAAACTTAGACCAGGTAAGCATATAGTTCTTTATTTATGTTTATGCTACATTACAGACATTTATGTGCAATATATTTATATGTCTCTGTGTGTGTTTCTGTGATCTATTAGATGTTTGCTTGTACTGCACTTTAGTACGCTTCTGTGAATGTTTTTGTGCTCAACAGAGCTGGAAGAAACATGGAGCTAGATCTTAAATGCCAGTAGACTTCAGGGAAAGTCCTGGAATCGTATTTTTATGTTCCCAGAAAACGAAACATTAGGTTTCACTTTCTGGGAACCAAATTTAATGGTAATCCATCCCTTTAAAATAATAGCAGAGGAGCCTGTTCACTGTAATTGATATTACAACCACTAGGCAGAGCCCTAAGCCTTCCTTTAATTTAGGGCATCAAATAAGGCTTAACATATTAAGACACTCATGCTTGTTATGGTGAAATGATCATGCAGGGCGAGCTACAAATACTGAAATTCATCCTCGTGTTGCCTTTTCTTCTTATTAAAAGTGAAAAAACCTAAGATTGAAGGAAATAGATTACTACACCCAGTACTACTTGTTCATTCTGGATTGTTGTAAGTTATTCCACAGCTTGTTTCTTCTGTTGGGTTTAGTTTTACACCTTGGTCAATTTATAAAGCGGTCTTTGTCGTGTAACAGAGATCTGGGGGATGAGAGGCAGCGGAGGTGAGCGTGAGGTGAAAGGGACAGCAGATGGGTGCTGATGGAGCTCAGTGCAGATGGACAATAGGGTTCCCCACGGAGGAATAATAAACAGCTGGGTTAGCCAGGCAAGGTAACCCAAACGATATTAGAATGTCCTTCGTGGTTTTAGTTAAATTTATAATATTCATGCATAGTGTGTGTGCAACAGAGGGGAAGAGAGAAACACCGCTTTTCCCTCCATAGCAAATAAAACACCATTCCTCTATGATTTATTGTTCTACTGAATCAGAAAACCCGAGCGACTTAAATACAAAATGAGAAAAAAACATTATTAAATCTTCGTCTCCACAGCTGACAGGCAGCTTGTGACAAGAAGGCTGGGATCTCTGGATTTCTTCCATAATGTGTCAGATGTTCAGAATTACTTTTTGAGTTTATAATGTGATTATCTGAAATTGAACTCAGGCAGAGGGTTGTTGCATGAAAGGGAAACAGCTGGGAAAAAAATGGCAGAGATGTGCTTCACTTGACTTGCTTTTGAGACGCTAAAAGAATATTTTTACAGCGTTTTAGCACCGAGTTTGACAGAAGTGGGGCATCTGAGGTGAAGCGTTGAGGGGTGTGTTTGTAAGAGGAACTTAGTTTGAGTCAATCAGCTCAGTCTTTGTCAACATATTTTAGTTAAGGTAAGGATTAGAGCCCAGGTCATCAATACACATTACTTAACCTTTATTTTAAGGCGCTAATATACAGTTATAGAAGATGTAATGAATAATTAGAAAAATATTTATCACATTACACTCAAACACAAAGCCCGCTAATAAAGGAAGATCCTGAACATCAGGAAACAGGAAGGAAATCTCTCTTACAGGAACTGCTAAACAAAGATAGGAACAATGATTGAAAAACAACTCAGCTGGAAAATAGCATATCTTAGGAGGTGGGAATGGACTCTGCCATGAAACTGCAATTTCTTCATCACTGACTTTAGTATATGTGCGAGTTTCCTGGGCGTGAGCCTGACAGTGTTACTTATACTGTCTGTGGAGCAGAAAAATGCAGATGATGTTGAGAAAGTGCGTTCATGTTTTCCATATGCATGTCATTGCACATTCGGTATCTTGGATATTTGCTGCCAGCAGTCAGCCTGGTGCATATTATGTCTCAGATGCCTGTATAGTAAGAACGCTTTAAATGGACTTTTCTGTAAGCTTAAATACTGCAAATGGAATTAAGTTTTTACCACAGAGGTATTTGGAGAAAAAAAATGATCATATAAGAGGAAGTATCATTTACAAGCCACCAAACTATAAAGAATATTTCCACATTGTTTGACTTCAAAAGGAGAATATGCTGTGGTTTTTATGACCCAACTTAATGATCAATTATCAGCTCATTGTACACACTTCCTTTTATTTTTGTGCCTCATATAAAGCTGACCTGCAGTGAATAGAGCTACACAATTGGAGGGGGTACGGTGAGAGAACCGAGTAAACAAAGGACATGTTGTGCATAAATCTGTGTACTCATGTAAGAAGTATTTCCTGTATACTTTAGGAGGCAGCACGAGAAATACTCACACCAGCTGACATACAGTGATCAGCCATAATGTTAAAACCACTCATAAGTGAAGTGGATAAATGTATCTTCTTGTTACAATTCAATGTTCTGCTGGGAATCATGTGGCCCTGGCATCCATGTGGATGATGCTTTAAGATGAACCAGCCATTTAAATAGAGCATGCACACCTCTCCATTGACAATAGCACTCCTCAGTGGTAGAAGCTTACCCCAGCAGGACAATGCATCACACCACAAATAGTCCTTAAGAACAGATCACAGACTCCACAGCATTCATCCAACCTCCAGACTCTCCACATCCTAATCCAGCTCATCTGTGGGATGAGCTGAACAAGCCCACACCACAGAGGCCGCACCTCACAACACACAGGACACAAAGAATCCCACCAACTCCCAGAATCAAAAACCACAGCACATGCTAGGCTGAGGTTTGATATCAACATCCTTAAGCGTCAAAGCTGTTCTGATAGCGTAAGGGAGACCTCTGCATTATGAAGTGAGGCTGACTGGTTTAAAATTGGTGTATTTGTGTTTATTGCTTATACAAAACTGTTTATCTCTTTTTAAGCACTATTGAGAGTAAGAAGGGAAAAAAATGTAAAAGGTTTTCCCATCTGGGCAGCATTATTCAGATTCCTCTCTGTTGGATATTTGATGCTGGCATGTGAAAGTGGGTGTGGCATGGAAACAGCCTGAGCTACAGTGAAGTGAGAGGAAAGATGAGGAGTGGGGAACCAGAGGAGGGTGCTGTTCTGTTAGAAAGGTGATGTGGCCTTGAAAGCACACACACATAAAAAAAATGCCTTGAATAGGAGGGAGGATAATAAGAGAGGAATCTGATAATTCATGCGAACGGCTCATATGTTAAGTCAGTGTTAAGTTAAAAATGTGTTGTGTTGTGGTTGTTGCCAGGAAAAGGAAACAGATGGGGAATGTAACACTTCATATTAATATATCTGCGGAGTGATATTTCTATGATGGTGTAAGTTATTTCGTCAGCAGTGGATGACAGCCACTAGGAGACAGGCAGTCTTGCTGGTGAAACACTTATAATTCACATCCCATGTGAATCTGCCTCGGCTTGTGGGAGAAAAGGGAGGGAGCAAACTAACAGAGAGGGAAGGAAAGAATGTCCTAAGGGCCAATCATGTGATTTCTGTTTTTTTTTTTCTTTTTTTTAATAGCTGCACAGTGATTACATGTTTTTAGTCTGGGGCTCTTAGCAAGTTTTTCCTAACCCTCTCCGCTCTCTGTTTTCTCTGGCCCTCTTTTTTTTCTCATTATCCAACAGCATACTTTCCCTCGACTTTTTTTTTTTTCTTTCAGAGTGACGTGTGAGTGTAGTTCCTGCCCTTGTTTCATGCAGAATAGTTCAGAAGGAAGGACAGGGAATCACGGAGAGGCGGTGATTTACTTTGACCTGTCATGGACAAGATGAATTGAAGGTGCAAACAAGAGGAGCCGCTTGTGTTTTGGCCTAAGTGTGTGTGCACTGGGGAGTCAAGCAAGGAAGCGCAAAGACGTGACGGAAGAGACGCCAAGGCAGAGAGAAACAGAGAAAGTGACCGAAGGGTAAGACGTAAAGTTGCCTAATTGTGTTGCCCATGGGCAGAGGTGGATGAGAAGCTGCATTTAAGAAGTCTGTGAGACAGGAGGAGGAGCACCAGCCTGAGGGGGAACCACCAGTTCAACCTTCTTCCAGCAACAACAGGACAGGATGAGGTACCAAGCCAGGGTAAGGTCCATGATGCTCGTTGTTTTATTTTCCTTTTTATTGCGGCCCACCTACTCGCGATTTGTGGTTACTTGTGGCTATGTTTAAGCATTTTCTGTACTGATACAATAAAGTCGATATCCGATCAACCTATTCCCTCTTTCTGCCATGGAGACACCAGAGGGGGAAAAGCAAAACAGAACAATGAGTCACTTGGAATTTTTTTCCTGTGTATGAGTCAGTGTATATTTGGGGTTTTGTGTAAGCCTTAACTCAAGCAGTCCGGATAAAAGAAAAAAAAAAACATAAACACTATTTTTCCATTATATCCCTGCTGGCACAACTTTGGTCAGGAGCCCACCATGGTACCACTGCTGCTTATCCCTGGGACAGAGTGGTGGGGCATGCCTTATAAGGAAGACAATCCGAAATGAAGTTGGCCCTGCAGAGCTTAGTCATGAGGCCTAGGGCCAAGTCCTGCTGTTAACTTTCTTACTGCAGCTGCAGCTGCACCCACAAACCTGCAGATTTCACAGAAGTTCCCTGATACTCAGAGTCAAATCCTACATTAAGCTCTCATGCACCATCAGCTAGATCACACTCAAGGTGCTGTAAAAAGGAGGCCTCAGGTCAGTTCACAGAAAACAAAACTACAGGGATTACACTTGCTTCTGGTTAAATCTCCATCCCAGAGCTATAGCCCTTAACGTAACTGAACCACATATTACCTCCAACACGAGTGGTAGCAATCTTTCTGATTTTGGTATCAAAGAAGAGTACTGAATGAGGCCTCTGATCAATAAAGTTGACAAAAATCTTGTAATGAAAGAAAGCAAAAACACATAACTTGAAAAAGATCCTTACAAATTCAAGCTGGACACTGTGCAGGTACTCTGAGCACAGCAGCTACTCCACAGCACAGAAACTCTTAAGGTATGAGGGCTAAGGAAGCTGAAATGAAAGCTTTAGGCAAAGCAAGTCCGTTAAAGCCCAGAGCTTCAACTGTGGCCCAGTCATCTACAGCGAGAGAACACACTGAGATGAACTCTTGAGTTTCACAATAATGTGGCAGACCCCGTGACACTGTACAGAATGTGATGAGTTGCAACCTCATACACTGACTGTAACCTAACAAGTGTTATCCAGGCACTTTTCATTACAGCTGTTGCAGAACATTTGAAAACTGAAAACCTGCTACATCATTGCACTCCCTCTGTTAAAAGTACTAGAAGGATAAGTTTTTGTCTGCACTGCTCATTGCTTGTCTTTATATGAGTAGAATGAGTAGAATGTCAAATTGCATCAAAATCACTGAAAGCATGCCCTAAATCTGACCCTGAAATTCTTGAGACATATCCTTTTGGAAAATCTGACTTTGAACAGTAATTGCTTTTTGTAGGAAGCCCACCTGCAAGTGGGAAAACAATAATACAAGGTGAAGCAGAGAGGAGGGGCTGCAGTGGAAGTGTGCGGTGGCTTCTTTGCGTTCACTTCTTGGCTGTCGTCCACTGTTGTCCTCTTGTTTTTTTAAGGATATTCCTGCATGAAGTGGTCAGAGATAATGACCTTTTAGCAGCGTTGGCCGGCCAAATGAGACCCTCGAGAGGCTGTTGCATTCAAGAAAAACAAACGTCCTGTGGAAGTCTAACCCCTTTGTTCCACTTACTGCTTGTATTTTATGAATGTGAAAGAGTAGGGCTTGTTTCTTAAATGAGCCTTTGATACCGAACATAGAGCACCTTTTGTTTGGCTGTGGTATATTGTGCATTTAATATACGCTCAAGTGTTTTTCTGGATATTTCTCATCAGTAAGTAATGACTGCTGACATTTCTTTTATCTCTTTGCATGATGCTGCATGTTGTTGTGTGCATGTTATATCTGACTTTAGGGCATATCTAAGAATTTCTCTAGTAATTCGTTCCTGTCTCCACTACGATGTTTATCTTCACAGTGGGGTTGACATGTACACACATTTTTCTAGTTAAACCCCATCTGGTGATATAAAACTTTGTGTACTGTGTACACACATAATAATACACTGTCTCTGTCGAAAAATAGAGGAGTCTATCCTGTCTGTTTATCATTAGGATTCCTTAAATTACTTCTTTGTTTAATCTTGGCATGCTTGGTGGAACTGTTCTTCTTTGTGCACTTGCAGGACTTGTTTCCACAGCCAAGAAGCACTCTGTAAACTTTAGAGAGCGCCGCTTGGGGGATTTAGGCCTGATTCATTTGCCCTGGCATTTTGAAAGTGTTTTGAAATAAATATCGTGCCATCAAAATCATGTGGTAATTATTGTTTTCTTGTGCGCTGCGTATTAACCTGTTTACTACTGGGTGAAGCTGGAAATATGAATTGTCCTTTTGTGCCCCCTGCTTGTCAGCAGCATGTAATTGCTTATGTTAGATATTTATAAGAAAGATTAAAAACCTGTCTTCGATTGCCATTTAAGGCAGGAAGTGACTCAAGAATGAAGAGAAATTCACATTCCATGTACGTTTGTAACGATTCTTTTTCTCCTTTTCTGTGTAGGAGGTGGACATTGAGGGAAGAGTGCGTCTGGTCATGGAGGGTGCGCTGACTGCCCGGGACAGGGTTGGGGTGCAGGACTTTGTCTTGCTGGAAAACTACAACAGCGAGGCAGCCTTCATAGAAAATCTGCGGCGGCGCTTCAGAGAAAACCTCATTTATGTAATCATTTTTCTTCATATTTTCTAAAACATTTCCCGTGATGTGATAAGCCATAACTTGAACGTGGTGTCTACTCCCTGTGTTTGATGTCAGACGTATATCGGCTCAGTGTTGGTGTCGATGAACCCGTACAAAGAGCTAGAGATTTACTCCAAGCAGCAGATGGATCGTTACAGAGGGGTCAGCTTCTACGAAATATCGCCTCACATGTGAGTCACTTCAGGCTCCTCAGGCGTTTTTTTTATTAATGGTTCAGTTTGATAAACACCAAACAAAAACTAAATGTTGCTTCAGTTTTTGCCTTTTGTCTGACTACAGCTCAAAAAACCCTAAATATTCAGTCAGGATGAGAAGAAAGCAAATCACACGAGCAGATAATTATGAACTAAATCTGATATTTTTGAAATATTATATATTATTTATAAAGTGATTATAAAATTAATCATGTGGAGCTACTCGCTGTGCCAACCATTTGTGAATAACAGAGTAGCTGAAAGTGGCTTTATGTAAAGTTGGCTGATCTGAGCTTGCTTTTTGCACATATCCCTAAATCTCATCTTGCTATTCAAATTATTTTAGCTCCCTACAGCTGCAGCAACCCTTACAAGCTGCTTGGAAACCCACCCTAGCTACTTATAATCATAGTAGTAATCTTACTGCTCTCCCTACCTTAAGCTTTCCACATATGCACACATACGGTCAGGGAGGTCCCATAACAGATCCCTACTACCAAATACAAATTACTGCAGATGGAACAACAACCTCTCTGTATTTGCTTTGGGTTTTCTGGATCTACGCTGATTTTTGTGTGACTTTATTCCACTGCTGTGTTTTACCTGCATGTTGATCTGTAGCTGAACCTGCATTTTTTGTTTTTTCCTCAGCTATGCCTTGTCAGACAACACTTACCGGGCCATGCGGACCGAGAGAAAAGACCAGTGTATACTCATATCAGGCGAAAGTGGAGCAGGTAAAACAGAGGCCTCCAAGAAGATCCTCCTCTACTACGCTGTCACCTGCCCCACTAATGATCACATGGCAGCACTTGGTGACCGCCTGCTACAGTCAAACCCTGTCCTGGAGGTATTTAAAAATTAGGCTTTTCAAGCTGATTAGCTTGTATTTGCAGTGCATGATATTATCTGACTTATCTGTTGTTTTTATATGGGATTTTTGTGGGATTTTATGTTGCATTCTTTCTTTTAATTTCACTTCCTCTCTCTAATTTCCTGTGTTTTTTTGTTTTTGTTTTTGTTTTTTTTACAAAGGCATTTGGCAATGCAAAAACACTAAGGAATGACAACTCCAGCCGCTTTGGGAAATACATGGATGTCCAGTTTGACTTTAGGGTAAACGCTAAAACTGATATATTGGATAACATCATATCAGTCATCATAGCATCGAAAAGCAACAACTCTAGAAGAAAACTTTAATAGTTGCTCTCAGCTCTCATCTTTTTGTGTAACCTCTTCAAGGGGGCACCGGTGGGTGGTCACATCTTAAACTACCTGCTGGAGAAATCTCGTGTAGTACATCAGAACCACGGCGAGAGAAACTTCCACATCTTCTATCAGCTTCTGGATGGAGGACAAGATGACCAACTCAACACACTGAACCTGGAAAGAAACCCCCAGAACTACCGCTATCTGGTTAAGGTGTGTGTCGCGCAGTTTCAAGAATTACAAATTGTCTGCGCCATTAGTTTTAGCACCGTTTTAAATTGTTTCTTTTTTCAGGGCAACTGTCCCAGAGTCAGCTCCATAAGTGACAAGAATAATTGGAAGGTTGTGATGAAGGCCCTTCCTGTCATTGGCTTCACAGAAGAAGAAGTGCAGGTCAGTAACAGTCAGAGTTTTACCATGTTCAAATCATTTTATATCATTGCAACACTGGAATCCTTAATGAGCTCTTTTCTGACAGTTTTGGTATAAATAATGCTATTCTGAACACTACATCATCATCGACGCATTTGAAAAACAAATTGTTCTTCTGTGAGTTTGTTGCCAGCTGTTCTTTCTGTCTCCCGCGTCAGAAATTGCTGAATATCATCGCCAGTGTTCTCCATCTGGGAAACACGCAGTTTGGGGAAGGGGAGGAAGGTGAAACCTATATCACCACTGAGATTTCTAATCTTGCAAGGGTCAGTACAATCCCGCTAGTATTGACAGATGTTTAAATATGCTTAGAAATCTTACAAAACAGCCTGACTGAGAGCAGATGTGTTGTTGTTCTCCAGCTGCTGGGTGTCGATGGCTCAGCCCTTAGGGAGGCACTCACTCACAAGAAGCTCACAGCCAAGGGAGAGGAGGTCATCATCTTTTCATCATCACTCCTCAGGTTTCCAGTTGTTCGATGCACATGTTTTTACTGGGCTGTTTTTATGTTTATGCAGATGATCACCCCGCTAAATTTTGAGCAAGCGGAGGCTGCCCGTGACGCCTTAGCCAAGGCTGTGTATGGTCGGACCTTCACGTGGCTGGTGGAGAAGATCAACCAGTCACTGGCTCTTAAGGTGCAGCACTCATAACAACTTAAAGATAACAAGAGAAATTCCTCCATCTTATTGTGAGGCCGTTGTTGTCTTCTATCTCTGTCTGAATGATGTGCACTGTATATGCTGTGCAGGATGAAATCTACCACAGCAGCAAAGGTTCCTCAGTCATAGGGCTTCTAGACATCTATGGCTTTGAGGTCTTGCAGCACAACAGGTATGGATTATATTCTTTTCCTCTTCACCGTCATCTGCTTCTTAGCGCAGTTCGTCAACCGGTTTCGCTGTCAAAAGTAGCCTTCAGTGTCCCTGCAACATGTGGTAGTTTTGTTCTGTTTTAAAAGAAGTTTCCCGCCTGCAGTTTTGAGCAGTTCTGCATCAACTACTGCAATGAGAAGCTCCAGCAGCTGTTTATAGAGCTGACCCTCAGATCTGAGCAGGAAGAATATGAGACGGAAGGAATTGCAGTGAGTACAGCTGCTAATTGCGTAGTCAGTGTGAAACAACTATTGATATCGAATTTCGATGCTAAAACTACATTCTTTCCCATCACATGCAGTGGGAAACTGTGCAATACTTTGACAACAAGATCATTTGTGACCTGATAGAAGAGAAGCACAAAGGCATCATCTCCATTCTGGTGCGTAAAACAGCGTTGAGTTTGTATCTTTGATTATTTATTTCTCTTTCACTTTTTGAGAAATTAAATAGTGTAAATAACTTACAGGACGAGGAGTGCCTAAGGCCCGGAGAAACTTGTGATGTCTCCTTTTTAGAGAAACTGGAGGACACAGTGGGCGGCCATCCCCATTTTGTCACGTAAGCATCATCTTATATCAAAGACTTGTACTTGTACTGTACAATATATGTGAGTAAATCTATATGTGTGTGTTTATTTCAGGCACAAGTTGGCAAATGGAAAGACTCGCAGGGTGATGAGCAGGGAGGAGTTCAGACTGCTGCATTATGCCGGAGAGGTCAACTACAATGTCAATGGTAAACTGTTAAGGCTGGATCAATAGCATATTCATACTTACATTTCCTGTTATGAGACAACACATAGAGAGGATGATTCACAAGCAGCTTATTCCTCAATCACCGTGTTTTTGCTTCCATTCAGGTTTCCTCGACAAGAACAATGACTTGCTGAACAGGAACCTGAAAGAGGTGAGGATAGTGAAAAGGGACAAGGTAGAGCCTCACCGCAACCTTTGAAAACCACTCTGTCTCCTGCCATTGCTTGAGTGAAGAGGAAGAGGGGGGACATCTAATGTTGACTTGTGGTTTTGTGGTTTGGCCTCTGTTCAGGTCATGTGCCAGTCAGACAACCAGATCCTAAGTCACTGCTTCCGCAGAGAGGAAGTCATAGACCAGAAACGCCCAGAGATGGTAACAAATCAGTCACACTCTCTATGTTGATCATTTGTAGGCATGATTTAAAAAAACAGAAAATACACTCTGAGAATTTCACATCGTTTAATTTTCTTTTGTTGATCATTTAGGCTGCCACTCAGTTCAAAAACAGCCTGATGAAACTTACAGAAATCCTCAGGTCTAAAGAGCCATCCTACGTGCGCTGTATCAAACCAAATGACGCCAAGCAGCCAGGTACATGTTTCACATCCTGTCATATTAATTGGGATATATAAGCGTTTTTATTTGGGAGGGTCCGGGTCTCAAATAAAGGCTTTATTAGAAGATCCTAAATACAGATCAAGAAAAACAATGTAAAGGTTACCCGTCTAATACTGGCTGCTGTGTTCTCAGTTTTGTCACACGGCAGTGAACTAGAAATGATGTTTAGTTGGTGATTCATAAACTAATTATGTTTGACCTAATTCTTTTCTTACGTTTCCCGTTCTCAATCAAAACCTCTCAGAAAAGGAAATACCTTCTTAAACACTCTAATAGTAAAGGTGGAAGATGTGTTTTGTTTGATTCAACAACAAACTAGCATGTGATTACAGAAGGTTATAAGTTAATCTAACAAAAGGAATTTTGATTCAGCCGCAACTTTTTTAATAAAAATGTCCTTTTTATTTCAAATAAATAAAACCCCCAGCTTCTTAATGTATGTAATGAAGCTTATCCTGCTGTGTGGATTGTGTTTCATATCATTGGCCAGAAATATTTCTTTGTTACTAATAAATACGGTTTCTGTCCCTGCAGGAAGGTTTGATGAAGTTCTGGTTCGACATCAGGTGAAGTACCTGGGTCTGATGGAAAACCTGAGGGTCAGGAGAGCTGGCTTTGCATATCGTCGGCGCTTTGAAGCCTTCCTGCAGCGGTAGTTCACAGTTGCAGTGGCTGTTTACTTTATGTTCATTCTTCTTTTATTGTAACCGTTCATAAATGCTCTTAGGTATAAGCCCCTGTGTCCTGAGACGTGGCCCAACTGGCATGGCAGACTCGCAGATGGAGTTTTGACACTGGTTAAGCACCTGGGATACAAAGATGAAGAGTACAAACTGGGGAGGTAACTTGTTTAATGTTGTATGCAAGGCATTTAATCACACTTCATTGCAATAAGTGTCCATTGAAAGGCACACTGATTTTGTGTTGATCACAATTTTTTTTTTTTTTGGCTGCTTTCTGCAGATCAAAAATCTTCATCCGTTTTCCAAAAACTCTTTTCAATACTGAAGATGCTCTAGAAGCGAAAAAGCCAGAGATAGGTAAGCAGCAATAGCAAGGATTATCAAACTGAGGGCGTCACAACTGAAACAAAATATAAGGTAGTGATGCAAATATTCATGAAACACACTTCTAATGAGTTTAGAGTGTCAAAGATGTGAAGCTTCAGCTTTTTGGGAGGTTTTAGTGAAACAGCTCCTGACTTGAATCATCAAAATGAACACATTTTAAACACAATCATAAGGTACGCAGTAAAACTATATTCCTCATGTTTCAGCACTGACCCTGCAGACATCATGGAGAGGCTACAGAGAGAGGGCCAAGTACCAACGCATCAGGCGTGCAGGTCAGACCACCTCCAGCTGTTGGCGCTCTCATACTTTGCCACCTTTCTCCTTAAAGAATAGCCCCTAAAATGAGAATATACAAGTGTTTAATGTGTTTGTATAGTATTGTTACATTGGACCTACCTGCTTGGTACAAATGCATAAATCTGCAATACAGCTTTGTTTCATTTTCCTAGCATTCCTTTGTGGGTCTAAACTGACTTTATATGTCTGCTGCACGAACGTTGGGGTGTTCTCTTTGGCTGAGTATAAGAGCTGTCTTGGTGTTTATACGTGCATGTGTGTATATATATAGTGATAGTGATCCAGTCGGGGTGGCGAGGGATGAAAGCACGCAGGAGAGCTAAAAGGCGTCGCCAGGCTGCTGACTTAATTCGCAGGTGCTTGAATGAAACTTTTTTTGGCGTCTAGTTTTTGGTGCTGTGTTTTGCAAAATATAATAATTTCCATCATGATTTTTGCATTTTTTTTCCCAGGTTCATTAAAGGCTTCATCTACCGTCATGGGGAATACGGTCCTGAGAATGACTATTTCCTGGATCATGTTCGTTACTCCTTCTTGAAAAATCTACGCAAAAACCTGCCCAAGAGTGTTTTGGACAAATCCTGGCCGACACCTCCTCCATCTCTCGATGAGGTGCAAAAACCCCACATTCAAATTGAGTCCCCCTGCTGTCTAAGATCATTGCACACAGATAATATGATATTTGAATAGATAGTCTGCATTATTAATTCTTTGGTCTCCTACAGGCATCGGAGCACCTGCAGAGGCTGCACATGCGGAACATGGTCACAAAGTATTGCTGGAGAGTCCAGCCCGAATGGAAGAAGCAGGTACACTGATAACAGAAGATGGTCTACCTGTTATCTTGTTGTTGTATTTTCCTGCAAGATGGTCAGATTGCAGCTGACTGGCTTTCATTTAGTTGTTTTGTTTTAATCTTTATTTAAATTTCACTTGATTTTTGTTTGTCCTCTAGATGATGCAGAAGGTTGTAGCCAGTGAGATCTTCAAGGATCAGAAAGACAGCTACCCTCAGAGTGTTGGAAAGCTGTTTTTGGACTCCAGGCTTGGTACACGTTTATGTATTCATTGTCTTTGCACTTGTTATCCACCACCCACTGGCAAGCATAAAAAATTCACAGAGCATTTCTACTGCTTTATACAGAACGTGAGCAAATCAGTCTCAAAGTCGTCCAGACTCTGGGCAATGACAAAGTGCAGGTAGGATTTTTTTTTGTTTGAAGCATGATGGCGATAATAAATGCTGCTTTGGAGTAATGCGTCTCCTTGTCCTTTTCAGTACGGTGTTTCAGTCATAAAGTATGACAAAAGGGGTTTCAAGCCGCGCCCTCGCCAGCTGCTCCTCACTAACACCTTTGCTGTGTTGGTGGACAAGACCAAAATCAAGCAGAGGATCGACTACACAGCTCTGAGAGGTGAAAACCAGCCCTGAGAAGGGGACAGTTTTAAAAATGTGGTATATTGAGATACTTATTGAGATAATGTTCTTGAATTCATCACTTGTAAATGCATATTTTTTGTAAGGGAGGAATCTTTACAGTTTTAAATCCTGCTTCTTCTGTTTTCTTAAACGTCCATCTGCGGTCACAAAATCTAAACGGCTTTTTCTGGAAACTTCAGCTCAGTCTCTAGAGACTCTCAAGCAGAAGTTTCCATATCTGGATGATAAAGTGGACTGTGAACTTATCAGCTACTGCTAGCAAACTAT
This sequence comes from Haplochromis burtoni, assembly GCF_018398535.1. Classification (NCBI taxonomy): domain Eukaryota; kingdom Metazoa; phylum Chordata; class Actinopteri; order Cichliformes; family Cichlidae; genus Haplochromis; species Haplochromis burtoni. The sequence goes on from NW_024582417.1 coordinate 470,756, forward strand.
ATAGGTTCAAGTTCACGCACGTATTCTAATTAGTGCTGTAAAACAATGTAATAAAAACCTTCACAAATTCGTGGATGGGCTTTACATGGGAAGTCGTTATGAGTCAGATAATTCTCTGCAGACTTGAATCAACAGAGGGGATGTCTAGCAGGCAGCTGCTGACTACAGCAGCTGCCTCTGCAGGAACACTCGTTACTCATAACGGTCACAGACTTAACTCCGGTGTGCATATGAATCAGCTAAGAATGATTTGCCCCATACAGTTGTTATCATAGGGGAAAACTATCCACAGAGATCAAAACTGTTTTGCACCAGACTGTAAAAGATGTTGTAAAGTTGGGGACTTTTAAGATCGGAGTCTACGGGGAATAACTTGCTTTTGGAGTTAGCCTCAAGTTGCTATTAAAGGTTTCTGGCACTTTTGCAATGGCTTCGTGTTACAGTTCAGGAGGTCACCACAACACAGCTAGGTATTCCATTATGCACATTGTGACTGTTCAGTGTGCGTTTAGTGATTTGTTTTGTGTTTTTCTTGAAACAGATATCGCTTTGAGCTCTCTCAGCGATGGGATGTGTGTTCTTCACATCACAAGGGAGGACAATAAACAGAAGGTACAGTAGGACACAACAGTCATGCCTGTGTGGAATAAAGCAACCATGCAGCCACTCTAAAGCCCGCTGTCTCTCCCACAGGGGGATCTGCTGCTGCACTGCAGCCACTCGATCGAGCTGGTAACAAAATTAGCCATGATGGCCAACAAGACCAGCAACGTCAACATCAACCCGGGCAGGTAAGATTCAGACTGGCTGCTTCTGTGTGGTGGTCACCATCAGTCCATCTTATCATCTGTTCTTGGCACGCAGCATCCAGTTTACTGTGGCCCGAGGCAAGGAAGGAATAATTGATTTTGTGAGGGGCGCAGAGCTGAAAGTGACCAAAGGCAGACGAGGACATTTGCTAGTGGTGAGTCAGCGGCTGCTCTGATATCATGTGGGGAGCCTGCAGACAGGGAGGGGTGTTTTGATACCAAAAACATTTGATAGCTGACTGTGTTCGATCTGATTTCACTCTTCAGACTGCCCCTCAGATCAACGCCACATGAAGACACAGAAAACCAGCTAACTGATCAGTTTGCAGCTTACAGGAGAAAACCACAGAATACAAAACATGCCCGACAGAGTGCTTATTGATTCATATTCTGTACATCTTCATTATAACAAGATTATCTTCAGTGTTGCATTAACTATTGATAACCAAAGATGAAAATTAAGACATGAAGTAGTCGCCATTTCAAATGCTGTAACTCTTTATTGAAAAAAATACAAAATATTTATCAAATATAAAATGTCTTCTGTAAAACACTGTATTACATATTGCAAGAGAATTAAAATAAACCACTTTAAAATAAATAGCATTGTAATAAATATTTCAATAAATAGCAAAATATCTTTGGAAAGTCCACTAGATCGAGGGCGTGGGTGGAAAAACAGGATGTTGGGAAGCGTTCTCGCCGTTCTGAAAGCTCATGTCTAACTTACAGTCAGAGGTGAGACAGAAACTCTGGGAAATACCCAAGAAAGCCCTTAAAATGAGAAGGAATAAAAAGCAGACTCGCAATAATCAGAGCCCCTCGCAAAATGTTAATAAAAACACTTGAATGAAAACTATCACAATCTTTCCAGTTTGATCAAAGTGCTGAGAGTCAGTTCAACTATTTCTTCCTTTTTTCTCTTTGACTTTGTGCGCATGTGTGTGTGTGTGTTGTCTTTTTTTCAGTTTTGAGTCATGACTGTATTTTCGTAGCCAGTAAAAGAAAGTCTCTTGCCAGCTTGGTGAGGTAAAGGTCCAGATCCCTCAGGATGATGTAACCTTCCACTCGGCTGTCCCATACTGTCCTGGACCTGCTTGCTGGGTTCAGGCGTGTTTGTGCCAAAGCAGCTGCTGGCCTTTTCCAAGAGCTTCTCAAAGAGCTCATCTAGAGGAGAAAGCAAAACAAATCTTATATCAGACCATTTTTGATGTCACTTCCTCCACAGGGAAGGGGGATGATGAAATGTGGGTGTATTTCAGTAAAAAGACTGTTGATACCTGAGTGCTAACTTGGCTAATCAGGTCCCGCAAGTCCAGCTGAATGTGTCTGATGTTCTGAGTTAGAGTTGTCCGAGCATCCTGCACCATCTTCTGATCTTTCTCCTCGTTCTCCAGCTGTATTCTCTTCCACTCCAGCATATTCCAGTAGGTTTTCATGTCCCAGAAAGCGGCATGCAGTCGTTCCCACTCCTGAACGCACAAGTGACAAGCACATGATTACATAATGAAGCGTTGCACAACCCCATCTGTGCTTGAAGTTTCAAAAAGGGGAATTCCATGCAAATTTTTACAAGCATTTTTATTCTGTAAAAGCAAACCTTCTGACAGAGTCATCAGGTTTCTTTCTCCTTTTTTGTTTGTTTTTTTGTTCTCCTCATAATGGAAAAGGTCAAAACAAGAAATTCTCAGAATAACACCAAAAGTTAATCAGAGAATGATTTTCTATGAAAGTGTTTTGAAACACAGAGGGACTTACTAACCGTCAGATTAATCCACCGATAGAATTCTGTGGAAAGTGAGGGCAGGTCCTTCAAGTGTCGGCTTCTGTCCTCAAACTGCCCGTTTCCCAGCTGCTGCTCCTTCTATAAATATTACACAAAACAATAACTTATAAGTTTAAGCTGAGGAAAAAAAAAACAACTAGTGTCAGACCATGGAGTAGAACTAAATTTAGTACTTACATATTTCCCTAGCAGCTGTTGCACACGAGTTCGAGTGGACCTTGTGTGCTTGAAGCAATTAAGATACAGGGAATTAGTCTGAGCAACTGGTAATGAGGCGGATTGCTCCATGCAGTCCAGTATACAAAAGACGAGGAAGAGGGCTTTCCAAACAGCCATCTGAAACATCGGAGACAAGACCAGAGTTATAGGTTAGAAATCATCTGCGACCACGTGCGCCTTCATGGGATAAACTAATGAACGAACAGTTTGTGCAGCTGCTTAAACTCCCAACGATTAAGTAAAATAAGCTGACTTGGACTTCCTGTAAAATTGCTATGTATAGAAAGTAACACTTCTGAAGAAAATGAATATGGCAGATGGGAAATTTAACAACATTTCTCTAAGAAATTCCACGCCTCATCTGTCATCCCCTGCCACATGACATCCATATGCTTTCTTTCTTAAATTCCAATAAATGGTTAAACTGTGAAAAGGAAGCTCATTTTTTCTATGTCCTCTTCTTTTTCAGCCTTGCACCTAAAAGTGTCTGTGCAAAGACCTGAAGTCAAATCTCTTGAGTACAGATAAAACTGACTTCAGCAGGTGGTTGCCACTGCAGGAATCATGTAATTAGAAGCGTTGTATGTCTTGTCCCTTTCAGGTTTCCTGACTCAGTTGTAATTAATCAGCAGAAAAAAGAAACAAAAATCTTCCTTTTTAAAAAAAAGTTTCTTCTTTTTGTTGTTACATATGCTCTCGATACAAAACAGTCTTCATGCTGAGTCAGTCAATCACTTATTAACTGGTAGGATAACAGTTCCCTGATCTCCCAGTTCAATGTACATTAAGACAGCACAGTCATTAAGCAAACATAAACACACTGTATATATATACATACACACACACACACACACACACACACACACATATATATATGTGTATGTGTGTGTGTGTGTGTGTGTGTGTGTGTGTGTGT
>NW_024582417.1:474505-482473 GCF_018398535.1 Haplochromis burtoni
ACATACACACACACACACACACACACACACACACACACACATATGTGTGTGTGTGTGTGTGTGTGTGTGTGTATGTATGTATATATATACACAGACACACACACACATATCAATATCTATATATATACATATATAGATATAGATATTGATATCTATCAGAAAAACACAAACACCCTCAGACTCTTGTAAACTAGTGTAACATGGGCTTACCTTGGAGGAGTAGTGAGTAGTGGAGTAGTGCCACTCGCAGCAAGATAATTTCATGCTTTACTGGCACTCACAAACACTATATATTCTCATGTTCTTGCTTTCGGTTTCACATGGTGTCTGGACTTTTTGTTTTTTTTTCTCTCTGCCGTCTCGCTCTCTCTCTCACTAAGCATCTTGTGGTGACTGTATGATTCAGAAAAAGTCATTCACTGTGAAACTAAAATAGGACTGCCGTCTTTATTTTTTGCTATCCCCCCCCCACACACACACACACTTGTAATCATCATGCTTGTAAACTGCTTTTCTTTTGTGTCTATCTATTTCTATACTCTATACTCACAAATCTGTCCATTTTTAGGTCATTTAAACATGGACGAATTGATAAGACAGAAAAGAAAAGGAAGCATGAGAATAAGCATCTACTTTTAAAAAAATCATCTGTTTGAGCTGTAACTGCCACTCTGGCAAGTTGACCGCAATGCTCAGTGTTTAGTTTACACAATAAATAAAAACATAACTTTCTTAATTCCTGAAATGTCCAGTAATTTACCTCGGGAAAAGGGAAAGGTGGAAAAACACTTCATCAGCATCAAACACTTTTTGACTGTGCATCTTTAGGGAATATTTCAGTCTCATGATGTGGACAAGTTACAACAAGCAGTTTCACTGAATGTCAGGGAAACAAGATGGAAAAAAAGACCAATTTAAAAAAAAACACCCATGATGTCATCAATTGCATCACTTGAAAGCACAAGTCAGGAACCCACACACTCACTGCTAAAGCAATTTAACAATTGTAGCTATACACAGATTATATTTAAAGACTTCTGGATCTTTTTTTTCGTTTTATATATATATAACGAAAAAAAGATCCAGAATTCTTTAATAGTAATATATATGTATTTATATATATCTTTGAATGATGTTATCCTAAATCCTTTTGAGTCCTTCTTCTTGTATCCTCCTTAAAGGTACCTGTTTTGATATCAGCATTCCCTTATAAGAATAAAAAAAAAAACACAGTTTAAATAAATAAAATTAAATAATTAGGAATTCATGATATTTTACTGAAATTTGTGCTGCCTGGTTTGAGGTATTTTGCAGCTTTCAGGTAGGTTCAGAAGGTCTCTTCAAGTAAAAATCAAAATCATTCAAGTTCTATTCCAGAAAATTGCTTAACTGTAAAGGGGTTGATAATGATTTTGAGGTAAATTCCCAACCAGACATGAATTCAGTGCCTTCAGTACTGGAAGTCACCTGAGATTAAAAGAAAAGAAAGCCGGAGCAGTAATCTGTTATCATGTTGAAATTTGATCCGTCGTTATTGGACCAAATATAGTTTTGCACGGTACGATGCCATGGAAAGTGCATCTGATTGTTTTTTGTTTGTGTTTTTTAGTGCGGAAAATACATGCCTGCTGAATTTTTACATTTGACGCAACTTAAATCAGTTTCTGACTGTTTGGTACAAATCACAGCATTTTTTAAAATCACAGATTTAAATAATTCTCACATGATTATTATTTTGGTTTATTTTTGTGCAGAATTCATTGACTATATAAAAACATGTTCCTAGAGTCATTTCACAGTAACCCAGTGTGCCAGTTGAAACTGTGTAAGACAAACTTCAACAGGTAATGCTACATGAGACCCATCACAATATATTTAGTTCATGTGTAAATAATGTTCTACACAAATATTACATTTAGTTTTTTAATATTAGATTTTAATGAGTTAGCTTAGACCTGTTTTTCATTTGTCTTGCTGCCTAATTTCCTAACTTCAGCCAGTAAATGTCAGTACAGAAGCAAGTTTTATCTTGTGACAGAGCAATGTGTCTTCTCTAACAGTTTACCTTTGCTTTTGTGTTGTTTTACTCTGTGTAAAATTGATCTTTCAGACAGTGGAGGAAACTCAAATGGGCAGCTTTACTAACAACCAAGCTTAAGCTAAATAAAATGCATTTTCAGAACAACTCTGAAGAGGAACATAAAGATATTCTGTAAGATCTTAAATTAGGTTTGGGTATTCACACAGTGTTTTTTAGACAAATTTCCACAGTCGGTATGTTTTTGTGAAATTTCTGATATGCATTTGGTTTCAAACTATGAAAAATTCTTATCCCTAGAAATTTTATTGACAGGAGGTTTCACCCTACCTCTTTGTTGTGTGACAGTTTCACTTTGGCATTTAAGTTATGGTTTCAGTGAATTCGCTTGTTGAAGCCACAGGTTGTTTTTATCTAGACAGTCATAATAATTCTGTTTTTGGTCTGTGCTTTTTTACTAGCTGCTGGTTATTAATCTGTTATTAACTTGCTGTAACCAAATGTGACTGGCTTTCTCCTGTGCGGCCTTTTTAGACTCCACTGATGACGCTTCTAGCACAAGTACAGGCCTGTGTTTCTCACCTGTCTGACAGAGTTCATAGAAACAACTGGGACACTTTGTTGGCAGAAAGAAGAACAAGAGCCAGCTGCACACTTTGTAGTCTTGAAAACAACACGTTTCTGACCTGACTTTTACAGCGATACAGCAGAAACACCCCAGGATTTCTATTTAGCTTGGATTACTTGTATATAACAAAAACGGGGTACGAATGTTTTCGTGGGGTCAGGTTAATTCACTTCTAACGCTCCAGCCTTTCATGCACCTTCATGGTGGGGATTTTGAAATTTGTACTTTGTACTGTGAAATTATGCATTTATACTTGGCTGGTTTTCTTTTTCTGCATCTACTGTATTTTTTTTATAAAGCAAAGATTACAATAAATCAAATTACACATTGTGTTTTTTCACCGAGTCTTGTTAAACATACAGTATAAAGATTTAAAATGTTGGATCCTTAGGATTCTTTTAATTTGGAAATGCTAGAGAGACGTCAGGTTATCCTACATTTATTTAAAGTATCTGCTGTTACATAAAAACATTTCACACAGTCAGACTGGATATGCTAAACTTCTCTAAAGTTTCTTTGAACTGCGCAAACAAATGAGAGCTAGGTAAAACTATTTAACTCTTCACATAGTTATTCTGATTCTGGTTTACAGTTTTTCACTTGTCATTTCGAACTATGGTACTACTTCCTTGCCCTTAATCTCTGAATTCAGGTGTTTTCAGTCGTATTGCCATGGGTATAAGATGAAGCATTAAGCCATGCAGTCTGCCTTCACAAACATTTGTGAAAGAATAAGTCTTTCTAAAGAATTCACAGAATTTCAGTGTGATACTGTAACAGGATGCCGCTGTTGCAACAAGTCATGTTGTGAATTTTCTTCCCTCAGACATATCCCATGATGTAAGTAGTAAGTGGTAATACTGTGAAGTTGAACTACAGGAACTCAGGCACATAGCAGACCACATAAAGTTAGAGTCACATATAAAGAGAGAGGAGTCGCCAAGTGCAAGGCACATAGTACAAAAGTCACCGACATTGTGCTAAATGAATAAAAATAAATGAGTTTCAAACCTCATCTGCTATTAACATCAGCACAGTAACTGCGCACTGGGAGCTTCAAGGCCATGGAAACCCTTCCTTCTGTGTGTCAACTGGGTGGCTCGGTGCTTTTGCCCATGCAGTTTAAGTTGTAAAAACATTACTATTATAACTTTTTATAAGCATTATTTAATTATATAATTCTTTTAAAATCACACAAAGTACTTCATTAGCTTAACAGAATAGCATTTTGCAAAGGCTGATAGTTCAGACAGTGCAGAGACATTGATCTATGAGCTCTGTTTTTAGTTTCTGTAAGTACTCCCTCCAAAGCACATCGGACAAGCTGAAGGCTTTTCAGAATTTTATTAAATCAAAGCAATAATAAAGAAGTATGGTAACAGTGTGCACTGGAAGTAACAGATTTGTAGATTTTTTTTTTCCAATATCACCAAACGTGGTAACTTAATTTGTATCTGAATTTAGATGCAGGAAATTAAAGGGGACTAAGGTCCATTTGTCTTTTAGACATTCTAACTGAGCATAAATGGGTTTCATCCATGTTGCAATGGAAATGTACTTTCAATATTTCCTTTGAGCCTCTAAATGATGGAGAGTATCAACCCAACGCTGTAATCCTGGCCTTTTTATATCAATTGATGTCTTCAAGGTAAGTTAGTGTTAAGGGTTGATGATAGATTTCGGCCTTTTTGCAATATCCTCCTGAGAACCGTGGAAAAAACTGCACCTTTTTGTGATTTCCTTCCTCTTTGGAGCTAATCAAACACACGAGAAATCAATGGAAAGCCCAGGATGTCCTCTATTTCGTACATCAAGACTTAGTAAGGTACCTCAAATGAGTCAAACGATATAGATCAAAAACAAATGTCCATTATAGAAGACATAGAAAATAAGGCTGGTTCTCAGGAGAATATAATGTCACTGTGGTGGAGCGTGGACTGCGGTGCTGTGCGGACGCACGTGCATGGCATCCGCAATCATGCCCACTGTGTTAAAACACGGGGAATAAGGGTTGGGGAAGATGTGTGGAGTGTGGTGTGATGGCTCTCAGTAACAACCTCTGGACCCACCGTGTCTCAATCACACCACAGTCACTACATAAAGAGACTATTGAAAATTCATAGGGACATGTACACTAAGAGCTTATAAAACCTACAAGACAATAAAGTGGTCTGATTTTGATGCCGGTCATAAAAATCTTACTTCTCTATGAAAAAGAAAATGCTGAGCTCTTTGTGAACTGTCATGTGGTCAGTGGGGAGGGAAGGGGTGAAGTCGGAAAAGGGCTTCCCTCATTTTCATTACCTGTTTTCGCTTATTTTCTTGAAACAGTAATGTTAAATCCCCCACGTTTTGTACAATTTACTCTCAGCCTATTTGTGTTTCATGCAATTGTGGTTTTAAGCATCCTTTTAGTTTTGCTATGAATTTCTTCCAGTTTTTCAACTTTTTCTATAAACAGCAAACCCAGATTTCGGCTTATTGTAAACACATACAGTCACGAGAAAAAGAAGTCTGTCACAGGATTCTGTTTTGTGAAAACTAAGCACATGAACATGAAGTTTGCAGGCATTTCTTTAGTGCACAGCTATGTTAAGGTCCCACGGCAGCATTTCAATCTGCTTGAGGTCTGGACTTTGACTGGACCACTGCTACACCTAAATTCTTTTCTTCTTCGGTCATTTTGTTATAAATTTGCTAGTGTGCTTGGGATCACAGCCTCAAGTTTGACTCTAGAATACTCAGAGGAGTCCTGTAACTGCAAAACAAGCCCAAATCATCACCCCTCAACCACCGTGCTTGACAGTTCCTGCAAGTTCTTTCCACTGATGCGCTTTGTATTATGGTCAGACATCTGCACATCTGCACCAACGGACATTGTTCCTCAACTCCTGTGGTTTGTTCAGCCTTTTTCTAATTGTACTGCCATGAACGTTAATATTTAACATTCTAAATGAGGCCTGTAGAGGTGTAGCTCTTGGGTTTTTTGCAGTTTCACCGAGCATTCTGTGGCTTGGGGTGAATTTGGTAGGATGTCCACGCCTGGGATTGTGGCATTGAATGCTCCAACTTCTGCTTTTGCACAGGCACTCACGCGTGCTTGTTTAGATTTAAGACATGCTTGTAATTCAGTAACTGGATAAACTTGCTCTATCTGCTTATCAACAGAAATGTGTGTGTAATATGTTGCAAAAGCAGGTGTATAATGCAAAGTATTAACACCAGAGCGAGGATTTGGTGTAGAGGGTTGATTTAAAATAAATATGGATCTGACTAAAGAAGAAGAAAACAAAACTAAGAACTTTCAATTTGAAAATGTTGTTTGTGTGTGTTTGTTTGTTTGTTTGTGGGTGTGGGTGTCTGAGAGATTGAGAGAGCGAAAGAGAATGGTGCACTGACAGCAAATAATCCACTTGTTTACCATCTGAGTACATGCCTGTATCAATCACTGAAAAATATTTTTACTTAAACATAAAAATGGAAACTTTCAGATCTGCATCACACAAAAAAGACATTGTCAATCATATATATTTCACTTCTGTAATATTCTGAATATTTATAACTGAGCCATTTGTATATATTAAAGCTATTTCTTATATATTGTAAACTTTGTAATGTATTGTGTTATTTAATGTATTTCAATCTATTGCTGTTATTGTCTTAGAGCCACTGTAACCACATAGTTTCCTTTGTGATTAATAAAGTATTCTGATTATGATTATCTTATATTTACTATTTTTAAACACATGTCTTGATCAGTAGAGTCATTTCATGATATCATTTCCCGGCTATTTTAAATTCAGCTTCTATTATTACACATCTGTGAACTATTTCCAAATTACAGTGTGTCATAAAAACATGATTCGTTTAGCCGTGTGGGTATAATTAAGACTTTCTTTGGAAGACCAGTAAAATATAGTCAGGTGTTTATCTGTCTGCAGAGAACTCTAATATATTTTAGTTTTTCTCTGCTGCAGTAAGTGACATAATATTTTGTATTATTAATTTTTTGTTGTTGTTGTTGTTCTTGTTGCTCAGTTTTGCTTTAAGGAGTTCTTGGACCTTGTTGAGATTGTATGTGTTTGTTTTCCAGCCTTCGGGTCTTATTTTGCCCAAGTGCGATCTAGCAGGACAAGATGGGATTCATTCTGGCTTCAGTGTCTCCTGATGATTGTCTGCAGAAAGAGGAAACTTCTGCAGACAAGGTCAGGACAGCCTTAAACACTAAGAGCTAAACTGCAAGACAAAAAGTGCCCAGTTTGTGAGGCAGGTCATTAATAAGCTTACTTCCTCTATGAAAAAGAAAGAGCTGAGCCTGTCATGAACTGTGAACAGAAGGGGAAGCAGTGCATTGAGAAAAGGGCTTCCCTCATTTTCCATTACCCCCCCCCAATAGTTCCTTCAAACAGTGATGTTAAATTTCCCATGTGATTCCCGCAGTTTACTCTCAGTCTATTTTAAGTCTGAGTTTAACCTAGTTGTTTGTAATGTTTGTGGTATAAAGCATCCTTTTAGTTTTGTTATTCATTTCCTTCCTATTTTGAAAGAGAAACAGCAAACTGCTTAGCTGAAATCCAGATATGTAGTTTATCGTAAATCAGTCTTCTGAGACAAGTAGGTGTTTTCATAAATTAAATTTGAAATGGAATTTGAAAGTAACAGTAATCAAAAAATAATGAAGGAAAGAAAAATGAAATGCACAGAATACACATTTATTGCCAGTGTTCTGGTTTTTTAGTTCTTACCAAAAGTCGAGTCAGTTGAAAATATAAAAACTACATTCAATGATTTCTTTTCACGCAAAACTGAAATGAGAGTAAAAGAGAATTCATTCATCTGGGTTCATATTAAAAAGAAATCTGAAAATCTCAATGCAAATAAAATGAGCTGAAAATCATATAAACAAACATTACAGAGCTTTTAGTGATTACTTGTTAAAAGTATACCAACATACCACTACATCATAAATACTTCAATGCAAGTATGCCAGTATTTTATATGCACTGATTCATATTTTCAGAAGCCTGTTATTGATGCATGTTTCTCACCTGTTTGACAGAGTGCACACGATGTTAGCATGAAAACACACATACACACACAATTTTGATGGCAAGTAGAACAACAGACAGCTGCACACACTGAAACTGTGAAAACAACACGTTTCTGCCCTGACTTTTGCAGTTGATCCAGTATACACACCCCAGGATTTCTATTTAGCTTGGATCACTTGTATAAAGATAAGGGTAAGAGTGTTTTTTTGGTGGTGGTGGTGTGTGTTTGTGTGTGTGTGTGTGTGTGTGTG
>NW_024582417.1:482493-531011 GCF_018398535.1 Haplochromis burtoni
GGGGGGGGGGGGGGGGGTCAGTCATCACAGTCACGCATTTAGTACTTTTTTGTAAAATTGTACATACACCAGGCTGCTTTTTTCCCTCCTTTGTCTGTGTCTCATGTGGAAGTTCAAAGGTTACCATGACTCAAATCTAAAAAACATGATCTTTTTATTCATTGCTGGTCGTACAGAAGCAAGGCCTCATCAGTTGTCCTTTCTCCATGAACGCCATGACTTCAAGTTAAAGAAGCAGGAGTCCTTGTCCCTACAGTCAAATATGGCAGATGAGTGCTTTGACATCAAAAATGTTTAAATATCAATTAAAATGCAGCACAGTGCTTAGCACTGTTGCCTCACAGCAAGAAGGTCCTGAGTTCACTTCCATCGGGGTCTTTCTGTGTGGAGTTTGCATGTTCTCCCCGTGTTTGCGTGGGTTCTCTCCGGGTACTCCGGCTTTCTCCCACAGTCCAAAGACGTGCAGTTAGTGGGGATAGGTTAACTGGTAATCCTAAATTTCCCATAGGTGTGAATGTGAGTGCAAATGGTTGTATGTCTCTGTGACAGACTAACAACCTCCCTCTCACCCTAAAACATCTGTCATCTCCAATGACCCTGGAAAGGATAAGTGGAAGAGAATGCACAGATGCAATAATTTACATGTAGCTGTCAAACACATGATGAACATGACATAACAACACAAACTGTAAAATAAATACTATGATGTGGTTTGATGCTTTGTAGCAGATAAATGCAAAAAAGGAATGTGAAACCAGTTCCAAAAAGGACACAGGCCATATATATATAAACAGAAAATGCCATTTTACTGGATATAATCTACTGATAAGTTTGATTTCTTAGCCACCTCCAGCTGTCTTTTTACTTCCTTGGCTTGCCAGCCATAAGAGAGAGGACGTGCGCTTAAAGGATTCTAACATTGTCTTAAATGTCAGTCAGCTTTCATTAAGGAATAGAGATTCCCTGGTTCAGTTTCAGTTCCTAACAGACATTGGATGTATAACTAACACATTTCACTTCCAACCCCTCCGTCAATTCACTCACAGTCTTAGGCCTACAACCTACAGTCCTACATTCCTCTTTACCACAACATCACTGTAAACAGGGAGCTGTTATGATACTTAGCATAAAGTCATTTTTCATCTATACTTAACTCTGTTTCCCTGACACAGCCTTGATAATCCCCCGTGCATGATTGGTCTTACCCTTTATTTACACATGACACTCTGAAAGGTGCTTTTGAAAGTAGGGGGCCAGCCAGAGACACATTGCATGAAAACATCACAGGACAGCTGCACAATCAAAAACGAAAAGTAAAACTCTTCCACTGGGTGCCGACCAGCAGGGACAAGAACTAATGTATTTGGACAGCTTGAAGTCAGAAGTCCAGGGGGTTATGACCCCGGGTCCTTTTTACGTCAGACTTTTTGTCTCGTGCCAGTTACCAGCCCTATAAAAGCAGCTGTTTGGTTGACCAAGAGCTAGATGTGCTTCTGGTTGGGGTTTTTGGTTGCTGTTGCCATCTCGAACATTAATTTGTGATTCCCTCCAGACCAGAAAAATGTATGCAGCTCTTACGCTATTCTTCTTCATGTGCTTGACCGCCAGCACCCATGCAGATCACCATCAGCCTTGTCGTAAGAGTTTGCAGTTTTACCCTATCCATAAAAATTGAAATTATTTTTCAGGCATCTTTTAGGATCGCTGCATTTTTTTTTGTTACAACACACAAACTCCAGTCTATGTATTGGATCAAATTATATTTAATGTTTGTTAGTATATGAAAGGTCTTAACTATCATACTTTTATCTTTCAGATGCACCCAATATGACAGGATTCATGTCTGTGGTAAGTTTTTAAAAATATATATTATTATTATTTGTCATTCAGATCAACTCCTGATCCTTGCATTACATTTTAAACTCTTTAACTCTCCCTTGTTGTGTCTCGCCGTATGCTTTCGAATGAAACTAGATGTCAATGAAAGGTGAAATGAAAGCATATGGTGCGTTCACCTATGATTCAATGGGCAAGAAGCTACGGTTCAGATCAAACGAGAGCAGCGCCACAAACGCTTCACATAGTATGGATCTGCTGATGTTTTTCGAAGAGGTAACTGCTTTAAATCTGTAACGCCGACAAGTAAATACATGACTTGAAGTTGTTTAGCAACTTAACATGCAAGTCTGTCTCTGGCAGGGGACATTCTACGAGATTGAAAGCAAAAACCAGAGCTGTGTGAAAAAAACGCTGCACTGCAGCATGCACCCTCTGGATATTCCCGATGATGCCACGTTTTCCACTAAAGAACACTCTGGGAGTGCAGCCATCGAAGGGGAGGGATTACAGCTAGACGTATGGACAGGATCGATGCCCGACAAGAAAGGTAGGGGGTGACGCGCTATAAACAGAGGAGAGAATTCGAGGGACGCTCCTGTATAACTGTGGTGATATTCACTGTATTTGAATGTTTTCTGTTCTCGTTTTCAGGCCACTATTCCATGTCTGTAACCAAAGGATGTTTGCCTGTGTTTACTTTCTACTTCACTGAGTCCACATCATTCCTTTTCAGGTAAGCTGTGTTGATTTTTTTCAGCTCTTTTTAACATCTGAGCAATATACTACAGGGATGCAAACAACATACAGTGAATGCCCATAAAGTATCTCTGTCACTTTCTTACAGGACCATGGAGATTGAAAACGAGATCAAGGACCCCGATCTCCTTGTGGTGCCTTCCTTTTGTATGGGACAGCCTGTGGAGGACACACCTGAAGGGACAGTAAATGGTTTCCTCAATGAGTTTGTGTAGATGAAGCCTCACCTGCAGAAAATTAAGCCCCTTATGCAAGCATGGCCTGCCAGAACTATAGACTTTTCTCTCCTTTTATGTGAGTTTTTCTTGTGACACTGCACTGCATCACATCTGTTTCCATCACACCCTCAGCACCCGTGGGAAGATATGGCTTTGAACGCGTCATACTGTAAGCATACATGTTGATGTAAAGGGAGAAGAGGTGAAATGGATTTTAGAATTAGTTACAATTACTAACAGTTGGTGGCTTACCAAGTCGGCCTGCTTACAAAAACCTGTAAGATATGATTAATGGAACAATAAAATGTCAAAGCTGTCAAAAATCTCATGTTTTTCTTGTTGGTCTGAGTTTGTACAAATTTTGCCCTGGAGCAAAAAAACAAAAACCATGTATCTAAAACAAATGACACCTTTTTAAATTTAAATAATATAGGAGATCTCATAGTAAAGACACTGCCAACACTGAGTGAACAATTTAAGAATTGAATGACTACAACAGCAATAATCATTGTTAATCAATAGCCTATATAATTTAATGGGTACCAGTGTGATTAGTGAAAAAACAAACAACACAAAAAACATAATTCTATTAATATGTGTATTGTGGCCCCAAATGAACTCTTTTGATTGTGTTACTGAGGTAAACTGATTAATCATTCTTTGTGTAGTAAGAAAGCAGAAAATTCCCCTAAAGGTACAAAGTAGAAACATATTATTACTTTGTATGTTAGCATAATAAAATAAGCTTAAATGTACAACATTGTACACATCTATTGACTTACTTACTTAGCCTACTTGGATTTTCATTCAGTAGGCCACTAATCTATTTTCTGATAGCTCATTCCGAAAAACTTCAGCAGTGTAGGGAGTGGAAGAAATAGGGCAGCTTTTACCAGCTAAAACCAAACTTTGCCCTTTTACTGATTCCAGTTCAGTCTTAAAGTTGTTACTTGATCAAAGAGCTGAGAGCATTTATCCCAACAACACGGGCACAGTGGTTAGGATTTGATTAACTATCAATAATCAATGACCCCTGCCTCATTGGGAAGTTAGACAGCATGCGAGGTACTGTCCTACCTAATGGACAATCTCCGTGACTCAATCGGCGATCACATGAGAGCGGTCCATATGGACCTGCCGCTACGAGGAACCAGGATATGGACCTGCCGCTACGATAGCCCTGACAGGATATGGTCCCTCGTAGCGGCAGTACACAGTGTCGCCGACAGGTGGTGTGTGTGCTGCATGCATAACAACGACAATACACACTGTACCTTGCTATATTAGCCACCAAGAAGCTTCTTAACGTTAGCCAACAAATAAAACTACAATTGTTAAAATTTGGAAAATGACAGCCAGTGCAGGGAACTGACGAAAGCATTCTCTATGAACAGTCCGTACCGCGTGGATTATTTGATTTCAGTCCGTCTTTGAATTAAAACGAGGTAAGTAAAATGGCGGATAGCTAACGTTAACATCAAGGGAGTTTGCCATTGAAGCCGCTTTTCTGGGTTAGCTGTCAAGACACTTGTTAGTGTCACCAATAGTCATACCTATAGAAATACTAGTTCATCAGAATGTGCTATAGTCAAGATAGTTACCAACTGCAGCCTCTGTGTGTTTCCAGTTTGTGTTATATGTGCTAGTGGTCCAGTTAGCCAGCTATAGCTAACGGTAATACTAGCTAAGCTAGTTTCTTATGGTGTATCAAAACACTGGCGCGAAGTCTAATCGCAGTTGTGGGAGCCCGGTATTAATTAATTAGAGAAAAAGGTCAAAGGGTAGCTAATTAAACAGAGCGTTGATGTCTGTGGCCAAGATCACATTATCAATAGATTTAGCTCACATTAGCCCGAGAACTGCTTGGCCGTCGTAAAAACAACGGCACGTCAGGAGGAGATGAGAGCCGATAGCAGACTCAGCCTCCCAAACATCTGTGGTTGTTTGTATTTCGGAAGTATACAACTGCGCGTGTCACAACTGCGGTATGATTAAATTGTTTCAAATTACGAGTAACGATGCAGTTTACCGACACGGTGGACAGTAATAAAAGCGAAAGACAATTGTGCTCATCAGTAGCTAACGTTTTATTGAGACACTGAAATCCGTACAGTATGCATATCCATTTATGGCGTTCAGAGCCTAGGGACAAGCCCCTAGTCTGCTCAGGAAAAGCCGTGTCATGTTTACTGGGATTTCCACTTACAGTATGTTCTATTGTATAAGAGCGGTCCGTAGTTTCCCCTTTTCTCTGAAAGTATCTGCTGTAAACGTAAAGTTACGCAGAAAGTTGTGAAACAGTCGCGATCACATGCATTTTTTCTTTTTTCTTAAAAAAACGTTCATTAAGTAACACATTTCTAAGTATCTGTTTTAAAGTGTTAGAGCTGGGAGACAAAATCACTTATTTTCAGCTCCGAATAACAGCTGTGTTGGAGATACAAGTGTAGTTTGCAAGTTGTAAAGTGGAGAGTGAAAGTGAGTCTGGGGAAAACACACCCCTTAAGCTTGGAAAGCTTTTTGAGAATGGCCACTAACAAGATGTATTACTTAACTTTGCCAGTGTATTATCTTCAGTTAATTAATTAATGTGATATACATGTTTTTATGCCCCCCCTTTTTTTTTTTTAAAGAAGATGGTTTGAAGAGGCCTAAGAGGCTTCTTTGTATTACTTTTTTGCTCAATTATCCAAGGAGAGGTCACAAGTCATGACATCTTAGAATCTGGACCCAGCAAATTTGGAGCATTTTGAACCAGTAGTGCAGTCAAACAAGCATTTCCTCTTGCATTTCTTGTAGAACACTTAAAAACACAGATGTCATTAAAAATTGTTCCATGTGTCCCAGTAAACTGCAACAGTGTGACACAGTCAGTGCGCGCACTACTGGGGTCTCAGTCATCTGAAATATTTTCTTAGCAGCTACCATGCAGCAACCAGAATCCAGCCCCTAGTTGTCAAAAAGATTAATCTGCAATTTCATGTATTACTTAATAGTTTGCTGTAGTACTGTCAAGTGATCCACAACAAATAGACTTTTTTTGCTTAAGCCTAACAGCCCTTGATAGTGGTAATAAACATGGCAAGTGCAGAGGTTTGGTATTGCTGATGTGCTTATGTGGAGCCTGGATGGATGGATTTCTTATTTTGATGTCAATGTGTAATTTTTATCTTGCTGCTTCAGCTGGATAAATCACGTTAATTGGTCTTACAACATCAAAACATATTATTGTTGTCTAAATGTCAATGTACTAATTAGCTAGATAGATCTAGCTGACTCGCGAACGAACATGGTGCATCCCAGGTTGAGATAAGCGGCTCTGTTACACGCTCTCTGCTTTTCCCATTGCATAGCTAACATTATTACTATGTCTGTCAGCAGGTTTGGCTCACATTTTAACATACTGTAGCCGCGTTCCATTGCCGATATCTTGTGTTTGCGTTTACAACCTGCATACCATGCATTAACACGCATTTATGCAGATAAGTTATCTGGATACAGATAATCAGATTTAAATAGGTTATTAAAGCTTTGTGTGCCCTGACAGTGACACAACCACGCTCTCGTCATGCCCTTCAATATTAGTTTCGACAAAAAGTGTGAATCAGTTGGTACTACTATGATTACAATGATTAATCTTACCACGAAATGTGGGAAGAGTTTCATCTCAGCCACAACTATGTGCAGTATGACTAAACTAATAGCAAACAAAATGTACTTTTCATGTCAGTATTGAGCACGTTAAAAAATAACTGTAGGCTAGAAGGACTTCTTTGACTTTGGGCTCACATGAAATGGTTAAGAAGACTATGACTAAAATCATGCAAAGACTTGTTACTGAAAAAGTAATGTCCTTGCCAAAGAAGGTTTAGTATGACCCATATATGACCAATGTAAATGGAGTTCATTAAGTCCAATCAAGGTGTATTTATTAAACAACATTTGTAAGGATAAAATTTTGAGGGTTTAAAATAACAACTTTTTTTTTTTTGCTTTTGTTTATTAAGTTTACCAATTACAATAAAGGTAAGAATAATGTTGAATTCTTCATAATAATTTTCTAACAGATAAATATTGGCCACAGGGATATGTGAATGTTGTCTTATTTGTTGATAGGATGTAAGTTGAAAAGTCACATATTTTGGTGAATCCTTGACGGAACTGCACAGTAACAGTAAAACCTCAAAACACAGAGGAGGGAACATCATGGTTTGTGGCTGGTTTTCTACTTTAGTACCTGGATGACTTGCAGCCATTGATAGACCAGTGATAATGAAATCGAATCAAGAACTTCTCTTGAATGCTTGGCAAGTTGTTCACGACCTTAAATCATCTTAAAAATGATTATACATTTTTTTGTCTTGGCCAAAGTCTTACTCTTACCCAGTTAAGATGATGCATGAGTGAAAAAGGTCCCGGTCCTGTAAAGCAGCAGTCCCCAACCCCCGTGTTTGGTACCGGGCCTCGAGAGTTGAAAATTTGTGTGAAAATTATTTTTTTTTGGGTACTGGTTTTATTTTGTTGTATTTATCCAGGACACCTTAAAGGCCGGTCCGTGAAAATATTGTCGGGCGTAAAGCAGTCCGTGGCGCAAAAAAGGTCGGGGACCGCTGCTGTAAAGTATTTCTGAAACATTGCTGAAGTCTCTAAACCAGAAACATCTGATGGAGTTTATAGCTGATAAAGGCAGGTCACTCAAATCAGTGCTTGTTTTGTGAATGGCTATACAGAGTTAAATAACAACATGTAAAGTCCAACTGTAACTTAGAAAAAACATTTATAAGTAATCTATGCAGAAGGCCTTTTCAAAGGATTTATTAACATTTTCTTGAACCAGCAGGGGTTTACATAAGATTATTTTGACTGTCCGGGTTTTTTTTTTTTTTGCTTCATTCATTTCATTTTTTAATAATTATGTTCTTTTTCTTTTTCATGTGCTATTATAAAGGTATATCCTTGCTCAGCACCCAGAGCAGTAAGAGCACCTACTCCAGCAGATCCAGAAAATGTTAAAGAAATGATAGCAGCGCAGGACTTGCACACTGAGTTTCAGTTTCCTCAGTAAGTAGAAAAACATGGAAGTGTTACTGTAAGGTTTTTATGTCCTTCAATGTTTATTTTGTATGTATGCACTGATGATATTTGAGATCGTTTTTGCTATGCTTGTGTTACTTTTTGCAGTTGTATTAAATACTAATAATAATTACTAATAAATCCATGTGTTATGCACAGAGAGGCAGAATCTCAGTTGTCTTCAGATACTGACCTTGAGGATCCCGATGGCAAAAATGCGAAGACAGGAAAGGGCGTGGTATGTTTTCCTGACTTTCTTATCTTGGGCACTGTGCTGAGAAGCACTTTTAACATTGTCTGTTATCTGGCTTCACTTACTCCGACATCAGCGATCGGGCAAAGCAGTCACGTGAAAGTGGTTAGAAATTTAAAAGTGTTAGTCAACCCAGGGTTATAATCAGTCTATCTAAGAGCACCTCCACATGAATGGGATGACTGTAGTGCATGAACGATCACAGATATTGAGAAGTCTGCTGACAACAGAGCGGCTGCTGTTAGAAAGGAAAATAAAACTATAATAACAGGAAACTGTTAAGTGGTTACACACCTAATACAGACTTAAAGTAACACAGTTATTGCGCAGAAACGTGTTGTGTGAGTGCATGTGAGAGGAAAAGTGCTGTAAGGCTGGAAAATACCTACAGTATAAATAAAGTTTAGCCAATTTGAAGCAAGAAAGGGAAAATTGGCAAAAATGCAGACTGTGTAAGTAAACAGTTAGTCAGACAGATTATAGCCATTGTTGTTATTATTATTAATGTTTTGATAATGATAATGCAAATAATAAATTTTTATTTAATTTGATTAAATTTGTAGTTGTTTTATTTTTGCAATTACATAACAATTATATTATAATTGTAATTTTATTGTATAATATTAACTACTAATTGTAATTAGTAATAAATAAACTATCTAATTAAGTTATAAGGTTGTTTTTTTGGGGGGTTTTTTCAGATAATTGATTGGTTATTGGATTGTGATTTTGTACCTGTTGATTTCTCATTTCAAACACCATTAGTTACTATGTACTCCAGTAGGAAGTGAACCACTTTCTTAAAAACCAGAGTGAAACCTGGAAAAGCCCAAATCCTGCCTTGTAGTACAGGCCTCGGTTTATGTGCAGTCATGGTCACACGCAGGCTTGCAGTATGTCCAGCATACACTGAGTAGAAATCAGTAAAACATCCTCACTGGTTTCCCGCTATCACAATGCTAATACATAGTCAAAAAAGTTTATATCAAATCAAATCACTTTTATTGTCACATCACATGTGCAGGTACATTGGTACAGCACATGTGAGTGAAATTCTTGTGTGCGAGCTTCACAAGCAACAGAGTTGTGCAAAATACAATAATGTAAACAAGCAAAATACAAGAATGGCTACATCTGAAACTAATAAATATATGTACAATATATAATAGTATATGCATTTCTGGATGTGTATACTAAATATTTTTCTACGTGTGTGTGTGTGTGTGTGTGTGTGTGTGTGTGTACACATATTTTACAAATTAAATAGAGTAAACAATAAATAAAATATATAAAAATATACAGAGTCATGCAGCAGCTACGTTTGATAAGAAAATAAGTCTGTTTCATCTCTGCATCAAATGTCTGTAATGTGATTTAGTTCCGTTTTTCTAATGCACAGTAACCAGATAAGCTATTGAGTATAGCGGCACACTGATGCAGTGTATGATAACAGAAGAACATCTTTCTCCTCATTAGGCAGCCAAGAAAGGGAAGAAGGCGCTTGGAGACAAGGCCAAAGGTGGTGGAGCTGGGAGGGTCACTGGTCCCGGCTGGGTGAATGGCCACCATCAGGAGAATGGAATGGAGAACATGACCTTGTTTGAGGTGGTTAAAATGGGGAAGAGCGCCACACAGGTGGGTGCACGGATTCTAATTTTCAATCAGTAACAATATGTAGCCTGGTTTAGTGTCTGTGGTTCTCATTTTTTGAATACTTAATCCATAAAGCTTGATTTATATTACTGTATTAAACCTTTGCTATAGCTGCTGTATTTCTGAGGGTGGGCATTTCAAGCTTACAACACACTCTATGCAGTGGACTTCATTTCTGTTTATTTTTTAAAGGAGTGCCAGACAAGACTTATTGACAGCTTTTTTTTTCCCTTTACATCTGACCTGATTTCCTTGAACCTTATGCATTGCGGTTAGCAGCAGGTTCTGTTTCTGTTTTTGTTCAGTAGTGGCTGCTAAAAAAACTAGGTGTATTACTGCTGCCTCCTGGTGGTAATACTGGACAAACAGGTTTTTTTTGTTTTTTTTAAATTAAAAGATAACCTAATGACTACTCGAATAGTCAAAAATATTACCCACGCCTGTTGTGCATCGATACATTAACTACACATGGCAGCAACTCAATTCACCGAAAGGCAGCATATTGATTAGCACAAAGATAATACCATTAAACAAAATGTAATAGACTGTAGCTTGATGTTAATGCAATAGCTAGTATTCTTTCAACATAGACATTAGCCTAGCTCTGATAATCTGTTTTATGGCTCAGTCATTTCAGGACTCTGCTCTGCTCTGCGTTTTACTAAACGTAACAGTTGTTCAAAATGTAATAGGTCCAAGTCAAACATGATCAGCTCAGTTTCACTCGTAAAGTCAGACCGATGCAGGCTCCTCAGCGTACAAGTGCAAACGGCAATGACAGCCACCATGGCATAAGCTCCTCTTAGTTATGGCTGGATCAGGTGACCCTGAATTCTCCCTTAGTTACTTTGCAATACGTCTAAGCTGCTAGGGGCTTCCCATGATGCAGTATTAAGTGTTTCTTCTTTACTCCCCCCCCCCCCCTTCTTTTTTTTTACTTTTTTTTTTTTTTTTTTTTTTTTCTCCCCCCCCCCCCCCCTTCTTTTTTTTTTACACTTTCTGTGTGGTTATATACCCACCCTCCCCCCTTAACCATTAGTTATTCATCTTTGGCCATGTTCAACAGTGTGTCTTTGTCCTGTCCCCTCACCCCCGACCTTCCACTTGAGGTTTCTTTCTGTTAAAAGGGAGTTTTTCCTTCCCACTGTCACCACATGTTTGCTCATATGGGGTCTTTTGATTGTTGGGGTTTTCTCTGTATTAACATATGTTTTTTTTTTAACTTTACAATATAAACCGCCTTGACGTGCTTGTTCTTGTGGTGATTTGACATTATATAAATAAAACTGAATTGAATTGCGGGGATTCAGCACAACTATAAATCAAGCTTAATGGATTAAGAGGAGTCAACAAAGCATGCTCTCTAAGGAATGTTTTCAAAGTTATATTTTAGTTAGAAGTGTAAATAATTATGTGATAATTTTGTGAGTGTGCTTCCCTTTCCAGTCTGTGGTTGATGACTGGATTGAGGCATACAAACATGACAGGGACACCACTCTTTTGGACTTAATCAACTTCTTCATTCAGTGCTCTGGCTGTAAAGGTAGTTTTCCTACTTGTATTGTCTAAATGTGCAGCATGTTGGGTGCCTGAAAGCACATTCACACGCTCAATTTTGCTGTATTAGGTGCTGTGAGTGGAGAGATGTTCAGACATATGCAGAACTCGGAAATCATCCGGAAAATGACAGAGGAGTTTGATGAGGTGATGTAGGCTGCGTTTCAATACAACGTATTTTAAAAGAACCACACCAGCACGGGAGATGTTTTTAATCTGGCCTGAAACAAATGTAATACTTGGGACCCCAATCTGATTATCTCTGTGCTGTACAGGACAGCGGCGACTATCCATTAACCCTCTCAGGACCACAGTGGAAGAAATTCAGGATAAACTTCTGCGACTTCATTGCGGTTCTGGTGCGACAGTGTCAGTACAGCATCATTTATGACGAGTATATGATGGACACAATCATCTCGCTACTCACCGGCCTGTCTGACTCACAGGTCAGGGCCTTTAGACACACAAGCACACTAGCAGGTCAGTTTTATTGTGGATTTTGTCTCCATCCTGCACGCCCATGCTGCTGTTATCTGACAGCAGTTGTTCCTACACGTATGTGTTTTAAACATTGTTGTCTCTGCCAGCCATGAAGTTGATGACAGCCTTGGTGAACGTGGCTCTGAACCTAAGCATCAATATGGACAACACACAGAGACAGTATGAGGCAGAAAGGAACAAGGTCATTGCTAAGAGGGCCAATGATAGGTTGGAGCTACTGTTACAGAAGCGCAAAGAGGTAAGAAGAAAGATAAGTTGTCAAGCGTTCAACCCAGCGTTGATGTTGGAGTGTAACACAGCAACACGTCAGTGGGTGTGAGCGTTGTTTAACTCTGTCATTTAAATTTTTCACTCTATATATGAATTGACTGGGGGGGGGTTATGCTGCTGATTGTATTTGCCCCTTCATGTGCAGGTATGCCATACAGGTGTAACCTTTTCTGCCTTTGTGTCCGTGGAGAATAGACTCAGTCACTACTGATTTATTTAAAGCCCCATCCCTAACCAGCTATAACCTAAAATTATGACTTTGTTTACCATTCCATGGCCTTGTAATTCACTCTGTTTATTTTAGCTCATTATTTTATTGATATTTTTAGTGCAGCCACAGAAACATACTTCTCTCTTTCCAACAGCTGCTTCAGGGTCTTAATGCAGGCAGCCTAACATCGCCTCTTGAAGGCCGAATCCCTGTGACTGCCGCTTTCCCTTCAATGCATGTCGTATTAGTCATGGTTAATTTAGAAAGACATCATGTTCAATCACGGTTTCCTTTTCTCTCACAGTTTGTCAGTGCTGTAATGACACGTCATTGGCCACTGGATTAAAACAGTGTGTTTTTTCACCAACACTTTTCGTTGCCTCTCCGCATCAGTTCAGATGACATCTGGAAATTCTACAGTTAGAAAAAGTTGGGGGCTTTTTAGACTTGTGATTGCATGGGCTGTTATTAAATTCAGAGGAGGGTGGCTGCGCTTAATGGCAACTTACAAAGTGTCAGTTATGACGTTATATGAATCTGACGACACGTCTCCTGGTGAATCGTTTAAAATGAGTGATTTTACCATAAAAGACTGTTGAATCTCACTTTGAGATCTTGTGAATGTCTCACAGAAGCGGTATGAAAGATTTAGTGTAAAACTGAACTATTCCTGCATGAGGCCACTGATCCAAATCTGAAATGATAAGACTGGTTTCTTTATTGATTGCCTGTGTAATAAGCACATTGAACAGGACTGGTTCTTTTTATTTTGAGTTTATTCTACATAAACTGTCCTTTCTAGTTCACAAAATGCATATAAATCCAGTATTTCTGGTTTACCTTTAACAATGGTAACAAATAGTGGATGAAATCTGTAAAAAATCCAAGTATAGAACAATACCAACCGTAATCTTGGACTTTCAGGGAGTTTTTGTGCAATTAATTTCAAAAACCTTCTCTTTATCTTTTAGCTTCAAGAAAATCAAGATGAAATTGAAAACATGATGAATGCAATCTTCAAGGGAGTGTTTGTTCACAGATATCGGTAAGTAAATCCTTAAGCGATAAGGAATTCCCCCAGATTATTATGGTAAATGGCAACCAGACTGTGTGCTGAATGTAAGATTTCATCATGGGCTTCTTATCACTTTTGAGTTTGTACAACAAGAAGCAGACAGAACAGAGTTCATTTAGAGTGTTTTGGCACCCTCTAGTGCAAAATCAATGTTAATACAAGCATGAGTTCATTATTCACAATGAACCTTCTTCAGTGCTGTTTACAGCTGCCAGGTCTGTTAAAGGCCCGTTTACTAAATTTAGTGAATTCTCTTTGTTTTTGCCAGCGATGCCATTGCTGAAATCAGAGCCATTTGTATTGAGGAAATAGGAGTGTGGATGAAGCTGTACAGTGACGCCTTCCTTAATGACAGCTACCTAAAGTATGTTGGCTGGACAATGCATGACAAGGTGAGTTTATGGAAAAAACGTGTGTTATGGAAGAACAAATTAAAGCCCACATCTTAAATCTTAGATTTCTGAGAGTCAGCGTATGTAGTAGTACCAGAGGTGAAACAGTCGGTATAATTGAGATATTGAGATAAGCCTCAATATAATTAATAACAACTTTTAAAAAAATGTACTCGGCAAGTAGGTTATCCCAGCCTATGTATGAAACTGGCTTCAAACCATATTATTCTCCCTGCTCCTTCTCATGAGAATTTGATGAACTCAGAATCTTCTTTTTCTAGTTTAGGAATATTAGTACCAGCTTATCGTCACTTCATGTCAACAGTCAGTTTTTTGAGGACCACTTTTCTGAAAAAACGCAACGCATTCGTTCTGTACATAGGTTACCTGTCATGTTTGTACACAACACGTTCAGTTTGTAGCACCCTTTATCCAGAAAATCTCCCATTTGTTAAAGCCTATTACCGTAATTCCCGGACTACAGAGCACACCTGATTAAAAGCCGCATGCTCTAATTTTAGAAAGAAAATCAATTATGTGCTTGTACAGGCCGCACCGGATTTTAAGCCGTATGCGTTTTACTTGTAATATGAGATATTTACACAGAAATATTACACGTGACGATTTTTAACGTTTAATTTAATCCGTAAGGTAACATAAACGTTATGGTAACATACAAAAATACATACTGCAAATGCTTTTTTTCCTCGAACAGCCTGTAACACATACGTACGTATCAGTAACACACAAATTACATTGCTTATGTTTTTTTACGGAACAGTGCACAAACAACATTACAACGTCTCTTAACAACTGGTAAAAATATATACCGTATATATACTACTTATCAATTTTATTGGTCTACTGTTACCAGGCAAAATGTTTTTGGCTGCATGAAAAAAAATATGCATTAGCCGCATGTCAGTATAAGCCACAGTGTTCACAGTGTGGGGAAAAAGATGCGGCTTATGACCCGAAAACTACGGTAGTTAAAATTTGAAGTCCAGAGCTCCTGCTACCATTTTCTTTCAGCTAGAGGGCTTTTATTCCAAACACCTCCAGTCACTAGACTTATCCAGAGTTTAGATGGGTGCTCCAGTCTTGAGCTTATGCCTTCACTTGGCTCACATTGAAAGCAGGTGGATATTTTATGAGGTGTACTTGCTTTTCTTGTTCAGCCACTTGTGCTGGGTGAGAAAGACGCCTGGTACAGACCTCCTGTTTGGTGGAAATCGTCTGCCTGTGAGAATCCTATTTGATGCTGAAAGACACCCTCATGTCTTGCTGCTATGTCCCATGTTTGTTTTATTATTGCTGGTCCTCACGCATTTTTATTACCTCTACATAGACTTTTCATGTAACTGCATTTCAAAATGTTTGGATTGCAAACAGCTGTCTAAGAGAAATCAATCTAAAACCTGCTTATAACTTCACTTAACTTGCCTCTAGGGGTGCATTATAAGCAATTTTAACTGGAATAGTGGCAGAGTAACACAGGCATTCAGATTTCACGAGTATTTAATGCATTTCTGCTACGACTGCAGCAAGGTGAAGTGCGTCTGAAGTGCCTGACTGCCCTGCAAGGCCTGTTCTACAACAGAGAACTCAGCACTCGGCTGGAACTCTTCACAAGCCGCTTCAAGGTAAGTAAGCATTACTAGAAATGTAGATGCCTCTTGGATATCATTGCATAGATGTAAATGTTTGATAAAGATAAAATAGTACCATTTGGCCATCATCATACCCGCAACTAATATTATGGAGATCTGACATTTTCTCTCACTGACAGGATCGCATTGTTTCTATGACTCTGGATAAGGAGTATGATGTTGCAGTGCAAGCTATTAAACTTCTGACACTTGTCCTACAGTGAGTAATCTCGCCTCCTCAAATTTCCATTTAATTTTGTACCACAGCATGTGATTATTAGGACATGTTTTAATTCAACAAGACAGCAGATGTCAACATTTTCTTCAGACAAGTGTGTTATTTTTCTTAGTGTGCATTTATGTTTTCTTCCTAATTCTGAAAGCTATTGTGATTAAAATTTTTACAAATCATGTAAATAACAATGATAATTCTCAGCGTTTGTTTTTCTTAATCAAAAATCCAATAATCACAAAGAGTTATTTTTGCTTTTCATGTAACAGGAGTAGTGATGAGGTTCTGACAGCAGAGGACTGTGAGAGTGTTTATCATCTGGTTTACTCGGCACATCGACCCATCGCCATCGCAGCGGGGGAGTTCCTGTTCAAAAAGTATGTGTTTTTCTGCAGATTTGAAAGAGATGTAATTGAATCACCAGCTTGAATGAATGTTATCTATTCAAAATATTTTAGTGCCAGTAATAAAACTGACAGAAACATTCCAGGGATTGGCTTATTGTGTAAACAGGCTCTTTGATTCAGCCTGAGTCTGGTTGGCACTGCATAGCGAGCAACATTCATGGGAAGCACACTAAGCTCCAAGAAAGGAGGGAGAGGAGGAAGGGCTTAAAGGAATATTCCACCCTGCTCTCGGCTCGGAAGGTGGCTCTGAATTTTTTTTGCTGGCTCCTTGTTATTACAAAAGCAAAATAATGCTTGCGTGAAGGCCAGCTTAAGTGTAAACTCAATTAGATTCCATAAAGGAGATACAGGAAATATGCATGAGATATTTGTCCCACCTCCTTTCCTAAAGAGGCTGAAAACGTTCATTTAGCCTGTTTTTCATACGTGTATTAAACTGCTTTTTCTTTGGTTGATTGAAGGTTGTTTAGCCATCGAGGTCCTGAGGAGGAGGGATTACCCAGGAGGGGCAGGCAGAGCCTCAACGGCAGCCTGATCAAGACTACTGTGTTCTTCTTCTTGGAGAGTGAGGTGACCAGGCTTTTATATCAGCCCTGTGCCCCTGCTTTGCAGAAACGTGTCAATCATTAATTATTCTTAAGATTGGATTAAATAATTAAATACGAATCAGAACTGTGCATACATCTATTGCAAGGCACTGGAGATTTCTGTTTTTTGGCTCAAAGAGAATAAAAAAATAACAGAAATGTATTATCTGTGTTTAAATAGATTATTTCATTTCATTACAATTCACATTCCATTTTTTACAGCTCCATGAACATGGGGCCTACTTAGTGGATAGCCTGTGGGAGTGTGCGTCAGAGCTGCTAAAGGACTGGGAGACTATGATCAGCTTGTTGCTGGATGAGCCAATGCCAGGAGAGGAAGGTAAGGAAGCGCTGTCTCAGAACGGTCCCACCTGAGATTTTTAGTGAGGAAAATGAATCTTTTTGCCACTCTATTACTTATTTGTTGTACTTTTACTCTAATTTGTGCTTCTCTTAGAAGGCAAGTCTTTTCATTAGATACTTGGTAACATTTTTTTGGGTTTTTTTTTTTTTAGCTCTAAACGATCGTCAGGAGACAGCCCTGGTTGAAATCATGCTCTGTGCCATTCGGCAGGCTTGCGAATGTCATCCTCCTGTAGGCAGAGGCACGGGGAAGAGGGTGAGTGTCAAGCTGTCATGCTTGAGATAGAAAGGATTAACTTAGCTCCGTGAATGATTTCGTGTTGACTGTGCTGTCGGGGTTTTGTGCATGGAAAAGGTCCTGACTGCAAAAGAAAAGAAAACACAGCTGGATGATCGGACACGAGTCACAGAGATGTTTGCAGTTGCTTTGCCTCTGTTATTGGCAAAGGTGAGTGATTCAGAGTTCTCAGAGTTCATTATTTCATCAGGTTCAATATTCATGAAATAAGCCTGACTGCGTTCCCTTTTGTTTTTGTAGTACTGCGTTGATATTGATAAGGTGACCAATTTGCTACAGATACCAAAGTTCTTTGATCTTGACATCTACACAACTGGGCGGTTAGAAAAGGTTTGCGAGTTGTTTGTTTTAAAGCTTGTTTTACAGCTGAAGTGCATTGTATGTGCTGCTGGTGAAACAATGTTATGTTCTTTCAATTAGCATTTAGACGCACTGTTGCGACAAATCTGGGAAGTCGTGGATAAGCACACAGACACTGAGGTCCTGGAGGCCTGCTCTACCACCTACCACTATCTCTGCAACGAGGAGTTCACCATCTTCAACCGTGTGGACATCGCCCGCTCCCAGCTTCTTGACGAGCTTGTAGACAAGTTTAATAGACTCCTGGAGGACTTCCTGCAAGAGGTAGGTGCTGTAAGGCGTTTATCTGTGTGGATTATTTTAAAGGATGCTCGCAGGAGTAGAGGCAAATATCTGAGATTTCAGCATATGATCTCTTGTTTGTCAGGGTGAAGAACCTGATGAGGATGATGCTTACCAGGTTCTATCCACACTTAAGAAGATCACCACTTTCCACAAGTAAAAGCAGTTCATGGAAACTGTTTCAGTTTTTGATTTGAACACATTACTTGTTAAAAATCTTACGTTTCTGTTTTCTCATATTGGGTTAAGATGTCAGTGACAGCATGCATGCATATTAAATGTTATAGATTTAATGTACATTTCTGCTTTCAGTGCACACGACCTCACTAAGTGGGATCTCTTCACCAGCAACTACAGGCTACTCAACACAGGTCTACAGAATGGTGATATGCCTGAACAGGTATTACAGTGTCATCCCCAAAATCCTACAAATGGAGTTAATCAGGGTGTTTACATTCCCATATGTTACTTGAGTTACAGGTGATGTGAGGGATAATTTGGAAAGAATCATTGATCATATATACTCACCAGCCACTTTGTTAAATATATCTTGCTAGTACCCAGTTGGACCCCTTTTGTGCTTTCAATTTGTGTCATAGATTGAACAAGGTGCTTTAAGCATACCTCGGAGATTTTGGTCAATATTGCCATGATAGCATCACAGAGATGCTGCACATCTATGATGTGGCTCTCTCCTCCTACCACATCCCAAAGTTGCTCTGTTGGTTTCAGATATGGTGACTGGAGGTCATTTGAGTACAGTGAACTCATTGTCATGTTCAAGAACCCAGTTTGAGGTGGTTTGAGATTTGTGATGTGGTGCTTCAACATGTCATCAGAAGATTGTACACTGTGGTCATCAAGGGATGGACATAGGGTGCAACAATGCTCATGCAGGCTTTAGTGTTTAAATTATGCTCAGTTAATAATAAGGGGCCCAAACTGTGCCCAGAAAGTGTCCCTCACACTTTTATATCACTGCCACCATTATGAACAGTTGATACAAGACAGAATGGATCCATGATTGCATGTTGTTGACATCAAATTCTGACCCTACCTTCCCAGTGATGTAGCAGAATCGGACAGCCAGCATTTTTCCACTCTTCTATTGTCTAGTCTTGGTCAGCCTCTGTGAACCGTAGCCCCAATTTCCTGCTTGCAACTTAAAGGGGTGTTGTGGTCTTCTGCTTGCTGTAGTCCATCTACTTCAAGGCTCGATATGTGGTTGAGTTACTGTTGCTTTCTTCTTTCGGCTCCAAACACTCTGGCCATCCTGACCTGGCATCAACAAAGCATTTTGTTGCCCAGAGAACTGCTGTTCAGTGGACATTTACTCTCTCTTTCAAACAATTTTCTATAAACCCAGAGTCTGAGTCTAGCACTAATGACCGTGCCACATTCAAAGTCACTTAAATTGCCTCTGTTCCTCATTCTTATGCTCCTTTTGAACTTCACCTGGTTGTCATGACCATGTCTACATGCCAAAATATAACGAGTTGATGCTATGTGACTGGCTGATTAGATATTTGTATTAAGGAGCAGTCGAACAAGTGTACCTAACAAAGTGGTGAATGCGTGACAGAAAATAAAAACAGAAAAAATAGATGATTATATGAATAATTCTTTTGTGTATTTAAAAAGAAATAGCAAGCACAAATGAACCTTGACATGTCTTAATAATTACTGAACATCGAACTCTTTTAAAATTTAGAGTCAAGCTTTCAAAATAAAGTTACGATTAACCAAGTTAGTACAGTTCAAGTAAACTAGAATTACCCTCTGAGTGACCTGTTAAGTTCATGTTAAAATACTGAATGTGCAGTTTATCTATTCTGCTTGATTTTTGTTCCTCTCAGATTGTGGTTCATGCAATGCAGTGCACACATTACATCATCCTGTGGCATCTAGCGAAGGTTTCAGATGGCACTTCAGTAAAGGTACTGTTCACATTTTGGGGATATTTGGCAAAATACATGTAATAACATTTCTGTGCCTACATTTCCCAAATAAATATGATTGGCAGTGTATCACAGTTTGAAAGTATCCTTCCGCCTGTGTCACAGTAAATTCTCTCTGTAGTTACATTTGGACACCATGTATATGCAGATGTAAAGTAGGAGTTACATGTTTTTACTTTGTTTTGCTTACAACACTTCCCAGTCTGATTGCAGTTTTCTGTCAAGCTTTATAAATAGAGTTATACATTTCTTAATGCCTGGGTAATACAGGTACAATGTTACTTTGAAAGGGTTTTACTAACTGAACCTTTACTCCTCTCAGGGTGACATGGTGACCTTGAGAAAGCAAATGCGAGCTTTCTGTTTAATGTGTCAGCGCTACATAAACACCATCAACAACGCAGTCAAAGAGCAGGTGAGGATTTTGATGAGTCAGATAATTTTTATTTATTTATTTTTATTTCCTTTTTCGTTTTTTCAGCGCAACTGAAAATTTCTGTGGTCAGCATTTCCATATATGCTCAAGTGTTGTGTTTATTCCAGGCCTTCACTATACTGTGTGATCTGCTACTGATCTTCAGTCACCAAATTATGTCTTCAGGCCGGGAACAGTTGGAGTCTCTGGTCTATTCGCCAGACTCTTCTTTGCAGGCAGAGCTGCTCAACTTCATCCTGGATCATGTTTTCATTGATCAGGATGATGACAACAGCACAGGTCAGAAAACACTACCCTGTTTTATATGAACCTACCACACTCTGTTTAAAGAAGGAACATGACTTTTTATAAATTTTTCATTTTTTTAGATGGACAACAAGATGATGAAGCCAGTAAAATTGAAGCTCTACATAAGAGGAGAAACCTTCTTGCTGCCTATTGCAAATTAATCATTTACAATGTTGTGGAAATAAACACCGGAGCAGATATATTTAAACAGTACATGAGGGTAGGTCTAAATCCTGTAGAGATCATAACGAAGTCATCCAGCCCTGTTGTTTTAGTTAACAGTATTTCTCCTGTTTCTCCTCAGTATTACAACGATTATGGAGATATTATCAAGGAAACAATGAGTAAGACGAGACAAATCGACAAAATCCAGTGTGCAAAGACGCTCATATTGAGCCTGCAAAAGGTATGACATGTGAAACAGATGGATGGTCACTAATGTGTAAAACATACTTGTTGCTGATATTATGATGAGACCAGGTTTGCCGCTGTTCAGGAGACACAGATGAATTGTCTTAACACATAGATAAGGAAGCGCCTTTTGTCTCTGTACTGTCAGTAAGCAGCCAGGCTGTCCTTGAGATCCAGCATCATCATCACTTAGATCATCATACTGCTGGAAGCCCGATAAAGTCTTTTCGGGCCTCCTCAAATAGCGATACCTCACCAAATAGAAGAGATAAAAGAGTCAGTCCCAAAATCCTTTATTTGCATTTTAGTCTGGAAAAAATCTTCTCAGGGTCTTCAGAGGCTTTTAATTAATAAAATCAGACAAACAGTATTTGAAACCTCTTTTGCAGTTGTTCAATGACATGTTGTCTGAACTCGGCTTCAATTTCGACCGCTCATCATCAGCCTTCTGCGGCATAAAAGAGCTCGCCCGACGCTTCTCATTGACGTTTGGTTTGGATCAGCTGAAGACCAGAGAGGCTATTGCCATGTTACATAAGTAAGTCATTTCCCTAACCCAAACATCATTTGCTCTAATGAACAGGAACTTTCACGTGTCATGTCTTGTTTGTTTATTTTAGAGACGGGATTGAGTTTGCCTTTAAAGAGCCAAGTCCCCAAGGAGAAGGAAGTCCACCGCTTAATTTAGCATTTTTGGATATCCTGAGTGAGTTCTCTAGCAAACTAATTCGACAGGACAAGAGGACAGTGTAAGTTTGCGGCACGATGAGTAATGTGAGCATGAAAATGATGAGAACCTCTAAAAAGACTCTAATGTTTACTGTCATTTCACTTTTTGCAGTCACATGTACTTGGAGCGATTCATGACATTTCAGATGGCCCTGCAGAGAGAAGACTGCTGGCTGCCTCTCATCTCATACAGAAATTCTCTGCAGGCTGGAGCAGATGACGACACTATGTCTGTAATTAGTGGGATCAGCAGTCGAGGCTCCACTGTCAGGAGTAAGAAATCCAAGCCAGCCACTGCCAGCAAAAGAAAATTGCCTGAAGGTGAGCATTGCTGGTGTACTTTGATGGACCATTTATTTTATCTACCACAGCAACCGATCTGCAGCATCAGGGGTCGGCAACCTTTCTGATTATGAGTGCCATCTAAAATTTCCTCAGAAGTCAATGTGCCATATGACTGCATTAGCAATGCATTTAATAATGCTCTATAGTAACAGTTACACACTATATAGAACCACTTTATAGAATTATATTTGTTCGCAGATGTTGGCAGCTATCAGCAAATAGTCATCAGCTATTTTGAAACAAAAAAAGAAACTTTTTATCCATAACAGCAAATGAAGTGCACAACAGAAAATGCAAATGCTATTTATGGTTTCCTCACAACAATGATAAGTAAAATAAACTGGGTCAGTGTGGTATGTTTGTTAATACAGAGATACACATGTTAATGTGATCTCTAGTCTCCCACTCAGAGACACAGGT
This sequence comes from Haplochromis burtoni, assembly GCF_018398535.1. Classification (NCBI taxonomy): domain Eukaryota; kingdom Metazoa; phylum Chordata; class Actinopteri; order Cichliformes; family Cichlidae; genus Haplochromis; species Haplochromis burtoni. Next base: position 505,057 of record NW_024582417.1, read on the forward strand.
CTCCGAGTGTCCAGCATTCAGATGGCTACCTGAGGACACTCTTCATGTGAGAGAAAATCTGCTATTTGTACAACCAAATACTGTCAGTAAGGCCTCTGCAATGTTCTGAAGACAGTTAAACTTGTCAGGTAGTGATGTCCAGCAGGTGAAAATGCAAGCTCCATGAACACGCACAGCTATGGATACCAGCTGCGTTCGTAGTTCTGCAAACTTTGACCCCACAGAGTCGAGGTTTTGAGTTCAATTAGCTGCATTTCGATGTTGCATTAACTGGCATTAACTCAGCCAGTTAATCCGAGACAAATCCAGCTGCTCATTAAAGCTTTCTGGTTTGATCAGAAAAGAAAACATTGGTCCATACACCTGAAAGTCCTGAAAATACATTGTGAATTCTGTCTCAGTCTTCGGATGTATACAAGCATTTCCGTGGTGCTGATGCTGCACTGAGCGAACAGCTCCTGAAGTATTTGAAGTGTTGGAATGTGAAAATTTCAACATCGCTTGAAAAAACTGCCAGCTAGCAACGTCCCTCTCACCAGTAGGCTAAGTAATTTTTAGCCAATTACAAGTTGAATCTGGTACTTGGGGTTGTTAGCTAAGATACTGTCATTAAGAAGCGGCACAACTAACGTGTCTATGCGAGCTAGTTTGCGATGTGCACCGCTGGCACGGCCATTTAGTTTTTTAATGCACCTTCTCAAATTAATTCGCTGCATGTCGTGCCCAGGGCTGGACTGGGACAAAAAAATCGGCCCAGGCATTTTGAGTAGAGACCGGCCCACCAGGTATTATAGGAAAAGCCATAAAAACTTTGAATGAAAACAGACGCTGTTGTGACAGTGATGTACAGTCTTATTGGTATATGTATGATTTCTATACATTTTACATCAGATAAAAACTTTGATTGTAGGATTCAGATAATTATTTATTAAAAGCTAGACATTTTAAATGAGAATAAGAAAGAAAAGTATTTCTTTGTGCCCCCCTTTCCCTGTTAATGCCCTACCTGCCCACCTGGCAAAACTTTGCTAGACCCGCCCCTGCACAGTTACCAGCTGTCAGCTATGTAAAAAAAAAAGGATCCTGGTGTTATTTGTCTCTCAGAAACAGTTCATAACTTCCCTTCAACTCATTCATGTCAACTAAAAGGTAAACCTGTTTCTCCATCACCTGTTCAGCTCTGATGATTCAGTAAGGACATCTCCTGGTTTCATCTTCATGTTTCCCTCTCACCACATATCCAAAACGACATCCTGACCAGCAGATTTTACAGCTGTGGCTCCAGCAAACATCAGCTGATACTAGAAATTAATAATAAATCAAATCTAACAACAGCTGATCAAGCTTAAACGTGCTGCTGTTGTTTGGCGCAACATCCACTGGTTTCCTGTTTCTGGCGCAAAGTGGGTGATAAACAAACAAGAGAGAAAAGCCGATCAGCTGATCATTGATCAGTTTCATGATTGAAGTAGCAACAGGAGAGGGAGGGGGAGAGGATGAGAAGAAGAGGCAGCTGTGCAGCGTAAACACAGAATAATGAGGTTACTAACCTTATGAATAAAATAAAGTTCACTATTAGTAACATCATAGCACCCACCCAGCTGTATAGAAACTCCGTCATGCTAGCTAGAACGCAGTACGAGTTATTGTAACTGACTGTAAAAAGTCAGCACAACGAAAATAAACTCCACCTAAACTTGGTTTATATCTGACCCAGATAGACCACAGGTCATAACTTCTTACCTGAAGTTCAGTTCACCTGACACTCGCACCGGCGGCCGCCTTGGGTCTCTCCTCCTCCTGCCTCCCCTTTCCCTCATCCACCTGCTGGCCTCTGTGGAAGCTCCGCCATAGCCACCACCAAACAACTGAGTTATTTTTACACATCGGCCAGCATCTGGCCAATTCACCACCTTTCATTGTTTATACTGTTACAAAAAAATAAATAAAATCATCGGCCCATAAAAACCAGAAATCACCATGGGCCCACTGGACATGGTGGGCCCATGGTATGCCCAATGGCCAGTCCAGCTATGGTTGTGCCATCAGTTTACTCTGGCACGTGTGCCCAGGATTGCCGACCCCTGATCTACTTCAAAACAGCTGCTGGTTAGTAGAGTTGTATTTAAGGTGACAACATTTTCTTTGTATTCCATGACTGTCACAGCAGTTTGTTTGCTGTATTTCTTAAAGTCTGCCTGAGATTGAAATAAGGTCTTTCTGTGAGCGAATACGCCGTCGTGAATTTGAATACGGTGCAGTATTCACCTTCAAACGTCACACATAAACATAAAAATGCATCTCTCTCTTAGGGACATGTATTTCTCCTAGGATCCTCTTGCAAAATGTTTCATGTTAATTCTCATCACAGCCTGCCACTTTAATAATAAATCAAACAGCTCACTCATTGTTATGGCCACTGCGTGTGTTCAGTAAAATTCAAGGAGTGTAACAAATGATTTTCTCTGGCAGAAGAGAACAGCAGTAGCAGCAGCGATGCGGTTTGGATGAACCGTGAGCAGAATGTGCAAACGCCAGTGATGATGCATTCACCCCATCTAACTTCCACTGTACTGAGGGATCCAAAGAAAATGAGGCCAGAGGACAGCTTCACAGCCACGTTCACCATGCCAGCAGAGCAGCATCCCCATCAGCCTGTGCCTCCTCAGCAGCAGCAGCCACACCCTCAACACCAGACTACCATTGATTACAAGTAAAAAATATGTGTATTACATTATTGCATACATGTCTGCAGAGGTCTTAGTTGCAGTACAGTATGTAAAGCCACTTTTTTAAAACTGTGGGAATTATGAAGTAATGAACCCTGTTCCACAGTACCCAGGTTACTTGGATGCTGACACAAAGGCAACAAGCTGAAGCCCGTCAGCAGCAAGAGCGGGTTAGCATGCACTACGCCAAGATGAGGAACCACATGCAGCAAGCAATGTAAGAAATTCAGCACTTAACTGTTTTTGGCCGAACTTTGAGCCAATAAAGAGTCTGACAAAAAGCATTTTTCTGACGTGTTATTTTTTTGTTATGCATCACAGTCGTCGAGGGTCTGGGCTCATGGAGGATGATGAGGAGCCAATAGTGGAGGATGTGATGATGTCATCTGAAGACCGCTTGGAAGATATCAATGAGGGCATGGATTTTGACACAATGGACATCGATTTGGTAATTAAAAAAACTAACAAACAATAGTCTACATTTGTCTAGATGCATGTTTAATAATTCCAGTAAGGAAATCCTAGGAAGTTGATTCTGCTGATTTGGACGTGGCATTTTCAGCGGGAGATGAGTAATGAAACGTTTCTCCCACTGAAAATGTAGCATCCAGATGAACTGAACCAAATTAGAGATAATCTGAATGCTGCATTTCTAGCAGAGTAAGCTGGTCATGCCAGTCCTTCCAATAAATAAATAATAAAAGCAAATGTTGATGTTAAAATTAATAATTTTTTTGACTGTATATTTTTTTTTCATCTTGAGGAGTATTCTTCTAACTGAGTCGTTATCTTTCAGCCGGCATCAAAGAATCGCAGAGAAAGAACCGAACTGAAGCCAGATTACTTTGATCCATCTTCCATCATGGATGATTCGGTAGGAGTATTCCACTTCTTATAATAACTGATTGATTGATTGATCATACTTTATTCATCCCGAGGGAAATGGGTTAAGGCTGCCAGCCGTGGCAGCGCCGTCTTACCCTTCCGACCATACGTACATTACACAAACATCACATGGGGAAGACAGGTCAGAGAGGTATAACATGGAAAAAGCACAACATGAGGAAAGATAAGGAGAAAAAAATAACTCCCCCCAGACTGAGCTCAACAGGGAGATCAGTTTGAGAGCAGAAAAAAAAACACCTCTGCACATGAAAAAACTCTTAATACACCAAAGAAACACATGACAAGCAACAGGGATGGGTAAAAGGTGAGAGACAGCCAGTGTAGACAGTGCATCCGGGCCTGCAGCATAAGCGCTGGTCTCCTTGATCCACCGTCAGCATCGGAGGGGAATAAGCGTAGAAGACGTTTGGAGGGGGAGTGGGGATGAGTGTACATCTGCCTGTGTATATATGTCTGTGTGCATGTGTGTGTATGTGTCCAGAGTTCAGCTGAGACAGTGTCCTTCGCCCTGCCAGGCTAAATAAACAGTCTTCCAGCCAACCCAGGTGGCCTTGCATAGAATGGGAAGAACAGTCTAAACACAGTCCGTATCAGGGTGTTGTTGTTCAGCTCCAGCCTTGAGACCACAGCTGGCGCCGAAGGGGTATCCGCATGAAGTGATGGTGCTTTTTACTTTAGTGCAAACAACTCATATGAATTTCAAAGCTGTTCTAACAGTCCAACACTGGTCTCTCAATCTCCCGTTGGAGAGTCGTGAGCTTCTCCATGATGTTATCAAACTTGCGCTCCGTGATGTTGTCATTCTTGTGCTCAAAGAGCCGATTCTGAGAACTCATGAACGCAGTGCGCTTCTCCAAGATGTGATCCAATTTGCGCTCAGAAGTGTTGTTCCGAGCGAGCCCCTCCAAGATGTAATCCAGTCTTATTCTGAGTATTCACGGCAGCCGTAAGCCTCTCCAAGATCTTATCTGTGCTGCACTCAATGAGCCCATTTTGAGAAACTCACGCCTCGGCCCATCGTTTCAATCCCAGCGGGCAGCCTTGTGGGGGTTTGAACAGCCAGTTCCGCTTCCTTAATTCTTCGATAAGCCAGGGCCAAGCCAGCTCCGATCAGCAAGAAACCTGTTAGCACTCAGGCTCACCCGAGCCCAGACTTCTCGTTGAGAAAAAGGGTGTCAATTGTATTCAGGGACCAGTTGATCAAATCAAATCCATAATTCCTCTTTTAGGTTTTAGAGAACAGACTGTGAGAGAGTGTTCCAGGGAAAAGTAATACAAAAAACACGAGACTAGACAAGGACACAAGAGGCTAAGCAGGGAAGCTAAGGGGGAGGAGGAGGAGAGGAGAAAAGTGCGACCGCCTTCATCAAGAGCAAGACAGCAAAAAAAACCCCAAAAAACCCCTGTTTGAGTGAATGGCCAAGTAAGCATGATAGATCAACGTACAGTTCACGCATGCCTAGCCTTATTTGGTAGAAGTCCATTTTCTTGTTATTTATGACAGTTTGATTAAAGAACCCCAAAGGAGGAACAACTGTAGGTGTAAAAACAACCACATATTTCTCATCTGTTCATACTGTACACTCGATATCTGTTTGTTTTTATTTGGTTTTGAATTTCTAACACTGCTTTTTTTCTTTCGCCTTTAGGTTCTCAATGTTTCAATGTTTTAATATGAAAAGGACAGCATGTCATCGAACTCCTGGGACGGTGAAATGACTCTTTATAAATGAGAGTGGACTGGACTAGTAGGCTTGTGAGACACCAATGTTTGCCTCTTTAACACTTTGTTAAAACTTAGAAGGAGTGCTTGAGCTTGGATTTGAATTTTATTCTGCTATTTTCACACACACCGGATTTTGGTCACACTGCGGCAGAGATGTTTCGGTTTTTGTTCAGTCGCCCTAAAAAAACTTGATGCCAGCTATCACTTGGCTACACTTGTTATAATGTGTGAAGCGGTACAGGTACGGATATTGTGTAGCAGTTTGCATGGTGATGGGACAATAACAGGTCAAAATTCAAGTGAATGATGTATACCTTTAAACTCTTTAAGTAGACGAAAAATGTCTGTAAATACATAGCGGCCAATATACAGGGAGGGTGAACACAATTTCATGAACACCAGAAAATATAATAGGCTTGCAGAATAACACTACTGTTTTGATGCTTGTAGTGTTCAGTTATTGTTGAACACTATAATAACCCTGCAGTTTGTCACAGAGGTGGTAATTGTGCTGGATGGTCATTTTTAAGCTTTACATCGAGAAACTGTCTTAGGTTTAAACGAACCCCCTCTCTGATGCAATCCGAACATACGCTGAGCATATAATGTTTCATAATGGCAGCAGTTATTAAATGGCTACTGCGTTATATTGGAAGGGTGTCAGTGGTATTGTTGTTCACCTTCTGAACTTTTAAACTGTAGATTCTGGCATGGCATGTAGCCATATATCAAAACATGTACACAGTAAGTATAATGTGAACTGGCGTGTCATACTGTTTAAAAGCCTTGCCACAAGTTATATATATACAGCATTCTCAGATTTCTTTGTGATGGTATTTTTTAGAGACATGTGTTCTGCTTTTATACCTTCTAGATAACTTTGATTTATAGATATTTTGTAATGACAATCAAATGTAAATTAATGGTTTCTATTAATCATGTTATTTCACATAGAGATTGAAATGATCCTTTTTAAAGGAAATGATTATGTTACTATAGATGTGGCCAGCTGTATTTTCTTTTCGTCTCTCTGTAGCGAACGGGTACAAACGTACCTCATTGCTCAGATGTAGTAATTTGACAAATTGAGGCTGCATCTAAAATTATTTTTTAATGTTGGAAGAAATCACAATGTTGTAAAACTTTGACTCGACCTCAAATATGTAATCTCTCCTATATATTAACTATTTTTTTCCACTGTATAGTATCTAGTAATATCTAATATTAGAGACATGCCATGATTGCAATCTTTAAAAGAAAGGATTTTTAAAATGGTTGAGAACGATGTGTGTTTGTTTGGTTTTGTTTTGTTTTTTGTATTTGCAGGTGTTCAGAAATAGTTTTTCAAACTGCCAGTTTGGTTGGTTTGCGACTGCTGCGTGTATAAGAGTTATAGAAATATTCTAAATTACAAAGCTTCTAAATTCTTTAGCCAACAATCATAGTATCAGAATTGTATATTATACAGTTACAAATGTGTAATATATTGTGAATCGGTGCTCATTTTATATTTACTGTTTCTTTTCGTGTGAAATTTTGGGGAATTGTCAAAGGAAAAGAATGTAAGTCTTTGACATTAATCTACTAATTTGTAAGTGCACACACAGTGCATTGTTTTTTTTTTCTTTGTTTTACCGTGGATTGTTCCGGTATTTCTTCTGTGTATTGGCCTGGCTGGCAGAATCAGACTTTATGAAAGAAGGTGTAATCATATTGTAGCTGAAAATGAACCTTATTTCCTCAGTGTCACTATAATCTGGAGAATCAAATCATCAGGTCTTAACCCTCCTGTTATGTTGACCCAGAACAGAAGAGATGTCATCTGCATCACTACAGAAAACCAGAAAATCAAAATTATACAAGAAAATTGTAAAATAATCAATGCCAGTGTTTCTGACACTTTTTGGATGAGTACACATGCCCCGGGTCAAATTGACCCAGGAACATAATTGGTGTTCCTGGAAACCAACATAACAAGAGGGTTAAACATTACCACATACATAATAACTTTTCATGTTAGGCAAATGAGAAAAACACATCTTAGACTTGTCTGTAAATTTACATGACTCATGTCATTTTGGAGCTTTTCTGTTTTGCATCAAACTGCTGAAAATGTGCAAACATCTGTACGTTTATACATATTTAAATATTTGCGTATATTAAATTTGTGTTTATATTCTATTTACAAAGTGCCCATTGCATCCTTTACGGTTTGTATTTATGTATGGAGATGTAACATGAACAGAATAAACCCTCTACAACTGTGTGACGACTTAATAACACAGCAATAAATATGATTTGATATGGTATTAGAACACCTGTACTGTAACTATAACTGGCTTTTACTGATGAAACATGAGTGCACCGGAGGATTATGGAAATCGCAGCTGTCCTGCAATTTGTTGTTTAGGTAGTTCTTAGAGAAAATGTTACTGGTAGATTTAAATTGGGTTGTTCAAGTGTCACGGGATTTTATTTAACCAAACAAGTTAAATAGTACAACGTGGAGAATCAAACTTATTCCAAGACTACACGACCATCACCACCACTCCGTGCGAAAACCTCGGACGCACAGCTGTCGATGTCCCACAATGCACCAGTGATCTAGCAGCGGCGGCTAACCACCACATTTGACCCTGTGTGTGCCATGATGATAAACTAGACATCCGGGCTGTGTGCATGGAAGATGGCGACACTTACCCTTCCTAGTGAATGGATCAAAAACTGGGAAAAAACAGGAAAACATGAGTTGTGAGTGCATCTGAATTTCAAGGCAGTGTTGAATTTTGCATCTTTTTACCCGTTGTTTACGAATAAAAACTATCGAGAATGACGTAGCTAGCATTCAAATATAAGGCCGGTCTTTAGGTGTGTTAGCTTGAGCTAAGCAGCTAAAATTTAAAGTGGCTTACAAGTGTCACTTACTTAAAAAAAACAATACATGTAATTTAGTTCCTGAGTACTGAATACAGTTAATTTGTTAGACTTGTGAAAAGAAGACGTCAATGGCTTTGAACGTCACCGTGGAAGCTAATGCTGTCTGCTAGCAGTAAGGCTAGCTTTACGCTCCCATTTGATTCGCCGTCAATGTGTAAACACTATGGCTGTTAACGCTAGGCGAGCTAGCATACACATAGCATACTCTTCTGTTGCTTCGATATCGCACTATCTAGTAAACTGGAATAAATGTACTTCCAAAGTTCAAGGAATTAGCAGTTATCAACTTCGAGCAGACAACCGAGTATTAGCTGGCGAGAAAACCCCTTGGGCAGCCTGTTATAAACCTTAACACTAAATAATCGTGTGGAGGGAAAACAACGGACATTGACAAAACGCTTTAGCAGATTAGCCGTAACGTTAGCTACAGTAATTGTTTTGTTGAATTCCTTTTCGTATGCTTTAATGTTTAGTCGGGTAAGCCTGGAAGAATAAAGATGACGCTTTTTGATTCAGTTTAACAAAACGTATCATTTGACGATATATATTTTAGGAGATGAATATTTTAATCATAATGTTAACCTAGCTACAGCTAACGTCATACTTTTCTTAGCTGGCGTTAATTTCACCTAGATATTGGTGTAGGATAGTCGCTGTAAGGTTTGCATAGAGACTGTGGACATAGCCAAGGTTATTCATCGATGCACATCTGTGCGCTTGGTACTGTATAAAGACATCTCGATTATCAGAGTAAACTTTATCACTAACATTACATGTTAAACTTAATAATTTAAGCAGTACTGTAAAAGCCTCTCCCAACACCTTGATGTACGGCGACTGTTATCTTAAAATTAGTTTCTTCAGAACAAAAAATACAAGAAAAACGTTGCGTGAATAATAATTTCACGCATTAATGTTGAGTACTGCCATCGCCTGTGAGCTGAGACACAATAGGCTCATCCACAGTACTAGCTACGATTATGTGCTGTAGGCCTTGCATATTTAAGAAAGGCCTGCAGTGGGATGCACCAACTCAAACTCTCGTTCCACTATCTTGTGTCAATAACTGATAGTACTTTAACTGGAAATTGTGCCAAACAGTTGCAACTACGGGGTAACTATTAAAGTATTTCCATCAAGGCAAATTACCCGTTATAGCAAAGCTGAGTACATTGCAGTGAAAGTGTGATTTGGCAGCACAGTGAGATGCCATCCTCTGTAATGACAGGCAGCAAATGAAAATGTGGTTTTCATGTTGATAAGTATCACATTGTTATTATGTAACCAATATTTTTAAGCCATATAATTCATTGATATAAAACATTGTGGACATCTGGATCTACTTTTTTTTTAAAAAATATTATTTAGTTATGCCAGGTGAGTTGCAATTAACCAGTCCCAGAGACCAGGGTTTAGCTTAAAGTGGTGAAAATGTTGTGTCAGCCTCATTATACAAATAGCAGCTTTGCACATTTGACCTTACAGGCTCTGGCAATCCAAGGTGTCCGCTTGCTGTAACTCTGACTTTTTGTAGCATTTGCATTTCTTGTTCACAGTGTGTTTAGCACCTGACAAGCTGTTATCACTAACAGTTAAGCTGATGGACTGTGCTGCGTTTCTTACAGAGGAAAGGAGCTAGTGTGCTCCAGTGTGTGTAATTGTACCTTTTAATAAATGGGATGTGCCTGGCAGAACGTGCTCTATTAGTCTGCCTTTGTCATCACTACTTCTGATATTTTAAGACCAGTCAAGCTGTCAACTGGGTGAACCGTTAAGTCTTTCAATCCACCAGCTAAGCTATCACAGTCAATTTAAGAGGGAGAAACATGGCACTCAGTAAATACTAACTATAAATCTGTGCGAGCGTTTGGCAACAGAGAAGGTAAGGGTTGTCCCGCCCAAAGATTCAGTCAGTAATCAATCCAGCAAACATAAGAGCCAGTGCTATTGTTATATACAAACACAGCAGTTTCAGCATAAATACTCGTGTAGTGACAATGTAGGTAATATAATATTTCTTGAGCTACTACATTGATAATTAGGATAAACCTAAAGCTTTTTGTGGTGTAATGTTAAGACTGGATTAAGGTGTAAATAAAGGTATAGTGTTATGTGGTTTAGAAATATAACTTGGAGGAAGTGAACGGGATATTACAAGAATAATGTTATGTAGAAATTGTTGGCACTGAACAAACAGATTTAAATAAGTTTTCATGCATCCTGGTTCGTTCATTGAGCTTTATAAGGGTTTTCATCATCATGTTTATGTATCCTAGTTTAATCTAAAAAAGAATTCTCTCATTACTTCATAGTGTACAACTCTGCAAAGACCTTACAGAGAAAGCAGATCATGGAAGTGAAATTAAAGGTGAGTTGAGTGTGACCCTCGTTCCTTTAATACTCTTCTTGTATGCATCTGTCACTGTATTTTAGCTTGCTCCTCATGTACACACGTCCACCTTGGGAATTCTCATAGTTTCCAAAATGAATGCAAAAGGTTTAAAATTATTTAAATTTAAATAATAAGTAGATTTAAAAAAATAAAATCAATGAAACACGGTACTATCCACGTGTAACAATGGCTGGAAGGTAGAAGGGAACTAAGCAGCCCATGTGGAGATTTCTGTTTGGTGTGTGTGCTGACACATGTCACAAAATTTCAGATAACACTGTAATCAAGTGATTTTATGTCCAAAAGGACAAATTTTACTATCACGTTGTGACAGTAAAGGAAATACTTTCCTTGTTTATTCAACTGCATTGAATCACTTACACTAATCTTTGATATTTTACTTTATGTTATGAATTATTTCTCAGTTACTTTTTTTATTTTAGTATTACGTAAAACTTGGCTTGTGCTTTTATCTGTTACCCCTACAGACATACAGACTGCCTTATATGAGCTCTGCTGGCAAGTTGTACAGGGGAACCTCAAGTTGGATCTTGTCACCAGCGTCCTTGGGGACATGATGGTACATGTGTTTTTAGCTTGTTGTTTTTACCTCAAGGTTGTTGTTGTTGTTGTTGGGCTTCTTTTTGTTTTGTGTGTTTTTCTTTTTTTTGGGGGGGGGGGTTCTTATTACCACCTCATGGTTTAACATTATTAGCCCAATAGCAATACATCTCAAATTTTGTTTTTATGTATAAAGTTCTGTATGTCAGGTGTATAAACACTATCATTTTATTTTGGCACATAATGTGTTCAGTATTTCTGTGTAATTATACGTCTGTTTAAAGATATGATGGTAAATTACAGATACCAAAGAAACCAAATCTACCCACTCACAGGAGTTGTGTTGTTAGAGCTTCTTTGTACCTCGTAACAATAGATTTTGCCAAGCCTTAAACATTTTTACTTATCTTTTGTTTTGGTTTGTTTTCAGGAACTCCGAGAAGACATGCCATCAGTTTTAGCAGATGTGTTCAGTATACTAGGTAACTTTTCTGGTTTTGAGTTTGTTTATTTGTTTGATTGTTTGTTTTAGTAGTATGACGACATTATCTGATTTGATATGTTTTTATTGTTTGTTTTTAATGTTTGCTTACTTTCACAGATTTAGAGACTAGTGCACTGGAAGAAAAAAACAAACGTGACCATTACACACAGCTGGTCGGAGCATGTTTGGTAAGTATTACTTTCTTATCAGCTGATAGAACAAATTGTATGCCACTTTCTATTTAAATTTATAGAGGCCTTACTGACTGTCGTGTCTCTAATAACGTACGAAAATGAACTAATTACTTGCCTCTTTTTTTAAAAATTTGTTTCCCCCCCCAGTTTTGTGTCCCTGAAGCCATTCTGAAAGAGAGGCTGGATCCAGAAACTCTCGAGTCCCTTGGACTTATAAAACAAGCCCATCAGTTCAATCAGAAAATTGTTAAAATCAAGACTAAACTATTGTAAGTATAGAAATGTGATAAAGATGTAGGCATAGATAAGGTGCTTCATAAGTCCTTTCAAGATTTGTGTAACATTTCTTTTTTTTCTTTTCAGTTACAAACAGCAAAAGTTTAACCTGCTAAGAGAGGAGAACGAGGGCTACGCCAAACTAATCACTGAGCTAGGCCAAGACCTGTCGGGGAATATTACCAGCCATATTGTTCTGGAGAGCATCAAATCCCTCATAGGTAACAAACTGCTTTTTCATTGTCACTGCTTCACACATGGTGCTTCTGTTATCGTTTACACACTTCTTAAGGGTGTTTTTATCTCTCTCTGTCACTGATAGCCATGGCTGGAGACATTATGTTTTCCTGTTGTCTAATAGGATTAAATGATAAAGTAATTACATTTTAAATCCAAGTGATCTAAGGTCTGCTTCACTGTAAAATGCTTTGAAAAATCACACTTTCTTGCCATTATTCAGTGTCGTGGCTCTTTGTTTTCAGCATCAGTTTTGTTAACCAGACTTTATAAACTCAGTACTTTTTATTAATCTTCTTCAGTGTCTCTACCACATATTATGCATCAGGATAGTGATGATTTTAAATTGAATGTGTGGTTACTTTAGTGTATGATAAATTGACAATATTGGATTTCATCAGTCTGAGATCAAAGGAATAGTATTACAAGGCAGTTCAGATACAGAGGGGTGACCTAAAAATAAAAACCTGTATCCTTGTCCCCTACCGCAAGGAGGTCCAGTGGCTCTCCTGTTCTGTGTTAACCTTGCATTATAGCAGCAGAATTTGTGGACTAGCTGTTTTAAGTTCTCCTTTTTGGCTGCTTAGTTTTCCTGATTATTTTGCCTGCAGGATGTTTCAACCTAGACCCCAACCGAGTATTGGACATAATTCTGGAGGTGTATGAGAGTCGATCTGACCAAGATGAGTTCTTCCTGTCCCTCATCAAGTCTTACATGTGTGAGCCTCTCACCCTTTGCCACATCCTGGGCTTTAAGTTCAAATTCTACCAGGTGAGAACATCATAAAAATAAAACAAGCCAGACTGTGTCTAGCAGTATAGTAAATGACCTCAAAGTTATTACCTGTGTTTTAAAATGTCTCCTATAATTGTAATCTCTGAATCATATTTATCACTTCTGTTTTCTTTGTTGATTTATGTTCTTTTTCAGGAGCCCAATGAGGAAACCCCAAAGTCACTTTACCATATTGCTGCTGCTCTCCTTCACTATAACCTGATAGAGCTGGAAGATCTTTACGTACATGTAAGGAAGAGACCTGCAAATCCAGCTAATTACTACATTAGTTATAACATCAGCTAAATCTAGGCTTATGGATCATATATGCCTAAATTTACTGTTAGTTCAAATATGTTAATTGTGACTCTTGTGGACAAAGCATCGCCTCTAGACTGAATTTTTGTTTTGTTTTTGTGCTTTCCCAGCTTATGCCACTAGATGCCGCCATCATAGAGGAGCACAAACGAGACATCTCAGAGGCAAAGCAGATAGCTCGCAAGCTGGTCATGGTTGTGTTGCCCTCTGAGAAAAGTGAGGACAAAGAAAAAGACAAAGAGAAGGAAGAGGAGAAAAATGACAAGGTGATGAAGGGTTTTTTTCTTATTACGGTTGCATGCAGGTCTGTTCAGGATGGATGGAAGTGATGCAATACAAAAAGCAACTGCAGCAGAACTGTCTACTTGGAGCAGAATTACTATAGTTGTGTATTTTACTTAGTTTTACTTCATTTACTTTCCAGAGTGAGTTTTGAGATTTTAGTTTTGTTTTTTTTATTGTTTAAACTGTTCCTTATTAAGTTTGGTTTTTATTATTTTGAGTGTTTTTGTTATTATGATGCAGACAGTGTCTTACAGAACACTGAAGTTCAGAACATTGCAAAAATGTTTTTATTTTAGTAGTTCTTAAAGTTCACATTATTATTATTTTAGTTTTAAGTTGAGTTGGTTTTTTTTTTCAGTTAAAGCGTTTTATCATACTCAGTTTTAAGCTTCGTTGTAGTTCACTGGATTGAAATAGAGTAACTTTGCTAAGAGAATAACATAAAAAATCTAATTTTATTGTATAAATTGCTTTTTTTAATCATTAAAGGGTTCCTTAGTAGAAAAAAATTTGGAACCTTTACTGTACTAACAAGTTTGATAGCTATGGATAAAAGAGATGTCAAAATATCAGTTTCCAAACGAATGTTCTTATTTTTTGATTTCTAAAATATAAAATTCTGACTTTCTCCAAACAAAAACATTGATTCAGTGTGTGACGGTGTAGGCTAGAGAACAATTGATGCCAGCAAATAAAGAGGCAAGAAGTATGGTGTGCAACTGAAGGCACTAACATCTTAGTGCAGCCTCTTTGTCAGTTTGTTTTGTGACAGCAGCTGTGCTTAGTTCTTGCGTCTGCTTTAATTACATTAGTGAATGTTACTGGACGTTGGCATATTTAACAATAGACAGACACTTAGTTGCTCTTATTTTTTTGTGCTTACAGCCACCTGATAACCAGAAGCTTGGTCTGTTGGAAGCGCTGCTCAGGATCGGAGATTGGCACCATGCCCAGAGTATTATGGACCAGATGCCTTCCTTCTATGCCACTTCTCACAAGGCCATCGCGCTGGCACTCTGCCAGCTTGTGCACCTGACTGTGGAGCCTCTTTACAGAAGGTGCTGATTTCATGTTTCATTTACTGCACACCATGTGTAGTCAGAGCCAAAAGAATGCACAAGTACATCTTATTTTACAGCTGGTTTGAATTTTTCTCAGTTTTATATGTACAAGCCCACTAGGACATGGGACATGGAGAACTGATTTGGGAAAAAATATGAAATTAAACACAAACTTTGATATGCTCCTCTGTATTTTTTAGGGCTGGTGTTCCTAAAGGGGCAAGAGGATGTGTAATGCACCCACTAAGGAGCAAGCGGGCCCCTCAGCCTGCAGAGAGCTTTGAGGACCTAAGGAGGGACACATTCAGCATGCTCTGCTACCTGGGCCCTCACCTCTCCCATGACCCTATCCTCTTTGCCAAGATTGTGCGTCTTGGCAAGGCATTCATGAAAGAGGTACACCACAAACCACCCTCTATTTGTTTTCCACATCTGCAATGCAGCCTTCATCTAATTGTGACTGCTATTCTGTGTTTTTCTTGTTTTGTTTTGTTTTGTCTCAGTACCAAAGTGATAACAGACCTGAGGTGAAAGACAAAATGGTGAGCATAAAGTCACATGGTTGTTACCTATAGAAACACTGATTTATTTATTTATCTATATTTAATGGGTTAATTTTTAGTTTATGCAACTTTGAGAAGCTTATTCATGTTAATGGTATCTTCATTGTAGGACACACTGTTGAGCTGTTTCCTGAGTATTGCAGACCAGGTGCTACTCCCGTCACTCTCTCTGATGGAGTGCAATGCTTGCATGTCTGAGGAGCTGTGGGGTCTCTTCAAACTCTTTCCCTACCAGCATAGGTAAGGACACGCACAGACTCACACTCATTTGCTGCACATAGTATCACTCACCGCATGTGGTGCTGTGTAATTGTTGGTTCGTAAACCCTCAGGCGTCGCTCGAGGATGGTGTATACCAGCTGCCAAAGAACAACTACCACACACAGTCACGCTCAGTTCTTAAAACAATGCTTGGTTATGCAAAGTGAGATCCGTGGCTCTATGTGCAATATACTTTTCTATTCCTCTAAGCAGTGCAAGAATTTTATTTTTAGAGCCTTTGATGGGACATTTTCACACAGCGCTGATAGGCACTGATGCTCCATATTCCCAGAGGATTTGTTTTACTTCTGGATGTACATGTCACTTTGTCAGATGATAATACAAACTTGTAGATTACCTATGATAGTTGCACTTTGAAATACAGGGAAAGTTTCTGCATACTGATCTGTCTTGACAGTGTCAAAAGAAATTATTTCTTGTATACTACAAATGGGCAGGTACTGTAGCTCATTTGCCAGTGGGGTTGTCATAGTACTAATGTGCAGATGCATTTAAAAAAATTTTATTAGTGTTATTATTTCAAAAATGACACGGTTAATTATGGGTTTAATTTTGTGAAGCATGTGATACAAATTAGACATTCACGTTGCTGTCTTGACAAGAGCAAATAAGGTGCATAAGAAAATTCCTAAACTGCTCTGAACTGCAAGTTTAATGAACTTAACTCCCTTGAAAGCGTGGTCTGAGTTAGGGCTGGGCCATATCATACCTTTAACGGTAATACCGATATAATGTTGGGCAACGATAAGAAAATATTGCGATAGAATATGGGTAAAACGTGCATGCGCAGTGCCTTTGTTTTCATACGCACATGGCGGAAAAAGCATGGCGGCGAATGAGAAGGGCGAAAGCGGATTGTTGAATGAAACTGATGAACCAGAACTGGTTTGTAAAAATGCTGCAGCTTCAGTGGTGTGGAACTGGTTTAGCTTTCGTCCGTCAGATACACAACAAAGCACTATTTTTGGTAGTGCATGCTAGCTGGCCGTCGTTATTACCGTGTTGTTTGGAAAATACGGCACACTTAAAATCAATCCTTTGATTTTTCTGAAAATCGACAGTGCCCCTCATAATCCCGTGTGCCTTATGTTTGAATTCTGGTTGTGTTTACTGACCTCGAAACGATTTTATGTACACGGCGCTCGAAAATCTGTCAAATGTTTTAGTACGACTTTGCTAAGCTACGAAGCCGCACCGCTTGATGGATTGTCGGAGCATTACAGCTATTGTAGGCAGGAGCCTCGCGGAGTGATACGTACTGTGCTTCAACATAATATTACCGTGTTGTGTGTGTGTAACCTCTTTCTAAGTTTTGTGGATATTATACATGGTTATGCTGAGGATATGTCGGCCAATTTCCACTGGAAATGCCTTTTGGTTAAACTGTCAGCAAGGTTTTGCATTTGCACTGTTAAATTTTATATAACTTTAATGCAGATAAAAAATAAATAAATAAAAAAAAACAGCTGCTTGTTTAAGTGAAAATACATTGATGGGTTTTTTTGGGTTTTTTTGCACTAATAAAGTTGTGGAGTTGTAAAGTATTTTGTCTAGTGTCAATTATATCGTCAGTTATATCGTTATCGCAGATTTTCAAATGTATATTGTGATAAATATTTTTGGTCATATCGCCCTGCTCTAGTCTGAGTTCTTATAGATGTGAAATTGTAGATTCTTAATATGTCATACACTGCCATTCTTACAGGTGTTTTTAAGTTTTTACCTTTCATTATGTGTTCTCTAAGGTATCGGTTATATGGGCAATGGAAGAATGAGACATATTCCAGCCATCCATTATTGGTTAAAGTCAAAGCTCAGACCGTGGATAGGGCCAAATACATCATGAAGTAAGTAAAATGTTTTTCTGTGCCTTTGGATCATCTTTTCAACATCTAATATTGTTGAATCTTCAAGTGTTGATCAATCTTTTGTCTGAAATCTGTCAATTTCATATTACCTTTCAATGATGTGTGGTACATTACTAAACTCAGGAACAAATTTTGGATAATAGTTGAATATTAATCACTGTTATCGTTGCATGACACTAAACGAGCAGGAGCAAATGAAAGTTTACTGTGTGTGTGTGTGTGTGTGTGTGTGTGTGTGTGTGTGTGTGTGTGTTTAGTCTTAAAAAGCAATTGTGGAATTTAAAAAAATGCTGTTGTTATTATTAGTAGTAATAGTATTATTATTCAAGTTGGACATTTAATAGAAATATGCAGAGATTTGTAAGTAATTATCCTAACACTGTCCTGCTACTGGGGAAAAAAATAGTAACAGTTCTCTTATTTTAAGATGACAACCGTAAGAACATTTTCCAACTGCTTTGAAACTTACAGAAGTGACAGTTTTTGCTCACAGTGCTCTTTGTGTCGTCTTGTGTTATTAAGTCTTTTCTCTCCCCTGTCCTCCCTTTCTTTTCCTTTTTTTTATTTTTTTATTTTTTGTTCCACTCTTCAGGCGGTTGACCAAAGAGAACGTGAAACAATCTGGAAGGCAGATTGGAAAACTGAGCCATAGTAATCCCACCATCCTCTTTGATTATGTAAGTCCCTTTTATTGCAATTATTTTATTTTACTGTGTGTGTCCACAAACTACAAAGAGCAACCAATCCTGCATTTTTATGGCCGTAAAGAAATACTTCTCTAGACATGTGGCACCTTTTTTTTTTTCTTTTCTTTTCTATTCCATACAGTTGCCAGTAAGATTTCTCTCTGTGTCCTACAGCAGGCTTGGTTTCCGATTACATGGTTTCGAGGAATTGCTCATGTCTAGCGTCCTGCTTGCAAATTCTACATCCATTAACCAAATTTATAGTCACTTGGCAAAAACTAAATGGCAGGAAATGTTTGCATGGAAAAAAGCAAAATGTTTTGAATGAAGTTTGTTCATACACATCAGTAGGACATTTTGTTCTGCATCTGGGAGACTGATTTTAACAAATCAGTGCACCTCACAATATAAGACTGCTCAAATGAGCATCTCATCTGTTTCAGTGTGTTCAGACACAGTTTTTTTTATTTTTTATATGTGACAAATGCTATAAGGTGTGGTGTAATGTGTAATGTCATTTTTCATCCTCCTCCTTCATTGTTTTATGGCAGATCCTGTCTCAGATCCAATGGTACGACAACCTCATCAGCCCCGTGGTCGACTCCCTGAAATACCTCACATCCCTCAACTACGATGTCTTGGCCTGTATCCTACACTTTTTTTTTTCTCTTTTTTTTGTCCTTTTTTCAGTTTGTTAACAAGTGTGTGTGCGTTTCTGAGTTGTGAGGGAGTTGTCCGTCTGTGTTGTTCCTTTTAACTCTGTCTTCAGATTGCATAATTGAGGCTCTGGCCAATCCTGAGAAGGAAAAGATGAAGCACGATGACACTACCATCTCCTCGTGGCTTCAGAGTGAGTGGCTTCACGGTTTCATTTGCATGAAAAAGAAAAGAAATTGTTTGATATTTTAATGAATATCTAACAAACACCTGTTCTTCTGATACGCCAAGGCCTGGCAAGTCTGTGTGGAGCTGTGTTCAGAAAGTACCCGATTGAGCTGGCTGGCCTCCTTCAATATGTCACCAATCAACTAAAAGCAGGGAAAAGGTGAGTGGATACAAACTGTTTAGCAGAGACTGCATAGAATTACTAACTTGCGAGTCCAAGGACCATTGGATTTTTTTTCTTTCATATTACTTTGCCTGATAAAATATTTTTTAATAATCATTTCAAATAATAAAAGATACATACTTGCTGTACAACTTGTAATATCACTACTGAGAAATCAGAAAAGATTTAATTAATCCCACTTTTAAAAATATCATAAAATGTCTTTAAGGAGATGAGCATGTGGTTGTTTTTGGCGGTCATTGTCTACTTTGCTTTATATGTTTCTTATTTAAACATATGAGCAACTTCACTCTTTTTACTGCAGTTTTGACCTGTTGATCTTGAAAGAAGTGGTGCAGAAAATGGCTGGCATTGAGATCACCGATGAGATGACCTCGGAACAGTTAGAAGCCATGACGGGAGGCGAGCAACTCAAAGCCGAGGTATGAGACTAATGCAGTCTCGTTAGAAAGAGCTGTAAGATTTCTTGAGCCCGTTGTTTTAATCTCAGCGCAGGTACACGGATTATGAGTCTGATTCTCTTTGCAGGGTGGATACTTCGGCCAGATCAGAAACACTAAAAAGTCGTCTCAGCGTCTGAAGGAGGTGCTTCTGGATCACGAACTAGCACTACCGTTGTGTTTACTCATGGCCCAGCAACGAAACGGCGTGGTTTTCTTGGAGGGTGGAGAGAAACATCTTAAACTTGTTGGACATCTGTATGACCAGGTACTCACCCTCTCACAGTAAAATTAAACAGTTGACTGACCTTGCATTTGACAACTAAATTGAAACACATCTAACAACAAAAACTTAAGAGACTATGTTTCATTTGTTCCTATATATAATTAATAATTTACTTCCTGCAGTGTCATGACACACTAGTGCAGTTTGGTGGTTTTCTGGCCTCCAACCTCAGCACGGAAGACTACATCAAGCGGGTTCCCTCTATTGACATCCTTTGTAACCAGTTCCACACTCCACATGACGCTGCATTCTTCTTGTCTAGGCCAATGTATGCCCATCAGATACTGGTGAGTAGATCACTCTAATTTTTTTCAACATACTGCCTTTGAATTGTCTCAGTCCTTATGGACTTGATTTCCCTCATTGAAACAAAGATTTCAAAAAGTGGGTTTGAAAACTGACTGAACTCGAGTCTTATGAATAAAATGGAAATATTTTAAAAAGTAACTTTGTTGTTTAAGTTTGAAGTTTTAAGACTTTATGGTATATCTGTCTCTTCACAAGTTTAGTTTTTTGCTTGAATTGCTTAAAATGGATATTGTTTATTAACTTGAAAAAATTCAGGGTCCTTTAACTTCATGCTCTCTTCATGCAGTCTAAGTATGATGAGTTGAAGAAGGCAGAAAAAGGTAATCGGCAGCAGCAGAAGGTGCACAAGTATGTGGCGGCCTGCGAACAGGTGATGACACCGGTGCATGAAGCTGTGGTATCGCTCCATCCAGCCAGGGTCTGGGATGATCTCCGCCCTCAGTTCTACGCCACCTTCTGGTCCCTCACCATGTACGACTTGGCCGTGCCACATGCTGCCTACGAGCGTGAGGTCAATAAGCTCAAGGCGCAGATCAAGCAAATTGAGGAGAACCCTGAGATAGTGAGTAGCTTTTTGAGAGTTGTTGCTGGACAGCAGATTGCAGATTTATTACAGAAATGATGTTTTTGATTTTAGTCAGTGTCATTTCTAAAGTCTAAGGACTAAGATAATATCTGTGTGAAGTACTTGTAAAATGATTGTGATCAGTAATTGGATGTATTTATTTAACTGTTTTTTGTTTGATTTATTTCCAATGTAGCCCTTGAATAAGAAAAAGAAGGAGAAGGAACGCTGCACTGCACTGCAGGAAAAACTACAGGAGGAGGAGAAGAAGCAGCTGGAGCATGTCCAAAGAGTTCTACACCGCCTCAAACTGGAGAAAGACAACTGGTTATTGGCCAGTAAGTGATTTAATGTTTGGTGGTATTGATGTATCTTAGTCAGCTTGTGCACAGTCTTTCTAAATAAGAAAAGAAAGTAGTGCATCAATTTTCTTTTGACCCAAAGAGAAAGCTATAAATATAAATTCTGCTGCATTATTTACAAGCATTTCTCACTAAGCAAACATCCAGCAGCTGCATGGCTGTCAGTTAATGTAATAATGGGGAATAAAGCTGATGTAATGGGATCATTCATGAGAGAAGATATAATGTCCATTGTTTTTCCAACACAAATCTAAATGCTTACTGACAGAATCCACAAAAAATGAGACCATAACAAAGTTCCTGCAGCTCTGCCTGTTCCCTCGCTGCATCTTCTCATCCATCGATGCGGTGTACTGTGCCCGATTCGTTGAGCTTGTCCATCAGCAGAAGACTCCCAACTTCTGCACCCTACTGTGCTACGACCGGGTAAGAGGTTGCGCATGACAACAATATTTAACCTCCACTTTTAGAGCTTCTTAAAGCCAAAGTGCTTTAGAAAGAAAAATAATAAATATTTATAATGTGATTAATAAACTAGGCTCTAATTCATCCCGCTCTGCAGAAGAGAAGGAGTAGAAATAATCCATTAAAATAAAAAGTCTTTATCATTGAGTGGTTCTTCAACCATTCAAGTGAATCATGTTAGGTTGAAGTGATATACTAAGAAGGTTCAGCTGAATGATGATTAGCATAAAAGCTTGAACACTTACCATAATTTGTGTGGGCACTGCCCCTTATTTTCCAATAATATACATGCACATTATAATGTATAGATCATGCTGCCTTAGTCGTTAAGTAAAATCTGTCCACTGTTCCCTTGGCAGGTGTTCTCTGCTATCATTTATACTGTGGCCAGTTGTACGGAGAATGAGTCTCACCGCTATGGACGCTTCCTCTGCTGCATGTTGGAGACGGTGACCCGCTGGCACAGCGACCGTGCCATCTATGAGAAGGTGTCCATGTCTACATGTTCTGTGTACCTGGAAAAATTTCTGCTGCGTGTTGAGCTGGATGTAAATCTTTCTTGTTTTTGTGCGGTCGTAGGAGTGTGCCAATTATCCCGGCTTCCTCACCATCTTCAGAGCCACAGGCTTTGATGGAGGAAACAAAGCAGATCAGCTAGATTATGAAAACTTCCGCCATGTGGTTCATAAATGGCATTACATGCTGACTAAAGTGAGTTGTCTGTTCACCATTACTCTTCTATTATATTCAGTCCAAATGATTTTAAGCATTGCTCTTAATGGTGTGTGTTTAACCATGATATCACCCTTTCTTTCTCCCCCAACCAGGCATCCGTTCACTGCTTGGAAACAGGAGATTACACCCACATCAGGAACATTTTAATAGTACTTACCAAGATCCTGCCCTGCTACCCGAAGGTCCTGAACCTGGGCCAAGCACTAGAGTGCCGTGTCCACAAGATCTGCCTTGAAGAGAAGGATAAGCGACCAGACCTCTATGCCTTAGCAATGGGGTAACATTGTGTGCTGATCAGCTCTATGTGGAGCTTATAGTTAACATCTATCGCGTGAAGTGGGGTTATGAACTCTTATCAGACATGTAGGAGTGGGAGCTTGTATCTGTAGCTGAGATGATTATGTTAAAATATGGGTTGGTGCACTTGGCTTTTAGCCCTAGAGTGGAGATAGTTGTTAAGTGTTGATAATTGAGCCTTTTAATAGGTGGTAAGGTGACTTTTAATTGGAAGAACCTAATGCCACTGACCCATTAAAGCTACAAAGCAAGTCCATTGTTTTAAGTATGCAGACAGGACAGAACCTGGATTTCTATAAACATTTGAGTAAAAATCCTATATGCAGTGAATGTTGTTCCGTGAACGTTTTCACTGTGTATAGGAAAGAATTGTGTTGGGTATTGGATATTGATCTGCGTGTGTGTGCGTGCGTGCGTGCGTGCGTGTGTGTGTGCGTGCGTGCGTGCAATCTATGATTAGACATATACAATGGGGCTTATTTTACCTGATATTTACCCCTTTCTAAAAGTTTAATTCTTGCACTGCGTGACACTGAGAAGTTCTTTTAGGAGTTTTGTCTCTGCTGTTGCAAACCCTTTATGCGTCTTACAGTTATTCAGGTCGCTTGAAAAGCCAGAAGGTGCACATGGTCCCTGAGAATGAGTTTCATCACAAAGAGCAGCCAGCACGCAGCGCCACACCTGCCAGTCAACAGAATGGCCCCGGCAGCACAGGCAAGCCTGCCACTAACACAAGCAAGACCGAGGAGGGGACTTCAGAGGATGGTGGTGAGTGAAGGATTTTAAAGTGTGACACCTACCACCTTTCTCTCTAATCTGACAAACACTAAATTCTTTGTTGTGTATGTCTATATTACTATTTTCCCACAATGATGCAGCATAAACACTCAGTGCTTCAGTTCCAATATGAAAGCCTGTAATTTTAATAAACCCTGTCCGACTATTTATTTATTTATTTTTTTGGGCAGATCGGGCCAAGGATAAATCTCAGGGGACCACAAAGCCAGTGAACAAAGCCAACAGTGCAGCAGCCAAAGTGACCACCAGCAATGGCAACGGTGCTCTCAACAGGTAGGAGAATAAAACAAAGCTTTAAAAAATCCACCAGTTTCATCGGCTGCTGAAAGTGTGTGCAGTTTGTTTTGTGATACAGCAATGTATAAATAAAATATAATTGAGTGTTGGATTCAGAAGATTTCTCTGTGAAGCATTTTCAATGAAATGGTTTTGAAAAGGAAAAATGTCTCCGCAGCACCAAAGCCGTTAAAGAACGGGACGACAAAGAGAAGAGTGGGAAGGAGAAAAAAGAGAAAAAAGAAAAGACACCCGGCAGCACACCAGAGGCAAAGGCAGAGAACCGCCGGGAAAAGCAGAGAGATGAGAGGGCAGGGAAAGAGGAGCGGGTGGTGCGAGAGGGTAAGGAGAAGACCCCGAAGGCAGACAGGGAGAAAGTGAAGCCAGAGGAGAAGAGTGGAAAAGACGACAAGGTCAAAGCCGGGAACGGGGAGCCCATGGAACCGTCCAGGGAGCGTGATGCTGTCAAGGAGGCCAAGAGCAAGGAGAAAGGAGACAGGAGTGCTGTGGCCGGGTCCCTCAAGTCACCAGGTCCCAGATCTGAGTCGGCTGAATCTGAGAGGGGTAAGAAGCCGTTCCAGTGGTGTTAGACTGCTCATGAAAGTGTGCCGTAACATTTTGACTTCTCTGTCAGGCCTCTTACGAGGTCCGTACACTTCATCTCATTTATTCTTCTACTTCTGCGACAGTTTGTCCACTTGGATGCTGACATGCTTTACATTTGTAAATCACATGAATTCACTTAAGTAAAATTAAATATTTAGATTCAGCATTTTCTTACCTTTTGTAGCATGTTTGTAAGACATTAAATGGATGGCACTAATGCACAAATTAACACCAGTGTCGCTCGGCTTGTCTCTCACAGATCACAAAAGACGAAAGCTCGACAGTCACGCTTCCCCGTCCCACTCCTCGTCTGTTAAGGTTAGTATGGCTTGAGGAAGGCTGTGCCAGTTTCTTCTCTATCTGCCGGAGCGTTCCCTGCCGTTGCACATTCCAGCAGCCCAGAAGATCAACAAAGGAGAATTGTCGCACACGGAAATCCCAACCATAGCCATGGGAGTTGGAAAGCATTCCATGGACATACGCATGATATTTTGCAGAATTGGGAGAGATCTCCTCAAGGACTTAGCCAAGAAAATATTGTGTATATTGAGTATTTTCATATTGAAATATTTACCTATTTTCATATTAATGAAAGCAATCAGTGTGCCTTGGGAAGAAAGAAATTTTTTAAGCATTTCTATATTCCATGTGGAGTTTTTTGTTTTTTTGTTTTTGAGAATAATACTCACCTGAAGAAAAAAAAAAAAAAAAGGCTTGCCAAATAAAGAGCGCTCCATAGGCAATTTTTCCCCCCCCCCCATACCCGGAGCAGTGTTTTACTACTTGAAATGATGCCCAAGAGTTTTTTCCCCCCTCCTTTTTTCTGAGCTGTGAAGAGTTCCTGTTTTTTGTGATGTGAAATATTTCGCTAACCCCGCAACGTCCCCCGGATGCAGCACAAAGATGGATGGTGTCCAGCATCTTCCCTGCTGTAGGAGTGCCTCTGCTGCAGCTGAGTCCCTCTTCCACCTCCGCTTGTTGAAACGTCCTTCACGGAGTCTGCACGTCACGAGATGCAAGTCCAGTCAGTCCTGCCGAGCCCCCTCTCCCCCCCTTCAGTGCTATCCCTACGACTTACCAGCCAATGGCATCTTCAGTTGTACTACCTCCTGGCAAGCAATGAGTGGAAAACCAGAGCCACCAGCATCTGAGATCAACGGAGAATGTGAATGTTGCAGTTTTCAATCTACCAAAAATACAGAAGAAAATAAGCCCACCCCTGCAAAGAGAGAGGCAGTGAGGGAGAGAGTGGGCGAAGCCTGAATCGTCTGGAGCGTTGCCCAAACCACTGGAAGCTTGTGATAGGTCTTTAATTTACCCTTCCACCAGAGAAATAGGCTCCATGTGTCTTTTCCATTCCTGAACTGTAAGTGACAGCAACAGTTACCTATGTAGGGATGCAATCAAGCACATAAGAAATTGAGTGATTTGTCTTATATATTTATATACAAACACACGCGCGCGCGC
>NW_024582417.1:531031-580370 GCF_018398535.1 Haplochromis burtoni
ACACACACACACACACACACACACACACACACACACACACACACTACTTTCAGCACTTGCACTTTAGATGTATTGAAAACCAGCTGTGGTGTAGGACTTCTATTTTAGGTCAGACATGTCTGTAGTATAAAGACTAGCAGTTATTTCATATATGCTCAGGGTTTTTCTATTTTAAATATTGCAATTCCAGATGATGACTTCTCCTCTATGTTATAACCTTGTCAAAGCCTTAGTCCTTGAAGGTCAGAGGTCAAGGGAGAAGTGTGCTGTTGGTCCGGCCAGCCCCAACTCCCCACCTCCCCAACCCCTTTTTCCAACTCTCTGCTGCTGTCTGACAACCTCCTCCCAATCCCCCACCCCCTCCCAGCTCATCTGTCATCTCCATTCATCCCTACAGGACAATAGCATCGAACCCAAGGAGTCCACATCCAAGGTTTGAATTAACTCTTCTATTCCTAGCTTTTTGTTCACAAGTCAAAAACGTCTTCAGCTTCTCACATGAAAAAGTGTTTGATGTCATGTGATTCGGTCTTTTGTTCTCGCACTTTAAAAAATAAAATAAAAATAGTCGCTCGTGTGAACTGCCAAAGCTGTAATGTGCAGTTTCATGTAGAAAATGTTTTCCTGCTAAACTACACCTGTCACTTGGAAGAAGTGTGCATGTAGCTTACACTAGACTGCATCAGCTAAAGACTGCATTTAGGTGAATTAGACATGACTTGTATTCATTTTCATGATTTTTAGCAGCAACTTTAAGGTATATATTTTTTTTAAAGATGGTTCTAGTCAATTGCTAGAATCATTAGCTTCATTGCCTAAATAATAAGTAAAGTCATTGCAGGTCTTTTTTTAAAAAAAAAAAAAAAAAAAAAAACATGAAAAAGCCATAAATACCAAACCGTAATGCCCCTGGGTTTGAGGTTTTCCTGAAGTTTACCACATCTCTTAACTGACCTACACGACATGCCAGATTTAGTATTCAAGCTGATAATTTTCGAAGAAACACATTTAACCATGACTATTGCTTGAGTTTGTGCACAAGATTCAGACAGTCTGTTTTATTCCTGTGAGTTAAACATGAAAAATGCTGCTATGTTCAGGTTTTGTTGAAGTATCTGGATTGTTCACCTCTTTTTATGTCAGCAAGGGCAAATTAAATACCAGACAATAACATGAAGTCCCAGCTGGCTGTGTCCTTAAAAATTTATAACTAATATATGTAGCATTACACAGTACACTTTTATAATGAAAACCATCAGTTACTGAGTACCATGTGCTCTTATAGGGCCATATTTCTTGTTGGACAGCAATATTTTATCAAGACAAAGTAGATATAAACTCAAGTGTCCCTTCATTTCCAGCTGATTGTAACAGGTTTATATTTTTAATCATAAATATAAAGAATCTGTGAATCTTAAAACTTAATCAACGCAGATTATGTTTTATTCATTAATAGTTATTCATTATAAAGGGTTCAGGATAACATTTTTTCCTACTTTGCCTCTGAGCCAGTAGATTAGACTACCCTCCAACTTCAAATGAAGGTAATTTCATTACTTTGATAGCCTAATGTATTATAACTAATTTATTAGGGGATTTCTGTTCCATATTATAAATCTATATTAGTGGAAAAATGATAACTGAACTAAATGTAGTGGGATATGCTCTGCCCTGTAGGCTCACCCCAGCATGCTCCAGGCATCACTGCTAGAAAGGCACTGCAGCTACCTTTGGGTTCTTCATATTTAAATTATTCAAACATTTTTATGAAGGACTTTTATTGACATGTTAATGAGAAAAAACTACTTAATAGTAATGGTACATTTCAGCCAGTTTGCTTCACAAGTTAATCCACCAGTGGAAACCTGGTCAGCTGCTAGCCAATCAACTTGCCTCATCCACATCATTGTTGGCTGCAGGCCACCAGTGATGCCTGTATTATGTTTATAATGTCAGCCTTTGACTTAAGACTATAAGATGTGTTCGCATGCCTATGTATCTAGATTCATAAGCCCTTTATCAACATTTGTGCTGTAAATCCTGTATTGAAAGACGGTGTAAGACTTTTTAAACTGCTCTGAAAAGTATATTTCATAGCTCTCACTGAAAGCGAATCCCTTGCATGTTGTGTCAAACATACCTTTCGGGTTATGTAATAGAACTATCAGACTGAGTGTCAGTCATACTGCAACAAACAAATCACAAACTAACTTGACTTTAAATGAGTTGATAGATGGTTTTTCTCCTTTGGACTCTTTCGTTGTTCTCATAATGACAAACAACTCCACCTTTGTCTAAATGCAGATCTCAGCCCACTCTGAGCCACTGTGAACTCTTTGTTGAACAGTTAGTAGTCACGTGTCACATGACTGAATACCAGTCAGTATTTGGAAGTATGTCATCATTGTAGAGTGATTAGGAAAAGTACAATAGTAAATACTTTTCTACTTGTTTTACCACCATTGTGGGCATATTCCCCCCCTGCAGTGCTGTATTATGTTTAAAGTTATACCAACACTTAACATAAAGGCACTGCTGCCTGTTTGAGTTGTTTTGTTCTATTCATATGTAATTGTTCTTCCAGCACCACATGAACTTCAATTCAGTTGCCCGGTCCAAGAGCAGAGAGAGGGAGATGGAGAAGAAAGACTCAGAGAACACACAAGGCCGATCCAAAGAGAAGAAAGAAGAGCGGAAAGAGCGAAAGAGAGTCAGTGTCTAACCGCCTCATCAACTATGTGAAATGGATTTTTTTCAGATTTAGTTTTCATATTAGAGGGAGAGGCAGTAGCAACAAGGATATAGTTGAAATATTAGTTATTATTAAATCATATCATTTGTCTATCAGGACCACACTGCCAACGACCGTGAGACGAGCCAAGAAGCCAAACGCAGAAAGGATGAGAATGGGACCAGTAAGCGTTTGTTTTTTGTCTTTATTTAAAAAAAAAAAAATCTGAAGGAGCTCTCAGCCAAACAAGGACAACATAAAATAAAAATTAATATAAGCCAACATTTTGTTCTTAGATGCCTCCAAAAACAGCAAGAGCACAAGTCCTTCCTGTGACTCCCCGCTGTCGGCCGAGAAAGAGAAGAGCAAAAGATCCAAATCATCTAGTAAAGAGAAGGCCGACTCTGTGAAACCCGAGCGGACGTCCTCTGGCGGCAAGAAGGTCAGACTCAGTCGCTGTCGCGCACTCTCCTGAGCCGTCGACTAAAGGACTTTCTTGTCATTATTTACTTTTTTTTCTATTTCTTTTTGTGCTGCAGGAGTCCAGACATGACAAAGAGAAGTCTGAAAAGAAAGAGAAGAGGGACAGCAGTGGAGGAAAGGAAGAGAAAAAGCAATATCCTTAAATATAAAGCGACATTTCAGTGTGAAGGTGATTTTAATGAACTCTTCGTAAATTGCCGTCTTTATTTCAGACTGTAAATCCCGACCAGTGTAGATGGAGTTAACTGATTTAGCCAAATACAGTTTTTATCAAGTTAAGTAGCGTTTCAAAGATACTTACAGCTGTTCACGGCACTGAATTTGTTTTCTATTATGGGATAATTACATTCATTTTAGTATATTATGTGTCCGTACAAACACAGATGCCACATTTACGCTTACAACCAAGCCCCGCTGGCTTGTTTTTAACTGGCGCTCTTAACCTCTGCATTGAACTGTTTGATTCATCTTATTTGAACATTTAGTGGTCGGCTTATTTCCCCTCTGGCCCAGTGCGCCAGTCTAAACTGATCATGTGACTTTAACCTCATATTTCTAGATGGACATTTCAAAGAGCCAGTGTGCCAGTCCCTTTGCTTATACACCTCATATCAGGCAGGCTTACACACACTTGCAGTTAGTTGTGGGTTTCTTTTGTCGGTGTATTATTTAGAGGACTTTCTCAGCACTGCAACGCACTCATTTAACAACCTTTAAAGACTTTTCTCGTCACTATATTTTTATGAGCAGCTGTTTCATCTTTGAGCATTTCACCGTTTCCTTAACAGTCATACTCATAAATCCTCTGACAAGCACAGATAATGTGCACTAATTAGTGAAGGTAAGACGCATACAGTTTCTTTGTAAGTGGCTTTAACCGTTGCTCTGTGTCTCATGGTTTGTTCTCTTCCTCTTCGATCCATGTGCTGCAGCGGAACTGGAGAAGCTGTGCTTTTATCTGCGAGACATCTGCAACTCCATCTCTTGTTAACCCATATTCTTCTTTTTTTTATTTTTATTTTTTTGGCCTGATTGGCTTTTTTAGTTTTTTTTTCTTTTTGTAAAAATTCCACCTCAAGTCTTGTTAGTTCTACTCATCTAAACTTACAGATCACCTCATTATTTTTCCATTTCAAACAACGGTAAACCAGCGGAAACTTTTTTTTTTTTTCTTGGTGAATTTGTATCCGTTTTTTGTTTTGTTGTTTGTTTATTATTATTATTATTATTATTTGATATGGGCGCAACATGCTGCCGTAATCACAGTGTTATTATCCTAATTAGAAATGTGGTTACTGTATGAAATGATCTCTTGGTTGCATCTGGTCATAGATTCAATAATCTTATGCTTGAAAATGTCTACTTTTTTGTACAGTGTCGGGCTTTTGCTTTTTGCTTGTTTTATTGGAGTTAACATGCTTTCCATGCTCACTTACCTCATATCCTTTTGAGATACGTAGATACTTTTATTTATTTATCTCCACCTTTTAACCCGAGTAAGACGGTAGATGTGAGTAAAATGATACAAAGAACCAGTTTGTATATTGTGTACAATAATAAAGAGGGTAACATGAAATTCACATCATGTTATTTCTGTACTTCTTGTTTTTTTTTTAAATGTCCCATACAGCTCTTTTGTGTTTTTGGTTTTTTTCCCCCCTCGTGTTAAACAGGTTTTTACATAATTTATAAAAATGTCAGTTTGACGTTGATTCAAATGTAGAATTGTAAAGGAAAAAAATCACACACACAAAATCTGATACCCTGTACTCCAAATACGGCTGTTTCAAAATGACTTTTGGAGATTTTATCTGCTGTACTCAATGAGTGTAAGCTTTTTCTCTCTTTTTTTTTTTTTCTTTTTCTTTTTTTTTTAAACGACAACAAAAACAATAAATAATAGTTTTCCTAGTGTGTCAGTTTGATATTGTGTCTATCTTCCCTTCTTTTCTTTGCCATGAATGTAAGGACATGCATAAGGAGGATTATCTGCAGGCCAGTCACTCAGCTGGGTTGGGGGGGATAAAACAAACATCTTAATTTACAGTATTATACTTTAAAATAGTCAAGTGTATAAAGAATTGACTTTAGATTTAAATTTTTTAGGCTACTTCACACTGACCTATTGATCATTTAAGCATAAAAAGGTACAATTCAAGGGATAAACCAGTGATATGTCTACATTAACAGACAGCTTAGCAAAGCTAAGCTTTTAAATAGTATCTTTAGGCACACCATCCATCTGTTGCATTTCTTTTAGTCCATCCATGAACACAATTTGGAAGACAAAATAATTATTTGCACCAACAATGTGATTCTCAAAGAGCTTTTAGCCAGCTGGACAAGTGAAGGATCTCTGAATCAAAACATATCTGCAGATCAACAATATCTGAAAGTCATGACCTAAAGAAGTAGGAATTTGTTTTTTGTTTTTTAAAGCCTCAAAAATGTTCTTAATGGAAGAGTGGCTGTCAGGAGGCCATTCTTACAGAAGGAAAACAGAACAATCTGAGGTAATAACAAAAGAACTGGACTGAAATATCAGTGGCAACAGATCTGATGGAGTGACGAATTACTTTTGTATTGTCTTGACAGTATACAGTGCCTAAATAAAGTTGTATTGAATGCTTCAAATTCTGAATATATACAGAAGAGGTCAGGAGAAATGTGCAACAGTGACTACAGCCATTTGTAACACGTGGCGGAAGCTTTGATGTGGTTTATGCTGCATTTTAGTCAGTGGTGTTGAGGATCTTGTCAAAAATGATGCAATACCATCTGGAAAGTGCAGAAGAGAATTGGGGCAACTGGGGGAAAAAACTGAAAAAAGCCCAATTTTGTCTTTTAGCAGTGGCCGTAACCCTATTCCACAGTATTGACACATATATGTGTGCATGTTTCAATAAACTGCAGCACCTACTTGCCATTTTCCAACACTAAAACAAATAAGCTTTTTTTTTGTAGTGTAATCTGAAGGATTCAAAAGATAAAAGTCACACGTAAATATAAACCTGCTTTTATTAAGGAAATGTAATAAAATCCTTTGTACATGACCCCTCCACAGAGGTTCACTGTGTCCATACATGCAACTCTCATGGTTGAGGTACTGTTACAAATGAACTGGAAAAACTAAACCAAATCAGATGTCATTAACAGACACTAACTAAACCAGGGTCAATTTCGATCTGCAGTTTGTTTAAAACTATTACCAAATTCACATGCACTTTTTTCCTGGGGAATAAAAGGATGAGAAAGTCTGATATACTAAACAAATGTAGGCATACATTGTTTGTAGCGGTTGTTGGTTCTTTTCCCCCCACTATTCAGTATATAAAAATTTCACTTATACAAACAGACAAATGTTTCATTCGTTGCTCTTCCCTCAATGTACAGTTTCACCCCTCTGCATAATGCATAGACACAGAAAGCTTTTCACGACCAAAGAAGCTATGGTGTGTTATCATTTACCAACAAAAAAGAGATGTTGAGAATCACAGCTGCAGATACTGCGCTTACATGAGAACAGCTTCTAAAGTGTGTACAAAGTGTAAACCATAAGCTCAGTTAAACCATTTGAATGTTCGGTTTACATAAAAAGGGGTCACCTTCCTAGCCTCTAAAGTATTTATGAATCTTTTGATTTCAACAATATGGCATTAGGTGATCAAACACGGGCCTCATTTCAATAAAAGAATCGCTTCTTTTCAAAGAGTGGCAGCTGAAAGAAATGCACAAAGTCGATTCAAAACAAGCATCTAAAACAGATTCAGTCGTATGTGACGTCCAGCTGGCTTTGAAAATGACACCACCTAAGCTGTTTAAGATGACCACTAATTTCACATTATTGATATTTTCCGAGTAAAAACCTGGATTCACTATTGTCAGTTAAATTGATCTTAACCCTAGTGTTCGATGCTTGTCCTAGATATTCTGATACACTGAAAAAAAGCCTTATAGTAAAACAAGAAAATGACTTTACTTCACTAAATATAACATTTATCCAACTTAAGAGTTCACCACAAAAATATGTCTGTAAAGGATTCAAATGACTAAATAAGTAATCCAGGATTTTGATTTCAAATCATGGCTTTTTTTTTTCTTTCTTCTTCTTCTTTAAAATAGAAAACAACTGAAATTACAACAGTTTGTTTGTCATTTGAAACAATGTTTTGCCCTACTTCCACAGATTTTTTATTTATTTATTTATTTTATTTTCAAGTGAATTAAATTTTTAAATTGCATTGCCATGATGCAGAAATGCTCCATAAGGCACTACGAGAGGCAAATCCCATGTTTCCAGAAGCAAAAGTCCTGTTGCAACATTGCCCTCTGTTAGTGTGATGGGTTCATAACCCAAAATGAGCACTTGTTGACTTGTAGGCTTGTGTCCAAGTTGGTGACAAAGAAGGCCGTTGCCTCCAGGACGCCAACCACGGAGTGTCGGGGTCACACAGAGTGGCAGTTTCCATCCAGGATCACCGGCGGGAATCGAAACAATTCACCTGTGTGAAGCCAGAAGATGTGCAAAAGAGAGTCAAATGAAAAACTGCCGTGTGTGGGTATTTCATTTCAGCTTATTTGATTCAAAAGCCAAGATTCCCCTGCTGCTTCACAAAAGTGAGTTAACTACAGAAAATTATTACTTCAGGCTCATCAGATCTGAGGGCATCAAACCAGCTGCAGTAGGTTAGGTAAACTTGATAAAATGTTCAATTTACTTTAGATACTAAGCTTGGTAATCAACAATCAGCTACAGATTAGAGTCAAGCAGAGTGAAATATTATGAAAAGAAAGCTGAGACTGAATTGAATGTGTGTTAAAGACAGACTGTATATAAAGGAGGGATGCAGCTAATGTGACATCAGCAGTGTTGGGATGTTTCTTAAAAAGCTGCTGAATTACTCATTACTCGTTACTTTTCTTAAAAGTAATGCAGTATGTTACCTAAGTACCACCTTGAAAGTAATTCATTACACTACCCGTTACATGTAAAATGACCTGAATCTTACTTTCAAAATTACCACTTAACAATATAAACCTACACTGCCACACCAACACAAATCTCTACTCCTATGAAGACACACATACATCCATCCATGTCCTTCTGCTTATCAAAGGCCGGGTCACGGGTGCAGCAGCCTAAGCAGAGAAGCCCAGACCTCCGTCTCCCCAGCCACCTCCTCCAGCTTGTCCAGGGGAACACCAAGGCGTTCCCAGGCCAGCCGAGAGATATAATCTCTCCAGCGTGGGTCTGCCCCAGTGCCTCCTCCCGGTGGTACATGCCCGCAACACTTTACCCAGGAGGCGCTCAGGAGGCATCCTTATCAGATGCCTGAACCACCTCAACTGGCTCCTTTCGATGTGGAGGAGGGGAGTACTCTGAGCCCCTCCCGGATGGCTGAACTTCTCACCCTATCTCTAAGGGAGAGGCCAGCCAGCCTTCGGAAGAAGCTCATTTCTGCCACTTTTAGTCGGCACCCACAGCTCGTGACCATAGGTGAGGATGGGGACATAGATCGACCGGTACATCGAAAGCTTCCCTGTTACACTCAGCACAACTTCACCACAATGGACCGGTACAGCGTCCACATCACTGCAGCCGCTGCACCAATCCATCTGTCGATCTACCGCTCCCTTCTCCCGTCACTCGTGAACAAGACCCCGAGATACTTAAACTCCTCCACTTGGGGCAGGAGCTCATCCCTGACTTGGAGTGGGCACTTTTTGGACCGAGGACCATGGCCTCAGATTTGGAGGTGCTGTTTTTCATTCCCACTGCTTCACACTCGGCTGCGAACCGTTCCAGTCCGAGCTGGAAGACATTACCCGACGAAGCCAACAGAACCACATCATCCACAAAAAGCAGAGATGAGATTCTGAGACCAACCAAGTGAAAGCTTTCCACCACTTGGCTACGCCGAGAAATTCTGTCCATAAAAACTACGAACAGAATTGGTGACAAAGGGCAGCCCTGGCGGAGCCCAAACAACGACACGCATACGATTTTATTTTATTTTTTACAAGCCGACAACACAAAACGAATATGAAAACCAGCCCAAAAAGACACATTGTTTCCACTGTAGAAACAAAGAGTAGGTAGAAACGGCCGTTACAAGCCTGACTGCTCATCACTGCTGCACCTGCTGAAGTTCAGGCTCTGGCTGCTGAGTGGGGTTAACATGTACTCAGCTTTAATATCACTGACAGACGAAACTGAGGAACACGGCAGACTCACACACTCCATTTTGACTTTGCTTTGCAGGAGCATTCACCCCCTGCTGGCCACTAATGTAAGTTTAGGAAGATTCACTTTTCAGACTTGGAAGCGTCGATCTTTTATATACAGTCTATGGTTCAAAAGGTTTCCAACTTCTCTTTTTTCAAACAAAAAAAAAACCTCGAAGCAAGTTTAAAAGTTGAGAATCATCTGAAGACAAAACTTTAACATTTCACTTATATGTGACTTCAGTACATTTCTAAACAGGTTACGGTCACAGTAAAATACATACCCTTTAGATTTTCACACTCTCTGTCCCATAGACGTTGTAGCCTTCACGGTACGTGGCAAAATTCTGGGTGTTTGCAGGAGGGGCCGGCTTAAAGTTTTGGGCATTCTTTGCCAGCTTCAGTCTTTTGGTTTCTTGCCGTGACTTATAGCAGAACTCTATCAAAGCCACGGTCATAGCCAGGCCAAGCCCTCCGACTAGAATATAGAAGACTCCTGCCACGTTGCTCAGGCTTAGTGCACTTGTCTTGTCCTGGGGAAGGTAAAGACCTCCGTTAAGACTTCTTTTAACTGGCACTTTGAGGCTGACCTCATATACACTAACATAAAAACCTACACTATATTTACACCCTGCTGCGCTATGACTACACAGAAACTGTGAGGAGGCTGCTAAATCTGTCTACAAATCCCTCCGAGGTATGGCTACCTAAAAATGAGAAAAGTTGGAGCAACTCAAATCTGTCTAGGTTCTAGTCTCAAGTTATTTGTGCTCTAAGTGGCTGTGAAGGTGAATGTAGAGAGACTTGCTATCTTTTGCCTGTTTTATGGTCTCTTTACGAGGCCACGTCTAGCGGAAGGCGGTCGTGGTCGTACAGGTCTACAATCCTCAGATCACTATCATAGCTGTTAAACTTAGCCTCAAAAACACTGCATATGTAACAATCAAGGTGGCAAGCTGTAAAGGTGAATTGAACCATTTTGCTGCTATTAAAAAAAGCCTAATATTGAAATTCATTTGTATGTGAGTTTTAACATATATTGTATAGTTCTAAAAAAAAAAAAAAAGGTAAATTCTGCTTTTTTTCTTGACCTAAAAAGTACTTCTAGGATATAAATCTCTTAATTTTAATTAATTTTTAACAAAACGTTCCTTACTCTGACACTCCATCTTTGAGACATGACTATTAAATACCATTTGACCACTTTAGAGCTCAGATGGTATTTAAAGGTCAGTTTGGACTTTGTCAGAATAAGGATGCCTTTGGGAAATCCAGAGAAACTATTTCACATACCAATGAATAAGATCAGCAATAAACTACAAGTCTGGGTGAAAAACAGCAGTATAATGGTTTCAATTCAAAACTTTATGGTATGAATTAAAAAAAAACGTGTGTGTTCTCATGCAAAAAAAATTTAATTTTTTTTAAAAATTGAGAATTGTCTACAAACAAAGAAGTTAATGTAATGAGCCGTGTTCAAAGTGTAGGTGTGTGTTGCACTGCGATATGTGTAGGGCAAACCTAGTTTTGAATGTTTTCCATGTGTTGTTGTGTGCTTTCGATGTTTGCGTATGAACATTTAGATCAAAATGCATTTTAGCAATCAGTGTAAAAAGACCTGCAGCGACTGACCTTACTTCCAGAGTCCTTGGTTCCACATTCACCCTTATCGTACCACCATTTGTTTTTCAGCTTGTCTAAGATGCCTTGTTCACTGAGTTTCAATACTGCAAGGTTTACAGGAGTTCTTCACGTGGGAAATAACATAAATAACATTGTATTATGTTATTTTATGTTATTCAACTTTTTTAAAAACTACTTTATACTGTACAAAGCGATAGAGTAGGGTCCTGGCCAACATATCACAGATAGCAAGCAACACTGCAGTATATAGATAAAAATATGACTTTCATGATCCATGGCTAACCTAGCATGCCAGACCCCACCTATATCGCTTTGAGTAATCGGCACACACTGATCACAAGAAGAAGAAAAAAAAGATTTAAACTTGCAGAATAAAGCAGCTGCTGCATAGCTTTCAGGGAATGAAAGAAAACAGAGGCAGTAATTGCTGAGGGCACATTATTATCTTTTTTTTGTTGTTGTTGCTATGGGCAGCCTTTTTGAAGTTCAGCAAGGTGGATCTAACAGGAACCCTTTCCTGACTAACAGCAGTCCAATTCTATAAACAGCTATTAGGAGGCTAATGTCTCACAAAATCACCCCCTTTTAACTCAGAGTGACCAATCACATGAGAGGAAATTATAGAGGGATCATGAAACGATCTTGATTTATTTGTTTGCTTTGAGACTCGCTGACTCCAAAGGTCAGAGTCGTGATTTGCAGGGATTTTTTGTGGAAGACATTATGCTGCATTTCCTCGACTGCTAGATTTCCAGGCTTGTTTCCTTTCAGAAAATAAAGATCAGTGTATGCAATCCATCATCATCATCCAATATATTGCTCTCACCACTGTATGTGTGCGTGTGTGTTTTCCCCCTTGTCAAATACGGCTTGTGTTTTGCAATAATACATAAAAAATAAATGAATATTAAAAGAACAAAAGGGCAGGGGGCAAGGGATCTGTAGTCCTGATCTCCAAGAAGAGCACTTTGAAGGGCAAAGTTGAGACTAGTTTGTTTGAGCGTTGAACACTACAGAGACAAACAGCAGACGCTAGACGCATGATTATAAATGCAATCGAGTCAGAGCCAATTTAACGTCGGCAGTTAGGCAGAGTTTAATATTTTCCTCTGAAGCAGAATCATCAGGAAGATCCTGCACATTTATATTTATAATTGTATTATCTAGAAGAAGATTTACAGACACTATGAGGATGAACAACAAACCAAAGAAATCAACTTAAGAGCAGGCACAACTGCTACCAACTTAAATGATTTTCATCATAACTGTTTAAGGGCACCTCATTCTGCACAATACAAACACACTTTTTATGAAGCAACATCTAGTGGTTTGTATGTTGATTTTCTGGCTGTATTTATTCTCCACTTTGGTGCACTAAGAGAGGCCACAGCAGAGGTTACAGTGGTAAATGTAATTAGCATAAACCGGCGAGCTGGTTAGGATAATGACTGGTTGTTATTGGCTAACATCTACCCTGCCTCGTGGCATTCTGGGTAGAATGATCTACTCCACTGAGCTGCTTAAAAAAATCTGTTTGTTATAAATTATGAACATGATTTTTCATCCAGTAGGGGGAAAACATCACAAGGTGGACTGCAACAGCCTGCTGGTCATCACATAAAGAGGTTCAAGCTCACCACCAGGTGGTGACCATGTGCTTTTAAACAACAGCCACTGCCCAGACTCACAGTTTAGAAATGCAAATGTATTTTCTGAATCTTTCCTATAAGAATAAACCTAAACACAAAACGGATGCATCCATATCCAGCCTCTGCACAGAAGCACATTATTGAAGCAGCTGGAGGCACAGGCTTTTTTGGGCTATTTTATTGTGCTTGGGTTTGTAAATAGTTTGCCCCAGAGACACACAGTTGGCTGCATTGTGGTGTGTACTGCTAAATAACTCAACCTGTCATTTACTGTCAGAGAGACAAACACTGGGAGCTGTCCCAAACCTCTGAAGTAATAGCATTTCACGGCTCGCTCCACTGAGAGCGAACCCTAAACAGTTAAAAAGGGTGATCTATCAAACTGATTCACATTTAAAGCAAACAGAGATCCAAATGGTCCAAATTAAACCGAAAGCCAAAAATACATCGCTGCCAGCAGTACTCACTGGGTTTAGTAATATGCTATAAAGGAAAATATAAGCAGCACTGCAGAATTAGGTACTTATATTTTAAACAGATATTATTTTTATATTAATTTTTATACAAACATTTATATTGTCAACAGTGTCACTAACTCAATTGAATGGTGACACATTTTATACATTATTTCACAAATGTGTTTCAGCAGATTTCCGATCATTATGTTTACAGACCAGCTTCCTGTTATGGGAGCCTGCAGAAAGTGAGGATCGAAGGACACACTGATATCTGCTTGAAGCTATTAGAACTGTGCATTATATACCATTTCACCACTTTCTGCCAGTTATCTCCCTTATTTGTATTTATAATTTTTAATACAAAAGATTTTGCAGCCCACCTACATACTTGACAGCTTTCAACTCTCTGATTTGCTTAAATGTTAAAAAATGCGACAGTACTGTTACATGTCTTAATCGTTCAACAGCTGGCATGCTATAAATACTCAAAAATGTTATTTTAACGTGAAAAACAAAACAAAAACCCAATATGGTTCATTGTTATAGTCCACAGATGCCTGTTTTTATCTCACTTTTGATTGCCTAATTATTTAAAAGGGAAATTAATGATGCATCCGGTGTCAATTAGATTTCATTTAAAAATCTGTGATTATTAGGCATAATTTCCTCCAGGAATCTTAACAAATGTATGTGTAAACAGCCTAAATCTGTCTGCAGAGCCACATGTGAAATCTGTAGCTGACTTATGAAATAGGATTTTCATTGCATCAGTCCTTAAAAGAAGTATAAGCCCAACCCCCGTGACAAAGTGCGGGACTGAAAAAGAATATAACAAACACCTGTACAGGCTGTTGCAATGGAATACAACATCTTACATTTGTGAAGCTAAATAATTAATCTCCAGCGTCAGTGTGCCTCCATCAAAGAGGTGTGGGTTCACCCCTTTCGCTTATGCTTGGTTCTGTGCTAAGACATGTGAAATTTAAAATTTCAGTTTTAGTGCTTTGTAGGATTTGATACAAATTTGCACAGGTGATTCTTTTACTGTGTGATTTAAGTGACCTCACAACTTTACCTTTCACACTCTCTGCAGGACAGGAATACAGAAAAGAGGGGAAAACATTCAAGACAGCAAAGAAGAACATAAAAAACTCGTGCAAAATCACTCAATACCAAAATAACCCACAAGAACAAATATAAAAGGTTTAAATTAGTTCAGCTTCACTGAATAAATTTAGAATATCTCAGAGTAGAAAAACATGAAAACATTTTAAAATATATGTGATATGTAGTCTATACATATGCATGTATGTGCTCAATTTCATTTGAGGACTCCCAGTGATAACAGCAGTGGTCTTCACATACAATATATCTCCATATTATTGCTGAATTGCAAACACTGGTGTTTCTGAAACTGAAACAAGGACAAAGAAATGTGGCAGTCCGGAGTGATACTGTTGCACTGATCAGCTGCTCTCTTTCTAACCAGACATAAAAGGACAGAGGACAGTTGCCAGTGAGAGGAGACGGTTTCTTTGCGTTACCCCCTCTGGCAGTATCCATATCCTGCTCACTCAGGAATGGGACGACCAGAGTCAGTAACAGGAAAGTTCATCCTGTCTCTTCTCTCATAATATGTCAAGTGTACTGTGGTCATGATGCAAGCTGAAGAGCAGAGGCAGAGATGGATCCAGAGTCTAGATCCTGGTGTCTAAAACAAAAGATCAGGGGCCTCATTTATGGAAAGTTTGTACAACTGATTTGATTAAGGGGGGAAATATATATATATTAGGGGTGCAACGATATTCGTATCGATATTGAAACGTTCGATACAGTGCTTTCGGTTCGGTACGCATATGTATCGAACAATACAAAATTTGTAATTTATTTTATCAATTTTCCTTCTGACGATGCTGTCTGTGTTGAGCGCTCAGTGAATCTGCGTTCGACTACTCCGCCTAGGCTGCACTGTCGAGCGCAGATCCACTGAGCGCTCAACACAGACAGCATGTCAGAAGGAAGAGCGCAGGGCAAGCTAGCAGACAGAAGTTAAGCTCTCCTTGCAACATGGACCTCCCCCACCCTCATTCAGATCTGGCGTTTGGAATTATTTTGGTTTTCATGTGACGTATGACCCTGAAGGTAAGGCGTCATGGACTAAAGTAAAACAGTATGTTGGATGTGCCACGCAATGCTCAATTACATGGGTGGGAGCTAGTGTGTTAGCGCAGTTAGCTCGTTAACGTGTTGGCCGTCTAGCCCCACGCACGGGTAGCTCGTTAACGGAGATTTGCCGTGTTGTGGCGTTAAGTCATTTCAACGAGATTAACGCTGACAGCACTAGTGGGAACACAACGAATATGACTGCACATTTACGCCGACATCATCCTAGTGCAAAGACAAGTGGAAGCAGACAAAAACAACAAGCATGCATGCTACAAACTTTACCCGAGTCATTTAGACAGCGTTAGCACATGATTCTCCTTATGGGGACCTGATATGTTTAATATGCTGCTGAGAATATAGCCCAGAAGAAGCGATAGTATAGCTTTTATTTTGGAAAGAGACATTTCTCTGTAATAAACTCTCTTTTCCAAAGATGAGTGATTCCTCAATCAGATACAGGGCTCGCAATATCGCTAGCCCGACGTCCCGGGGCTAGCGATTTTTCCAGTCGGGCTACCAAAATCTATCTCTGCCCTGCCCGTCGGGCTATCGTAGGAAGGAAAAATATATGTCAATGCTTTTGCATTCTTTCGGAAATGTAGCTGGGTAATTATGTCATTGGCATCGGTGAGCCACTGTCAATATGTGACATATTGAAATCGCGTTTGAATTTGCGCTTGTTTTTTGCTTTCACTTTGCAATCGCGCGAACTGTGTATAGAGAGCGACAGCACTGATCTGTGAGTGATGATAATTTGTGCACCAATTCCTCTGACATCTCTTATCAATCGTTAGCTTACTATGCAAACATGACAAGTGAAATCTCCCGCAGCAAGCTTAAACATGTGAGAGGTTGATCGCGCAGAGAATCGCTGAGCGTTATGTGAGTGCGTGTGTAAAAGCAGCAGGATATATATTTTAGTTCTGCTGAGCCAAATAAGACAGGTCAGGGTGAAGAAGTGACAGCCAAAGAAAAGCTTACCACAAAACGGAGAAGTTATGACAAATCAGACTATAAGGCAAAAAGAAAGTGCAGCTTTATGGTTTCATGGACAAAAGAATTTCTGTGGCTGCAATATGACGAGCTAAATAACCAGGGCTGCACATAAGTGGTCCGCAGGTGCGCATTCGCTGTCAAAATAAAAAACACGCACAAGGGTTAGGGTTAAATTTAAAAACTGTACTTTTGAGTTAAAATATATATTTATAATTTTAATAAATGACAAATTAAAAAGGCATGAACATTTTTTTGTATCGAAAAAATATCGAACCGTGACACCAAAGTATCGAACCGAACCGAACCGTGAATTTTGTGTATCGTTGCACCCCTAATATATATATATATATATATATATATATATATATTATATATATAATATATATATATATATATCATCAGTGTCAATATTTGAAAGACACTGATGTGCAAAGAAAGGTTGCAGCTCCTCTGCAAAGTTTGAAGTGATGTAAGTTAGTATGCGCGTGCACACAGTATGAAAAAGCAAGACATGCTTTACAGTAATAATTAGCTAATGTCCTCTATTATCATTTCTCTTTTTTGTTTTAACTTAACATGGAAAGTGAGCCTATATAACCTTTCAAAGACAGTGTAATGATCTTTGAATTACATCTAGTGTGAGTTTTATCATGTCATTGGCGGAACTTTGTGCTGAACATTCGGGGGGGGGGGGTCGAAGATCTCTGCTAATAAATAAATATTGGGTAAATTCCCAGATGATTAAACATGCAACAATTTTCCTGGTAATACCTGAAGTGAGTAAAGAAAATCAACAGTCTATTTATGCAAGATAATTCATAATTTATTGGGGGAGTTGTATTGGTTGCGTAACCCCCATAACCCCCCGGAAATTACGCCCCTGTGATAAATCCAGCATGTCATTGTCCTGTATGTGAGTGACTCTTATGGTTATAATAATGGGCTATTAAGGAAACGTTGCATAGTCTCACTTTCAGGGCTGAATGCATCTTCACAAAATTCACAGTTACACTTTTTAGCTATTACAAAACAGTAACTTGGTGAGAAGATGTAAGCACAAATCAAATCCTCTTGCACAAATGGAGCCCCTGGTCGTATCTTACACTCTACCATTGAAGGGTTTGCCAGGTCAGGATGGCCAGGGAAAGTTCTTTGACTGGCCTTTGATCAAGACCAAGCAAAGGTTTCTGTCAGTCTTACTCTGGATTTCAGTGAGAGGATGTCGGACAAAAAAAAAAAGTTTGGATCATTAGTCGTCACTCTGTCATTAGAATTCTCACGTTTGCCTGCAATGCTTAGTCCCCTCAAGACAACGCTGTTTCCTGTGCCTGCCCTACGGTTCAAGCAGCAGATTGGAGAGTGCACGTACATTTTATTCACTCTTTCTAGCGTTAGTTTTAAAGAACATTCATGTTGGTCTGTAGATATAAAAAACAGAAGAAAAATTAAAGTTTCCATCTTTCATAACCACAGACCAAAAACTACTCTGTCACGAGCACAGCTTTACCCACTGCCTTTCCTACCTCCTGCGTCACATACCTCTGGTTTAGCTCACATTTTTTTTCCTCCTCCATTAGCCAAGCAAAGGGTTCCCAGTTGATCACTATTGCATAATAAATAATAGTAAAGCCACAGGTAATGACGAGTAACTTCTAAACACGTGATTGGCCCCAAATGCTACACTCCGTGACGACAGCCTTGCCGATTACTCTGTTCTAGGATACCCGACTTTGGTGACATTGAGGCTGACCTTAGAGTCACCTCCCCCGCTGCCGCACTCTCCCTTGTCGTACCACCATTTGTTTTTCAATTTGTCCAAGAGGCCTTGCTCATT
Source organism: Haplochromis burtoni (assembly GCF_018398535.1). Taxonomy (NCBI): domain Eukaryota; kingdom Metazoa; phylum Chordata; class Actinopteri; order Cichliformes; family Cichlidae; genus Haplochromis; species Haplochromis burtoni. The sequence goes on from NW_024582417.1 coordinate 549,218, forward strand.
CAGTTTTAACACTGCCAGGTTAACAGCATTTCTTGAAACGATAAAACATAACTTGTAAGAAAATGAACAGGTCCGTGAGAAATCTAATATAGAATATTAGTAAGAAATAGTGATAAATATCAATGGTTCATAGGGGGAGCACGGGAGGGACAAATTGGTAAAGAATTTCACTGGTGTGGAAGGGTAAGAAGCATTTTTACAGCAAAGAAAACGTTAAATATTAGAGAGGTGGCATGGAGGGTTACATTTGTAACTGAAGTGTGCGGGATGGGGACATTCTGTCATTGATCATTTAGAAACAAGAACATCTAGCATGCAGCTTAACATTCATCACAACTGACAGACCAGCATTGTAACTAGCAAATTAATTCAAGAAATATTTTTAAAAGGAAAAGAAAGGGGAAAAAGAGAGGAGGGGGGCACCACAGAAAGGAGAAGAGAGGAAAGGTGAGAAGGAGAAGAGACAACACAAACGAGAGGATGGAGGGAAAGTGGCACGTGCGCACGTCGATGTGACTAATATACTGATAACCTGAAGAAACAGGAGAAAACAACAGACACAAACCAGATACGTGGGACAGGAAATCAAAAATGGCTCAATGTGTGTGATTCAATTCAGATAACTCATAACATGTTTCACTCGGAGATGCACTTGGGGAAAAAAACAAAGGGCTTAAGAAGAAGAGGATGAGAAAAGGAAACATCAGGGTAGGTGGAATACTATAACAACATGGAGGATATTGTTATAATATCCCACCCACCTTAATGCAGAGCCTTTTGGTGTGGCCACACCGTAGCCCTTAGAGTCGAGGTTGCCGCCCACTTTCATGGTGTCGCATGGCTTCCGCTGCTCTATGTACTCATTCATAGTGGATTCGAGAAGAAAGGCAAACTTGCCCTTCGACTTTCGTACCCGGGAAACCCCGTCTGGTGTTGTCTTGGCAAACACTGAGGGTTCGGCAGATTTCATGTACGACCACATTTTCTCATAAACTGCTATTTTGGAGCGCTGCATTCAGGGGAACAGAGAGAGAAGAGAGAGACAGTTAAGGTCAAGGTGCACAGTAACAACCATGAAAACAATCGCATGAAGCTGCTGGGAGTCCGAGTTACATGATAATATTGATACAGGTCTGGACTTTAAGTGTGGAGCCGGAGCCGCAAGGATGTTATCGGGATTTGTGCAAAATAACCGAGGTGTTTGCAAGAGGCTGAAACTTCTGTTTCCCACACGTTTCTCATACTTTATTAGAACTCTGTCATCCAACTATAAAAAACAGCCAAGATATCAAAAACATTATATTGTCAACGTTTTCCCCCTCAGACACCTATTAGAGTTATTAGCTGCTGTTGTTAGGGGGGGAAGACTCAAAAATGTAACGCTTTATTCTGGTCCGAGCTGCTAAATGAACAATTAGTGCCACCAAATATACTCTCAAGGCACCTCTGATGGTCTCTAATTAACAGGTTACACCTCAGTTTTTCAATATGTACTCATGACAAGACTGTCAACAGTCACAAAGTGGCTGAGGGAAAGTTACAAGTAGTGAGTACGTGCAAGAGATTGACAGGTAAAATTGAATTGATTAAAACTAAACTCCCCCCATCCAAACAAAAAAACAAACAAAAACTGGAATGAAGAAACGAGCCATTTCAGCCAAAGGACAGCAGCATGTGGATGTGTGTGTGCAAACACTAAAGACGGTTGATGCCAGGAGTTGCGGCCAGTTTTCAAAGGCTGGAGGGGTCCAGGTGAGCTGTGTTAGCTGACGACCCTCCTATGCCGGCCAACTGCCCTCTAATATAGGCTAGGACCGCCTCCAAGACAGCGGGAGGGAAGTCACGCTCACACAGCTCCCTGCTCCAGCTCTATATTTAGTGCACAGACATGAGTAGTATCAATATTTTCATCTAAAGCTCAGCAAGAAAGTAAGTGTATTTTCCAAAACTCCTAACTAGCTCAGCTCTGAATCGCAGGGAAGATAGCTGCTGCTGTGGTTATTTTCAGCAGCAGGTGTTTCGAGCTGTTACCACATCTGCTGTGACCTCACAGATTTCATTGCGTACTGAGCGCTGCACTAACAGACATGTGCTGCTTGTAATTCAGAGTGGATTTACCCTTTAAGTGCAAACGGTGCTGCAGAGGTAGTGGGCTCCTTGCCAGCAGCCTGAAGTCTGACAACCTGGCAGCTCAGCAGAAGTAACATGCAGCACATGTTTGGTATCAGTATCGATAAGCAGGAGTGACCTCCGCCACAGTTTATGTTCCTGCCAGCAGGTCACAGCTCATCACAGTCGCCGCCATCATGGTTGAGATTTTATTCAAATCAATCTGTTTGTACATCGATGCATGGATTGAATTTGACGCTACTGTGCATATGTAGCTGTTTAGGTCATGAGCTACTGCATCAAGCAGCAGCTAAAAATATACTGAAAATTTAAGAACAGAGAGTTATTTTGCACGTTCACCTGTAAAATAGCCAATCTTTATTCCCTTTGGCTTACAGCACTATATTATTTATTTATTTATTACTTTATTATTTATGGAATATTATTGTTATATATATGTTAATAGCACGGTGTGTGTCATATAATAGCTGCAAAGATAAAAGGTTAGAAAATGATGCATTAAAAAAAATCCACACAAGCTGCTTTTTATGTACCGTTTTTGAATTTTAGTGTGTGGAGTTTGCATGTGTGGATTCTCTCCAGATACTCCGGCTTCCTCCCACAGTTCAAAGACATGCAGTCAGTGGAGTTAGGGTAACTGTTGATAGTTAATGTCCCATAGGTGTGAATGTGAGTCTGAATTATTGTGTTATTGTTCAGAGGGTACCTCGCCTCCCACCCTATAGAAGCTGTGATGAGGCTCCACACACTCCACAAACTTAGTTGCAAACACTATGCATGCAACACATTGTGCATGTGTTTTGATTTTGGAGCCTGCTTTACGTTGATGTGTTTAAGGTCAAGAAGGAACTGCATCAGTCCACCTGCACTTAAAAGAAGCTACAGAAGCTACAAAAATCTTTTTGAACTCCTTTTAAATCTCTAAAATGACTGGTTGAGTCAGGCGTCTGCACAGCTCCCCCCCCCCTTTTATTTATTTTTAAATACTTGAAAAATCAGCAGGTTGTCTTTTTTGTTGTTTTGGCTTTAGTGTTCAGTATGGCTCAGTATGCATCCACACCAATTGTACCGCAAACACAGAAATAACACGAGTTGTGACTCACCAGGAAAACAAAAAAGAGGAAAAAAACCTTTCTAGTACTTCTTCTTCACATGCTGTGCATGGGTGATCTGAAATACACTCTTCTTTGACAGTGTCAAGAACTCCTTTTGTAATGGCATCTTTTTTAACTTATTTGACCCGCTAACTTCAAGTCTGACGGCTTCACCTCTGTGGCCCAGTCAGCTGCCAGCTGGAGCAGCTACAGACATGCACAGCACGGCCCTACTCTGACACTCAGTACGCTGCTAAAAATGGCCAGCGAGAGGCTGATCGCTGGGCACCAGGGAGTAGGAGTACACAGCTGTCTACAATAGAGAGGAGAGGGGAAAAAAAACGAGGCTACATTAAACTGGGCTAATGCGACCTGCACTTGGCTGTGAGAGATGAATCTCAGAGGGAACTTTGGCTTGAACTCATATTTATTAACAGCATCTGTGCGACCGGTTTGTTCCAGATTGTATGTTCAGTAGTCATGTGAGTCAGTCTTCCATTATTTCTATTAGGTGAGAGTAAATGAAAACATCAGAGTGAACTGACAAACTGTGTCAGCTCGGCAACGTGTACGGCAACATAAATAATTCACCAGATATGTAATGGATTGTGGGCTCGGGCTAGTAAGTGAATCATTCTTGACATATGCATGATTTCAGTTCAGTGGAGTGTTCATGTAAACAGTGTTAGCATGACAATAATAGCTGATGACAGGTCTGACCATAGTGAGCAAACTGCAATTCTTCTCTGGGTTGCATGTAAATGTATGCTTGTCAGAAGTAGGCCGGTCATCTGTGCGGAAATCTGTGAAACTCCTCACGCTGTCAAACTGATATAAGCGCTGCGAAATCTTCTCACCACGGTGGCTTAACTGAGACAAATTATTCTCAATTAATTACTGGTGTAACCACAACATCGAGAATATGACAAGCTGGTCACGTCCTCCGGCCAGTGAGAAATTTGGGTTTACTGCCCGTCATCCATTCTGAAAATGAAGTAGTCCTTCTTCCAGCAACCAGTTTATCTTTCAGCAGCTGACAGAGCTAAGAGTGACTCATGGCCCTGAGCGTGTCTGACACACTGCTGGCATCTCAAAACGAAGACAACGGGCCAAAGCAAAGCATGTGCACTCTTTTTGGTGTTTTTATATAGTGGCGTTCAATATTTAGTTACATGCATGGTTAAGGATATAATTACAACTCATTTACTGTATGTTCATGATCAGTGGAAATAAATTAAGAAAGCAACCAAACAGAAGCATGGCTCATTTAGCACAAAGCTGTTATTAAAATGATCTTTAATATTGCTTCGCTCATGCGCTCGTTTCCCTACTCTAACATCTGATCACTGTACACAACACAGTGAAATGCAACAAGCTAAATTTAGTTGGTTCAGTTCACCATACTCTGTAAACTTTTGCACACTGGAGAGTGAAGCTCAGGACAGATTATGTGCAAAAATTAATCACAAAATATCCCAATACCTATAATATATAGCAGATTTTAATCATTTCTGTAAAGAGGTGAAGCTAACAGTGGTTTCTCAAATCTGGCCACCTGAGCCTTGTGCCAAGAGTCAATCCTCTTAAACCTCTACGTTAAAATTTCAGAACTTCACAACAATAATAAACATATTTACACCTCATATATATATATATAGAGTGGCTTTGATCTCTCGCTATACAGGCAGCAGCTGTACAGGGAGGTAATACTTATATGGTTTAACTTGTTAAATTAAGAGATCATTTTGCAACTGAATGGGGTCAAGTTGGCGATTACATGAAATCTGCTTTTGGTAATATGGTGATTAATTGTGACAAATCTGCAATAATTGCAACTCTGTTGCTGTCTGCATAGAAAGAAATTCCCATTAAGTACTTCCATTCAGAGTCGAGCCAAAAATTTATAGATTTGAAACTGAAATTCATAAATTTCTCCACAAATGGTGATGTAGTGAAAAATGGCATGGCAGCTACTTTCTACTTTCTAATTTTATTTATATAGCGTCAAATCACAACAACAGTCGCTTCAAGGCGCTGTTTATTGTAAGGTAGACCCTACGATAATACATACAGAGAAAAAAAAACAACACTCATATGACCCCCTATGAGCAAGCACTTTGGCGACAGTGGGAAGGAAAAACTCCCTTTTAACAGGAAGAAACCTCTGGCAACAATACTTTTATAAAGGATTATAACTAGAATGCAACCACTGAATTGCAAAGAGATGCACTAATCAGCACAGGATGACTGATTGCAGCATGTTAGCAATCTATCCACCTTTGTAGATTAGACAATTATTTGTAAACATTCGCCAATCTGTCTCAGAGAGATTGACTGATTGGAGACAGGTTGTGTCCCACAGACAGTTCAGTACCTTGTTAAACAAGCTTGCTATAATCAGCATAAAAAAACAACACTATCATTCAATTATGGTCTCTTTTGTGAACAGTTGTTCACAAACCAGTCTGTGACATTACATATGGTTTTAATGCTTTAATGAACTTTAACGATACTAGTAAATTTTTTTAGGTTTGGAGAGAACCAAGCTGTACAGTAGCTGTCTATTCATACTAAGCTAGCTTCCTAATTAGTCCACAAGTAGCAAATAGGTGTAGTTCCAAAAATGTCTCCAAAAATGTTTTTACTGATCTTTTTAAATATTATACATATTTATACAACTCCATATACAATGGAAGGTTTAAATGGCAGAATGGCAGAAAGAAAGACACAAAATAGATATGAGAAATTTGCATCTATTTTAAATAAAACTACCTCTGCAATGCTTTAAAAAGCCGAGGGGCTTGACAAAAAACCTTTCTGAGGACCAGAACAAATAATTAAAGCGTATGTTTAATTATTAGCATACTGGTTATCATCATATATTATGAGCCCTAAGGAGCATGTATTATCTGTATTAAGTGATACATCCTCTTTGATGATCAGGCTGAAATGCATTGATAGCTTCTATTAATCATTAGTGTCTAATCTCCAGATTTCAAAAACCTTTCATCAGAAACGCTCCTCTGCGTTGGCATTTCCAGTTTGTATGCAGAAAGAGCCCATATTTTTCACTCAAGACAAAGTCACTACATGTCTGTCAATTATCTCCTCAGGAGCACCTTTGATAAATCACATCCTGTCTAATACATCACAGATTAGAGCATCTACAGAGAGGAACTGCTGCTTATGGTGCTGCCTTCAATGCAATGACTCACCAGGAAGCCACTAAAATATTTAATTTAATATCTATTTGTAAAAAATGTCTCATTCAACAGATGTGAATGAGATATTTTTTTTAAGGCTGCTAGATGTGTCAGTCATCTGTAATATACTGCAGAATGATAAGCAAATAAGGCAAATAGATAACTGCTTCTGTTTTCCAGCCATCTATTTACTTCCGCTTATCCAAGTCAGGGTTGTGGAGGCGCTGGAGCCTATCCCAGCTGTCACAGGGCAAGAGGCGTGTCACAAGTGTATCGCAGAGCTAACACACTCTCATCCAAATGAGAATCCCCAGCTGACCTAACATGCATGTCTTTGTACTGGAGGAGGAAGCTTGAAATGCGACACTGAAAGACTCCAATCGGCTGGTGGAACTGAACTGAGCGCAGATATGGATAATAGGAACAACTTAAAACTGGCAAACTCAACTCCACCACACTTCTGTCTGTCTATAGCTATAACAACAGCCTTGTAGAAGCGGAGTTTGGATATAACCCAGTAAAATTAAACTGAATTTCTGACAGATAAGTGACTTGCTGTTTTGTTTTGCATTTTTATCGAAAACCAAATCCTTCTAAATTTCCCAAACAGACGAGTCGAGACTTTATCATTTCCTAGTCGGCCTCAACTTTTTGGGACGAAGATTTCCTTTCCACCATGACACTTTTCTAAACAGGCCCATTTTTCATACTTTCATTTACTGCAGGAGACATCAAGTTACAGACCTCCTTGGCACCGATCATACTGACTGCTCCATTTCAGTGCTTTCAGACCTCGGGTCAGTTTTGCACAGCAGATCGAGCTATTCTGCTTGAACACCTTTGTAAACCTCTTGGGTCAGATATTACACTTGGTTAGATCCCTGCAAAACCCTTCCCTCACTGGAGTTAAACACGATAAACAAAAGCAATGCTCTTTCATCCCGAAGTTAAAATATAATCAGAATCTTTTCTTCTTTTGTCTGCGATTGTTTTCTGCATGCATGCTTTAATTTGATTATGCTTGGACTGACTCTGTCCTAACAAGAAAGCCCTCCAGCCAGCAGCAAATAACCCAACCCGACACAGAGAAACATGCTGTATTTATGCTGTCTGTAAATCTCAGAAGAGATTGTAGGATGTGGTTTCATAACTGTGAAATGATGCCGTCTGAAGCATCCCGATCACTCTCGAGTCTAAAGGAAGAGCTGGGTTTGTATATACCGAAATGTCTCAGACTCACTCCAAGCAATCACACCAAGAGAACGACTGGGACTAAAAATAGACACAGCTCAGAGCTGGACATCGGATGTGAATGACATTTCCATTTCCAAGGAATAGAGCGTCTATTGTGAGATTGCAGTTTTGTGACAGAGGCCAGCAAATTGGAATTATAATGACATTTTCTAGTTTCTCTTTAATGTTTTTCCAAAGTTTCAAAGACAGACAAAAACGTGTTCAATACTCAGACTGAAAAATCACTTCATTTAACTACATCCTCCTGAGGACATCTAAGATCTGGCAGCGATTAAGAAGCTAAGACAGAGCTACATCTACACAATCAGATACATCAGTTTCAAAATGATAATAGCATTAATTAACATGCAGGCTTTTAAATTACCTTACCTGCTTTTCTAAACGATAAACACTAACCAGTTGCCTGATCTGTTTCTTTTTATAAGGCGTTTATTTTTGTACTTCTTCTTTTTGCTTCTGAAGCACTTTTGAGTAAATTAGCGAAGACACAGTGAGGATAATCAAAGTCTGATTAATGGCACTGCAGATGGCCGCACAAGGAAGCATTACTGTCCCAGTTTCATAGCTGAATCATTCCTTTTGCCAAAAAGCTGGGAAAAATTATTTTGATAACCAAAGTTAATTTTGTGGACAAAATGGATTTGTGAACAGGCTGATAACAGGCGCTGCCTCTGAAGCCTAATGCCATCATTTAGTTCAGTGGCAGTCACAAGCGGACTGGTGCTCCTCTCTGAAAGAAATATGAGCTCAGCATAGTTATTCATTTCAGGGCAGCACTTTTAAATCGATAAACAAAAGAAACGCATGCAACTGTCGCACAGCTGTTTGTGTTTTTACTAATGTTTAATTTCTTTTAGGTTTAATAATGAATTCATTAGATGTAGTTATACAGTTGGTCTGGTTTCAGTAGTTTGAAAGTGCTGCATCAAGAAAAAGTAGTTTAAGGGGTTTTTTTTAGTAATGAGTCTTTGGATTTATTTATTTATTTACCTGGCAGGTAATGGTTCAAAACACACAGCACAGCTATAGAGGCTTATTCACCTAAAAAGAGGTCAGTTTATACAGTGCAGCAGCAGGATAGCGACAGGCATTTGAGACACTCACCCTAAAGAACTCCTTAGTGGAGCCGGAGTCTAAAGTCCCATAGGCGATCTCTGTCTGCTTGGCCAGATCCTCGGCACTCTCAATGGGAGAAACCATCCTCTCCACGGTGAGGAAGGCAGCCAGGTTGGCCGTGTAGGAAGAGATTATGATGAGGGTGAAAAACCACCACACTCCTCCCACGATACGGCCGGACAGAGACCTAAGAGGAGTAAAAAAAGGAAAAGGAAAAAAAGAGCAGAGGTAGAGACAGGAAATCAGCATGCTCACGTCAACACGTTGGGGAGGAAGGAACCTCGCAGTTCAACCCCGGGTACGTAATTTCAAATTTGACTATTCTCTCTGGTCCTCTGCTTTAACGATCACACACATACTGACTCGGCTGCTCTCAGATGAACTCTCATTCCTCTGTTTAAATGAGGACGCACTTCAATCGCAGTGAATCCCTGCATTGCAGATGCGCTGCTCTGGATTTCTCTTAATTTATTGTTTTCTTAGTTAGTTTTTATATTTTTGTTCTTGTGTATTCACGGTCACTTCACCAGACCTACAGTGTGTTTCAGAGATGCTGTGTGAGGACTCTACCAGTGTTATCTGAAAATTGCTCATAAATGGAGTTAATCCTGAAAAGAAAATCACAGTAAGATCAATTTCCATAAGAGATTAGTTGGTCTAAATGTGGTTGAACCAGAGTTAAAGCTTTAGCCACAAAAATGCCCTAGAGGCAACAGAAGGTGTGATTAAGGATTGGAAATCAGAGAATACATTTCCTCTTGTTAGAGTAGCCTGGGAACTGCTGGTCTGTGTCGGAGCTATAAGGAATAATTTAGCAAAAATTACAGCATCAGCAGTTTTAATTCAAAAACTGCATGTACTTTGAAGCCAACATAAAATCCCTCATTTGCTGCTTAATTGATTTTTTTTTCCAGTGAGGTATTAGAGACTGAGAAATCTGCAAATTCCAGGTTTTCAGGAGTGGTGCCTTCTCTGCTTTTTTCTTTAAACATAACATTAAAAAACTCAGAGTTAAAAGTTCAATAAAATAAAAACAAGAACATCTTTGACATATCACCAGTTTAATTATTCCATGAAACGTTGGGAAAATCTGTGAGAACCTTTGGTCAAATTAGTTTGCTTTAGCTCTTCAACCAGCTTCTCTACAATCTTCCAAAGTCAAATAAGAGGAAGTGTCAGAACAAGAATCCTTGAAGAAGTCACAGATGCCAGAACAGCGATGAGTAAACAGATGGATGGATGAGGGAATGAGTAGAGGGTATGACTGGATGGCCATTGTGTTGGAAAAATATATAGTTATGGAACTGATATCATTTCCTCACAATATACCCTATATGCACCAAGTTGATGACCGTAAAATGGGACATGCAGCAAAAACACGGTAGCCCTCCAAGAGTCAAGAGGAAATCAAGTCCCTACTTTAAATGAAATGTAATGACCCCTGTGCATTTTACAGCCCTCAGCATGGTGGATATAAGTTATTTTGTGGATGCAAAGCATTGCTGCCAGCATGCAGCTTCAAAACACAAAGATGACGAGTTGATGATGGTTTCTTGCTCATATAGAAATGGGAGGAAAGTGCAGTGAAGTGGAGCACGATGTTAGGTGGACAGCCCTAATAGTGAAGCTCAAAATAACCTATATGCACCAATGCATGATGGGAACGCATGTATGGGACTATAAAATGCAACGAGAGATGACAAGGACATCGGAGATGTGGTGGAGTGAACACAACAAACCAACCTTGGTGAGATATCGCATCCTTGCTGCATGAAGGCACCCAGGGAGAACCACAGGCTATTAAAAATCCCAAAGTCGTTTGGAGGGTCAGGGGGGCTCTGAGGGTCTTTGGCCTCATCGTTTTCGTCCAGATGCCACTCATAAGGGCTGAAACGGCTCACCAGGAAGAGCACCACACTCACACCGATATAAGCAAAAACTATACACATCCAAATCTCATAGGCCAGTGGATCCAAGAAGGAGAACACCCCAGGCTTGGACTTCTGGGGCTTCTTAATCATAATGGAGATGCCCAAGCTCATGAAGGGTTTAGAGAAGTCTATCACTTCTTCTCGAACCAACGTTATAGTTAGTGGTGCCACAGCTATGTCAGCTCTCTGTGAAAATGGAAGGAGGCACAGAGGGATTTAGTCTAACAGAAAAGAAATAATAACCAAACAAAGTGTTAAATTCTGTAAAAGAGTAAATATTGATAAACCTCAAACCAACTCAAACTCACAGCACATTCACAGAGTAAACAGAATGAACATTGTGAAATGGCACAGCTTAGTATATACTGAATAGCAGACCTGTGATAAAGCCCTTCAGAGGGGATCTGCCATTTAAAAATGAGTCACTCAGCATTTGTTAATGTCTTTGTCTCGATCCAAATCTCCTCCATGAATCAAGCGGAGGGTTGGAAGACAGAGGTGGATGAGCTTATGTAAGCAGTTCATGAAATGTGAATCAGCCTGTTAAATTCACCTCCAACAGATCCTCTGCTTTGCCTTTCAGGCTCATCAGTTAGTATGAGAAACAAATGCTGACAAATGTCTGCAGTGACTGGAACAGAATAGACTGCTGCTTCAATATTGCTTTTCTGGTCTTACTGACCGCGCTGTGTAACGTAATCCACATTAAAGAAAACTGAACACAAAGGATTCATGTGGCTGATAAATTCAGGAGGGGTCTTAGGCAAAAGCAGCTGCCTATTGTTCATTGTGAATTTACGTCCCAGCAGTTAATTGGCAGCAATATAAAATTAGTGTTGATGCACAAATTTAGATGAGGCCTTGTCACGGCTCGTTCAATTAAAATAGATGGCAATCTCTGTCGGTCCAGCTATTAATACTGCTGTAGACATAACGGCAGAAACTACAGGTGTCAGATTGTGAATCAGGCACTGAATCACCGTCTGCATGCATATCTTTTTACATTTGCAGTCAACCGTGTGAGATGTTTTAGCATCGTTCGTTCAGCAGCTGAGGCCTCATAAAAGATGCAAATTGTCTTGTTCAAGCCAGTTCGGCTGTGAGTGATCCACGAGACACATGACAAACTCAGTTGAGTGGATTCTACAGGAGGAGGAGGGATTTCTAAAACTGAGTCACTCTCCAGATAAATATGTTTATTTTTCTTTGTTTTAAATTTATTCTTATGTACCGTATTTTCCGCACTATAAGGCGCACTTAAAATCCTTTAATTTTCTCAAAAATCAACAGTGCGCCTTATAATCCAGTGCGACTTATGTATGAATTCTGGTTGTGATTACTGACCTCGAATTGATTTTATGCGGTTCATAGCGCACAAAAATCTGTCAAAAATATGTTAGTACGACTTCGGTAAGCTACGACGCTGCACCACTTGATGGATTGTCGGAGCATTACGGCTACCGTAGTCAGAAGCCTCACCTCGCGGAGTAATCTGGGTCCAAAACTCAGTTCACTTCAGGTCCTAAAGTCAAACGAACACTGCGGCATCACTGAGAGTTAAAAACTGTCTAAATTCTTTCATCTTTAATAAAATGATCAGCATTACTGCTTTACCAGGTGTAACAATTAAGTTTAACATCCAGGCATCCATGAAAACATTAAATTTAACAGAATTACAAGTTAGCATGAAGTTAGCTCACTAGTTTCCACCTAAACATGATATAGCATGTTCTGACTGAGAGAGTTCTGAAAGAATTAAAACGTACAGCTCTGTTTTCACTTCCAACATAAATGAAGACAGAAAACTAAACAGTAGTGACTTTTGTAGGGTTACTGAAGTTGGGCTAGCTGGTATATAATGATGTGCTACGTCAGTGGTCCCCAACCTATTTTGTGCCACGGACCGGTTTATGCCCGACAATATTTTCATGGAACGGCCTTTAAGGTGTCGCGGATAAATACAACAAAATAAAACTAGTACCGGTACCGAAAAAAAGAAAATTTATTCCTTATTCCTAACACACGTGAAGAGTAAACAATAAAAACGATAACAAAATAACGCTGAAAACCGATAAAAACCCTGAAAACTATACATTTCACACCTGAGCCTCAACTCTCGCGGCCCGGTACCAAACGACTCACGGACTGGTACCGGTCCGAGGCCCGGGGGTTGGGGGCCACTGTGCTATGTGATTGCTAGCGATATGGCTATGTTAGCATAGCATAAACACAGTGAAGCTGGAGGATGAACGCTAATTTTTTTCCACTTGATAAAAGTCACGTGAGGGTTCCCGATGGTTAGGGACAAATGCAATCGCATGGCAGGATGTTGTAAATGGACCAAACTTCAGTCAGGAGAACAACTGAGAAAATCCATCCACAATACGAGGTTAGTCATTAATATACTGCAACAACATGGGAATAGAGCAGCTGCGAGAGAATTAAACATAATGAATCAATGGTACGGAAGTGGAGGAAGCAAGAAGAATGAGTTGACTAAAGTTTGACTTATCTGACTGTTTTGTTTCGCTTAATGCGCCTTATAATCCGGTGCGCCTTATGTATGAAAACAGACCTGTTCATCGACAGTGCGCCTTATAATCCGAAAAATACGGAAGTGTAAAACTGTTTTCTATGACATATGACTGAAGCTTTAAGGGTTTAACTGGCTATAGACAAACTTACTTTGGTCAAGAAAAAACTTGGTTAATCTGATAAAACTGGATGTTTTAATATGTGCTTTGTGTGACAAGCTGAGTCACAAACAATGACAAAAGACTGACAGTTTACAGAAACACAGGCAGACTGACACTTACCCCATAGACTAGTTCACCCACCATCCCGTTCCACGTCTTGGTCTCTGGATCTCTGGCTCCATACTTCCCGTCGGGCACTATTGACAGCTTATACTTTATCCCCACATGTTTTGCAATTTCAGAAGCTAAATCGACACAGTAGCCTTCATATCTGTCATTCCCCTCCATCTGCATATAGTTTTTCTTGTACATCACATATGGAGCTTCCTGTTAATTAGACATAATTTTGAGTTCATGGTAAAGCAAGATCACATCCACAGTGACCAAACCACATGGGTCACATGAGGCCTTTATTGGTACTGCTGCATGCACACGTGCAGGGCACCAACAGATGAGGGGAACATATAAATAAAGACAAACACAGGTTAAACACATGTACGGGCACGTAAGTGGAGGACTGTGGGGGACTAGGCCGACTGCACCGACGGGAGAAGCAAAGCATCTATAACTGAGTGCAAAGTGCAAAGCAGGATGTCGGGCCTCCCTCATGCTAACCTGATCCAGAAAAATCTAAATCTGCAGAAATGGGCAATAGGCGGGGGGTTGCGTGTGCTTTGCATCAGCGAAGGCACAGGGGGCAGGACGAGCTGAATGGAGCACTTTTCCAGTTCATAAAGTAACTGTCAGTGGCAGCAGAGAGATTAAAGACATCAAACACATGGAGATTATCTCATTTCATCGGACAACTTTTTTTAAAAAAAAGGTCTGAATCACACCACAAAAGTAGTTTAAAGCTGGTTCAATTTGCTTTTTTTAATTGTTCCATTACGACAATAAAATAATCTGCTCATCACCTCGATTATGCTAATATGCTTTGCCTCTGTGCCTTGATTGTTGTAGCATTCCTCCAACATGTAACATCCAAAACATGTTTGCCATTAAAGATGAACCAGTGTCACCTTGGGGGGGATATTAAGCAAAGCTGTACTTACTTTGTCATATGGCACGCACATGTTTTCAGAGGTTATTCAGCTTAATAGAACAGAATAAATGCAATTTCTTCACGGGAGACTGTTGGCTTTTTCTGATGTTTTTGGAGCATTCAACAGCATGGCTCCTGTTGAACTTTAGACTTCCACATCCCTTTCGCTCCGCAGTCTTCGGTGTTATGGTGAGACAAAAAATGAAAGAACTGCACCCCAACAAAGCGAGGTAGTCCTTTCATTAAACGTTTTCTTTAATGTCATGGGAAGTAATAAAAACATGAAGTTAATGAGATGACTGCGATGCCTCTAAAAACAATAATTGGTTTCTGTTCAAATCAAAATCAGAGAAAAAATAATGCAATGGCACTCGCTTCTTCATTTCTTCCCTCGCTCTAAACAACACTTTACTTCCAGTCTAGGTAAGATGAGTATGAGTTTCCAGACACTGAAATGGGAATGCGTGACTATTTCATTCTGAATTTGCCTAAGATGCAACCATAATAGGCAAAGTCAGAAAGACAGAGAGGCCATGGTTTTAAATGTAAGATAAGGCGCACCTTATCTTACATTTAAAAATGGCTGATGATCACTAAACTGCAGCTACTGCCTGCAACTGATCTAACTGACCTCACCCCTGCTTACTCCTGGAGCGCTCTCATCCTCATTCAAATTTTTTAACTAAGTAAATTTTAGACAAGGGATAAACAGCCAAAGGTTGCAGCCATTGGCTGTTTACATCCTCCTTGTATGCAGATCATTTCATGTCTCTGGTCCAGCGTCACTGACAATTTACTTAATGAGAGGGAAACATTTTTACTTACGTATGCACTGAATGAGAACACGATGTGTATAGTTATCATTACCAAAGCCGTTATTGTGATGTCACTACTACAACAGCCCACTGTAATATAAAAAAACCAAAATGCTTTGGCACCCACACGGATACAGTTGAAACACTCTGTGTGAATCGACTGTTTCAACATGTAGTGAGTGGATGGAAAGCAACTGAAAATAAAATAATTCTACCCTCCCAGGACAGATTGCAACAAAGGACACCTTGACCTTGAGTGGCAGAAATCTTAAGGTGAAACATTTAAAACCACTTGAGTGTGTACCATAATAGTAGTGACCACAATTGTTCGGTTTTCCACAGAAGAGGACTCGTTGGTGACCTGCTGATCCATTATATATACAAATTTTTCGTACTCATTCCAGTAGCCGATCTGAAAACAACACAGAAGTCCGCAGTTATTTGCGAGAAGCAGAAAGACATTTTCACAGTAGACCCTCCGAGTTCACGTGAGCTGGTCAGCTCTATCTGTACGGCTGGAGACGGTGTCGGTTGCTCCTGATATATGATTTAATAAAAAGCTCATAGTGGTTCTCCTGACTTCACCTGGGCTACACTTCAGCAGAGTAGGAGTAATCTATTCCTGGCTCAGCAAATGTTCTCTTATATAACAAGAAAGCAGCACCCATAGAGCACTGGAGGACTGATAAAATTAATACCAGCAAGAAAAACCTAATAATCTAAAAATGCCTTATCTAGCCAATGCAGTCGTTTTTTTTCTCTTTCTATTAATACTACATAAAAGACACACATTATGATCTAACACAAACAAAGCCTGGCTTGTTGCTGCTCAACCTGAGATGATTCCAGTAGCTGTATTATGTTTATTTCTGCTAGACTCTGATTTATTCAGCCAAGAAGAACTCTCCCATTTCTGGAAGCTATAATGCGCAGTACTCACTCTCTTGTCACTGTAGATTGTCTCACACTGTGATTGGATGGGGGGGTCTGTGATGTATGTTGTCTTGTGAACTGAGCTGTGTGGACATTATGGGACCACTCCTTTTCGGTGCCAGCTTTGTGGGGGTTTCAGTGTCACAGAGCTACCGCAGCTCTTACGGGTGTCACGTGTAAGGGTGTGTGTGTGTTCAGACATTATTGTTTTTGGTTCAGTAGTGTATTACTTACTAATGTGGAGTTGTATCACAGTGTAACGAAATTGTTACGATTCAGAAAGGTAGTCAGAAATCAAAAAAATCTTGGCGTTAATAGTTTTTAAAAAAAACAAAAAAATAACGCGTAAAACACAATCTTTTCACCTTCAGGCTCAGGGTAGATGTGTGGGCGTGATTTGCTCCAGTGCCTGTACCTTACAAACTAATGGGGACATAGACAGTGTCCTGCCAGAAGTAGAGAAGAACAGGTCCCAATCTTTTAGCATCTAAACTAACAAACATTGACAAGCGCTACAGCTCACAACTTAACTAGCTAACTGGCTTTTCCAAGTGAGTGCACTCCCTCACAGCAGTTCCTTTAGCAAGCCAAAGGCCAAGGCACAAGAGAAGACATGTGTCCATGCTTGTAGGGTAAATGGACACGTTGTAGCTAAATGCTAATGTGTGCTGCAGCTCTTACCTCTTAGCTGTTTCTGTCCATGTCAAAAACTTTGGATCTTCTTCCTTATGCACAATTTTTTGTTTCAAAACAGTACAAAGTACAAAACTTTTTACACTGAGCCTGTAGGTGTTATGCTACTAATGTGTATTTCACTGTCATAGTTCTAATCACATACAAGTAAATGTTGCTGCTTAACCCACTAACATCATGTTAGGGGTTTCCTGTAAAAACACTCCATATGACTTATTTGAAAGGGTGGTGTGGTGGTTAGCGTTTTAGCAGTTAGCAATCTGTGTGGAGTTTGCATGTTTTCCCTGTGTCTGCACTGGTTCTGTCCAGGTACTCTGGCTCCCTCCCACAGTCCAAAGACATCCGTGGAGCTGATTGGTGACTCTAAATTAATTGTAGGTGTGAATGTGAGCATGAATGCTTGTCTCTCACCCTAGGACAGCAGGGACCGGCTCCAGCCTGAATTGGATAACCAGAAGTAAATCGATGGATAGATGATTATTTGAGAGAATTTCTTAAATTAAAATAACAAGACCTGAACACTAGTTTAAAAACTTGCATTTAAATATCCATGAATATATGTCTAAACAGTATGTTTGTGAGTATACTCAATTATTATTAAATTCTCTGTAAGTGTGAGGTGATCACAATTATTCATCCATTCTCCAAAACTTCAAGCTTCCATCTGCATGGCTTGGCTGCTTCTTGGTGGATATATTCCAGATCAAACTCTCAGAGGGAGCGGGAGCTTACATGATTTGAGTTGGATCAGAAAGCCCGGGCTACTGGCAGCTTCTGTCCAAATCAGTATCAGCCCTAACTTATGTAGTGCCAATATGCCCAGAGAAGAAAATCCCTCAAAAAAGGTATCCTTCAAATTTACTTATGCTTGTGTAGTTGTATGCAAAGCACATAGCATGGGTCTGTATCATAAACTCAACCTGCAAAAAGTAATTAATTATAAATTTTTAAATTATGACATCCAAACCTTAGTGCCCACTTACCTTCCTGGGGCCGCTTGGTTTCATCTCGTACACGTCGATTGTGTAATTAGATCGTCGACCAAATGTGTCAAACTGGATGTTTCCTGTCATACCTTGTACTTGGACCTGCCAGGCACCAAGAAAAGCATCATACCACCTGTTCCTAACATACAGCATGTATAAACCACATGGTAACGTGTGTCATACGGCTGTGATATAAGGCTCTGCTCCACCTTTTGATCTCATTTTCAATCAGTTAAATCACTTTAAATAAGGATCCAGTCTATTAGGTCAGACTAACTTGGAGCACCAGAAGCAGGTTTCTTATAATTGTTTGCTCACGTTGCAGTATGTAAGGAATGGGTGTATTTACAGAATAACATGGTTCTATTAAATATAGTGTAAAAGGCAAAAATCTTTAGCCAGCCCTCATTTCTTGGGTATTTTTTCTTTTTTTTAAACCAACCTGAAACTTGACGTATGTTGTCATGGTGTGCAGTGTGTACTTAAACAAATTTGAGAAAAGTGGAGGCGAAAAGAACAAGTGGCAGACATCTATGGCTCATTAACAAAATCTAAAAAATCATATTCTAAGACATAAGCAAAAAAGATGTAACATAAGACCTGTGTGTTCATCTACTGTTCACTAAAAGCCTCAGTGGAAAGCTTGTTAGAACTGTATAAACTTATACAAAATATAAATAAATGAGGGGTGGCTCAATACATTTTCACACTTCTATAATATTTTAATGGCTAAGTGCTGCAGCATTTGTTTATTAAATTGTGAAAAAAAATTATAATGTATTTCTAGCAAGTAATGGCATAAAAAACTATATTTGTAGCCTGTAGTTTATAGAGGCAAAACATTTAGGGATCTTTCACAGAAAAAGAAAACATGGGAGGAAAAAAAATACCTAAAGAATAAAAACTTTGGAAACATTACTAAGTAGAAAGTGAGAATAAGCAAACATATAACTATAAAGTAAATAAAATAAGCAGTGAGACAGTGCAGGCTCTCAGTCCTACCATTTTGAGGGCTCTCTCTATGTCGATGCCTTGGCTCCAGGGCACTGCAGGGTTGGCGAGGCAGTCGCCCGCACTCCCCCTACGTGACACGTCCACTCGTTGCCGCCGAAGATACCGGAAGGCCTCCGCGATCACGAGGATGGCATCATGGGTGAGTGCTGATGTGTACTGAGTCAAAGGCCAGAAGAAATCCCAGTGATGCACCAATGACATCACACAGACCCAACATAACACTGAGCTGCTGTCAGAGCACGGTTACCACAGAGCGCTGCTCGTGTAAAACAAGCGAGACGAACTGAACTGAACTGAATCCCTGAAATGATTCGCACTGACATATTGTCTCTGATTGAAGCCAAGTTACTACCCTGAAACTCAGAAGATGAATAGCGACGGCAGCCTTTGAAGATGTTAAATAAAAATGCAACTGCGGCATCGGCAGCTTCGCCTCACTGACCTTCAGCGGAGTGTTTTTGGCTTCTGGGAATTCTCTTTCATCCAGGCGCTCCCAGCGCTGGAGGAACTGCTGGACGATGGGGCTGTCTGGGCTGATGATCTGGAAGCCTGTGATGTTGGCTCCACCAGAAAAGACCCTGTCCAGACTCATGTTGGAAAAACCCTGAGAGCAAAGAGCACAACTTGGTGGTAGTGGAGCAAAGGATCATTAGGAGAACAGGGGGAAAAAAAAGATGAGAGATTAAATCTGCTTTAGCTTGTCCACGCTGAGTAACTTCATCGATTTAATTGCACCATTCAGTTTTAAGTCTAACACAACTATATATTGAGAGAACCAAGTTTGACTGTGCTCCTGAGATGTATCCACTGAGAACATTGCACTTCTTTGCACAACGTTGCATCACACACAAGCACTGCTGCTATGGGTTTTCCACTGAGTTGTGTTGTGCTGTTTCGAGTTGCGAGCTCTCACCAGGTTGGCGAGGATATAGTGGTATCCTCTGCTGTTTTTTCCCGAGGTCACCACCTACAAATTTGCAGAAAAAGACACGGAGTGAGTCAGATTCCCTTCCAACAACACTGAGAACATTAAGAAACATGAAGACTCAGATATGACAAAGACCTCCAATTGCAGAAGAGCTGACAGAAAGAGAAAGAGAGAAGAAAGTGACATTCGGGAGTGCAAGAGGGAGCGTGCAAGCGCGTACATTTGTGCGCGTTTGCATGAAACTGTGATGACAGCACTTGTTCCTTTCCATTAACTTCAACATGTAAAATAAGGTCAAGGCTTCGGCAAACCTCCGTCTCTCTTTTCTTGCAGCTGCCTCTGCTCTGCAGTCTGCCGCTTCCTGCTCCGCCTGTCTCAGTTGTGCACTAGACTTAATTAAACCCAAAATGTTGTACAGCACCTGTCGGAGCCAGCCGACACAGAGAGAGCTGCATCCGCCGATCTCTTTAAACTTCTTCGCCGGCTCAATCTCGCTCCCTCTCGCAGGCGCTCACTCCCTCCATATATTCTGATTCGCCATCGAGTGTGAGGCTTCAAAAAGATACTGCGGGGGTGGAGAGTTGCTTTTTTTCCCTGTCTTTTCACTTTCTACACTCCTCCACAGTTTCGATAAGTATACTCAGCCACTGAAATCATCTAAATGTTAAATGTCCAGAGTGATAGTGATATCACACTGAAGAGATTTCACAAAGGACTCGGATAAAGATGAGGAATATTACAACTTCACCGAAAAAAGGAGAGCATCTCATTGGTGGATTTCTACTCATAGTACTACTCATAGACAAATTATGTAGCGTTTTACTCAGAGGCTCCTATTTTGGTTTTTTTATTTTTTTTATCTTTATTTAACCAAAAGTGAGATTCTTTTGAAAGCAACAGGACTAGGACTAGATAGCATTACCAAGCATGCTTTTATTTTATGGCAGGGAACACCAAAACTCCCAGAGAGAAGTATGGACCACATAGCTGTGTTTTCATCAACACCTGTGTACTATAAAAACCTGTTTAATGTCTCATAATATTCCCCATGATGCTGCAAGACTGGCCCTCTAACAAGCTTATGGCATTTCAACATTAAATCAAAATTTTGTTTTCCAGAAAAGCAAAACAATTTCAACTCCTGATCCAGTTCCCTCAAAAGGAAAAACATTCCTTGAAGCTTTGCAGCTCGCTGTCTTCCAAATGGTCTCGAATAGCTTTTCATTTCCCCGCACGTGAGAGAGAGCCAGAGTGACCCGAGTGTGGCGAGCACTTAATGAAGCTGCAGCGCCTGGAGTGACTGGCTACGACTCTCGTTTGTCACACACAAGGCAGGCGGCGCAGGACCTCACACTTCTGTGCAAGCTTTTAGTCTGGACAGCGGGCCAAAACGACGAGAAACAGATGCGTTTAGAAATGTACCTGGCTTAGTGTGAACATGGCTGTGCCCAAAGCACTGCATAGCTGCTAGAACAGAATCAGGTGTAAACGTTCACTGCTTACTGCAGCGCGGCGTGTAGGCAATAACTGGAGGTGTGAATGATATACTGAATTCAAAGCACTCTGAAGTCGGTTCATAGTGCATGCTTCATACTGTACTAAGTAGCACCTTCACTGCTGACTGCTGCAGTCTTTTACAGCCATGATTCAAATATTAAGGCTGTGTTGGAAAGCAAATGCTTTTTTTATATGTTGCATCGTAGTTAATAAAAGCTTTTTTTGATATACTTTCATGCACATTTGTTTTATAGATTCATCACCTGGCTTTCATACCTGATGAAGTTTTGATTTGCAAGAGGAGAAAAAGAAAATGTGTTTACCACCTGCCTCAGCAGTCATTGCTGTAGGATGGCAGCGAACCAAGGGAAGGACAGCTATACTAAAGTTCTGACTGAACAGTTTCTGAAAACAGAGTGACTCTAGAAGATAACTCAAATATTATGGTTCATGATCAGAGTGATTATGCCCTTTACTATTATTACTCTTTGATGTAGTTGCATTAATATTCATTATAGAAATGATCATGAGGACAAACATAACAATTCTCTGCAGGTTTTTACATGTGCTGTCAAGCCCTCCAATATAGTTTACAAGGATATTTTCATTACTGTCTATTTTCATTTTCATGTATCATGCGCACTACAGACGTTCTTGTAATTTGATTCGATTTGCCACGGGATCTGCTCCCCCCTCTGTCGGCAGAGATGTTCTGGAAAAGAAAAGGAAAGAAAGAAAGGGGAAAAAAGCAGCTGGGCATAACAAATAATTTTAGGATCACGATGCTCCAGTTTCACGATCCCCTGGGATAATCGCTTTTTGTGTATATGTGAAACCACCGGGAGCCTGGATGAGGTCAGGCACTACCATCGCTGAGAACAGCAACACTTTTAGTGTCACAGGACTTATACTTTCCTCTGTGTCACAATTCATTTCTTACACAACAGCCTCCTCAAACAGCAAAGGGAAAACAAGACCCGAAGCCTAAAAGCAAGAAGAAAACCTGCAGCACTGATTGTTCTGACTGTCTTGTGAATTTTTAATGCTCTTTGAATGGGAAGGACAGTCTACGTGCCATGCCCTCCCAACTGTTTTCTACAGTAAATGTTCCTGTCTGGGAGAGAACAGCCTCGTGCATCTGCCACGATGCTATCCATGAAAGCTGATTCATAATATATCAGATTAACTTTGCAAATGGGAAACCCATGCGCACAAAATATGTCATGTTCTGACTGTGGAAACAAAAACTGCCACTTATATGTTGTTAACATAAAGGCGCTGGTGTGGCAAGGAAATGTTTTTAAGAGTGGGTCCCCATTTACTTGGACAAGTGAGCAAAATAAGACGATACAGAGGGTCTGAAAAGTGACGCCAATGCTACAAAGCTGCTTTTGCAGTTACAAAGAAGTTCAGTTGTACACAAATGGAAAAAAATGCCCTCCAGGACCCTTAATCCATGACCTCAGTAACACTTACTTAGAGAGTTTATGGACTCAATCACTACTTCAGATGTTAATAAATACAATATGTATTACATAAAATAAACTTAATTCTGGTTTTTATACCAGCGCTGGTATTGGTATTGTTACACAGGTACATTTACACTCCAGCTCTCCAAAAACCCAGCTGATGATGATTCATCTCATAAGTCATGGCACACTTCTCTGTGCCATATAAGCTGCCTTCATAGGTTAAAAGCATCAGCATCGTTTTTGGTATCTGCAGCACTGCCCTTGTTTTTACTTAGTAACGTATTGTCAAAATTTGCAGTATTGCACAGCACTACTGGCTGCTGACGGTAGATTCAGATCTATCAGACAGATGGAAGACAGAATTATATTGAACTACTAGTTAACTGGCATCAATTTTGTAAGGCTCTTCTTTAAGTTGAGCTCTCATTCCACAACTGATGTCCAATCTTAGCAGTTAGACGCTGGCATATCAGCAGGATATCTCTAAGTGCAAATATGAACCGATTTTTAAAGTGCGTTGTTAAAAATAAAACACAATGCATCATCTTCCAACCCACGCCGGTGCATTACAATCAAATGAATCATAGCAAACAGACAGATAAACTCAGCACGCAGTCTCATGTTGCATCCACACATTAGTATTCACCTCCTGGTTGAGGGCATAATCAGAAATGTGGGTTCGTCTCACTGCACTGTGGAGGAGACAAACTGTGACTCCAGAATACAGATAGAGACTGAGTGGTTGTTTCAGGTCTCAATTATATTTGTTTGTCTGCCCTCAGGGCTCCTCGGGTTCGCATGTGTGGATGAGCAGGTCTGTGCTTTGCTTTCTGCGGCTTGCCTGAGCTGGACCGAGCTGCAGGGCCATCAGCCTAAAAATTCCTTGGAGAATTCCCTTTAATTAAGCAGGCTGGAGCCATCCAGTCCTGCACTGAGCTGGATGACTGCCCAACAGCCTTCAAGCCTCTTTTCCCACTGATGGAGACTTCTTCTTCTTTTTTTTCTTTTTTTTTTTACAGTGATTTGTCATCTACCTTCTTCAGAACCACAAGTTAATAACTGTCCTCTTACAATAGACGACTAATTACTGCTATGCTACTCAAAAGAGGGCAAAATGTGATGAGGGATTTAACTGTCACAGAAGCGTGCATGGACTTACCTGTTTACAGTCTGTTTAAGCTGCTGATTCTTTCATTTGTAGTAGCCAACAGCTACACATTTCTAAACTTCACACAGCCGTCTTATTGAGTGCCAGTTTGAACAAAACAAAAAATGTCTATGAAGTTCTAATGCTCTCACTATCCTCTCTGCAGCTGAGCACCTGCCAACTCTACCATTTCCATGCGTCTGATGTTGTTTTTCGTTTGCTTAGCTTTTAACTTACACTTCTCTGGGGTCTCTTTTTGGAGGCACGGGCTACAAAGAGGCCTTCTACAAAAACTTGCTCTGTTACACTCTCTGTTTTCCTTTTTCAGAAGCCATGTTTCCTTTTTGCAGTCAAACTTTGGAAAAAGAAAATGAAGGCACAGATAGCTCGCTTGTTGTGGTTATTTGAAGGGCATTACAGTTCAAGTTGGGACATCACACACTTTTCATGCCGCTCTTTCATATTTGTATTTGTCGCTCAAGTTGAAGGTTCATAAAGTAGACCTCAATGATAAAGTAAGAAAGGTCAGTAAAAGAAAGAGGAGAAAGGATAATACACTAAAGGTGCTTTGTCCTTGTGTGTAATATAGACACACACACTCTCACACACACACACCTATGTCTTAGCTTGTCTCTGTGTTAGACAAGCTCTCCTGTAATGTCTTTAAATAGCTCGTCTTTGGATTTTGGCTACATTTTGTTCTCTTCTCTGTTTAGATGACCTCACTCTGCTTCAATAATGTTAAAGTCCAGGATCTCCATTGTGTGTTTTCTATCCAGGTATGCTTTCACTGCGCAGACAGTGTGTTTATGATCACTGTCATTCTGAAAAATCAAGCTGTTGCCAAGATGTCCAACCCCACTGGCTGAAATGAGCCTGCACTGTGTATCACAAATGGTTGCAGATACTCACTGTTGTACCTCTCTTCCGACCTCCTGAGGACTAACTGACAACAATCTGAACCAGAAATATAGAACTTCATCTCTCCATCAGACCTGTTGCTTCTGATTTTAAGTTCTTGTGTAATTTGGCACAACTCAGCTTTTCTCCTTGTTTCCCTTCCTTGAAAGCCTGTCTTCCACTGAGACCATTTCTGCAGAGGCTTTTGTGAAAAGTAGATCGATCAACTGAAAGCCCAGATGCATCTCTGACTTTTTTTTCCTGTTTCTCAAGGACGTGACTTTTAGATACTGTAGATAAGCCTGCCACTTATCCATTTTCCTCACTGCATATCATTCTGAAAGATGTTTTTCATTTTGGGAATTGCCTCTCTGATGCAAAAATGCAATTTTATGTCTGTTAGACTGTTTTATCTTTGGCTCTTTTGCAGTGTCACCTAAAGAAACAGGAACAAATTATATGTTTTTGCAACAGGCTGTTAGTTACAAAGTGCCTAAAGAAACTTCAATTTAAAATGGGTTCTTTGGTGTCTGCTATCTGTAGACACAACACCGGTTCATCCCTTGAATTAGGTGCTATTTATACTTGAATGAATTCAGTGGTAAGGGACAAAGAAAATCCTCTGAAAATGGTCATGTACAAGACTGGACTGAAAATGGCTAAAAAAGCAGCCAATGCCCAAAGAAAAACTTTTCAAGATCTTCAGCAAGCCTGGAGAACTATTTCTTAAGAGCACTTTAAAAAAATTATAAGAAAGTCTGGCTCCTTGTAAACAAAATATAGAGAAGCAATGTTTGGTTTGAGACTTTTGCACAGCCCTATTTATATACATATAGATATAAAAAGATATAAAATCTCTGAGACAAGCTGTCTTACCAAGCACTGATGCGCAGGCTGTGAGCCGCAACCAGCAACCTGCTGACTGTTGCCTCACACTTACAGACTGAGTGGGGGACGAGTGTTTGCTGTTTCTCGGTTGGGATGTCAGGAACTCGTGTCTGCTGCATCAGCGTTTTCTGTCAAATAACTTTTAAATACTTATTGGCGCAGGACAGCTTTCTTTTAAATTTCAGTGTATTTTTGTCAGCGACTGAAATACAATTTATCATATTCCTAAAACTGCTCTTTATGTTTTGTATTTCAGTTGCCATATTTTCAGGTTTATTTCTTTTTATTTCTTGTGCTTGCATTTTTATCCCGACTGTGTATTTTACTGTGCATAATATTAGTTTGTTGTAATGCACTGTAATTATTTCCTGAGTTAGCATAGCCCGAGGTCATCTTATCACTGTTAAAGCTGCTTTATATTATAAATCCAATAACAGCAGTCTAGACATTTTGCCATAATGTTCCCTCCATATGTGTCTCGTTCACTTTTCACAGACTCCTTTAAATTAAACATACGCATTGTACGTTCATTGTAAATAATAGTGCACTGACTGTATCTCACAATCAGGCAATCTGTGCATCTTTTCAGTGTCTTTACCTTCCAATTAAAAAGGGCTTTGAGGCAACTGCTGTTGTTTTTTGGTGCTATAGAATTGAATTGAACTGAACTGAATATTTAAAGGATAAAGCAGACATACAAAACACATTTCCTATATCTGAAGTATTAGTAAAACCAGTGCTTTGCAGTACTTTCATTTCTTCGTTCTTACGGGTGTACTTGCTAACCATCCTGGCATAATACTGCTCCCAACTGACTCCACAGCCTGGCCAAAATCAGCACTGGTTGACTTGAAAATATTCTCTCTAATTACATTTTTTTCCCCCCAAGAACCTTGTATTCAAAAGTGTGTGGAGCGTGGAAGTGTGGAAAGAGGCCCCCTGTGATCAAGGTGTGGTAAAATTGTCCTACCATTAGGTTATAGATACACCTACAGTTACATTTTTAGAGATGTACAGGGGCCCTCACATATACTAATGTGCCACAAACAGGACTTTAATATCACCAACCATTCCCATTTTATTACGGTGTATCCATATAAATGGTCCACCCTGTACATTGTTTGACATAGGCTTGTCAGTATCAGTCACACTGTTATGATTTTTGCCTATGCTATCTGACATGTCCTGCCCCACCATTAGCTGGTCAGGATTTTAGCTATAAATATCAATATCTTTAACAGCAATTCCCAACAAAGCAACAGCCAAAACTGCAATTTCCCTGATTATATAATAATGACCCTATATACAGCATAATCTCATTTAACCTCCTAGGACCTGGCGCCCACATATGTGGACATCACATTTTGGGATGTCTAGACCAAAATAATACATTTTGCTCTACAAGGGCCTGATATCCAGTTACAATGACATTATATTGATACTGTTCTATGGAAATTTAAAAAAATGTCCTCCTATGTGGATCTCAAAAATTCAGGTAAAAAACACACAAAAAAAACGTGCCCAAATATCAAAGAGAAATTAAAAATGCATGCCATTGAAGAGTTCAGGTCTTAGGAAGTTAAATAAAGCATGCTTCATTCTCCTACTCACAGGGTGTGGAATTCCAGTGCACCTCTGGGTGTTCAGCACTTCTCCCATTTCCCTCCACAGCACCAGACAGGGAGAGTCACACTACATGGCTCAATTCCCACAAGCTCTCTGCCTTTCCAGTCTTTTTATCTCTCCCTCTGACTCTTCCTCTGTCTGTCAGCTGTGCAGGAGGAGGCTGGAGGTGATGGGTCCTCTCTTAGAGCGATAACAAATCCACTGTGCTTCTATTATTGATGAGAAGCCTTAGAGGTGTTTATCGCTCCGTCTTTACTTTACTGAAGAGATGAGCAAACTGATACTTTTACAGGTGGTGAGAGAGCCAGCAGAAGACCAAAACTCCCACAGCACATTTATCAACAAATAAAGCCTAGAAGAACTGAAACTGCCTCCTTGACTACAGCATCTACCGAACAGCAGATGTTTGCAAATAAAATGTATTAATGATGAGTTTTATAATATCCTGACAGAAGGCATCAAAAGATTTGAATCATAATTCTTCTGATTACTGCCTCGCAGATTAAAAACTAAATCATGTCCACAACGATTGTTTCCTGATGCATGAGTGATCGCAGTTGTGTTTGCTCACTCCTGCCTTTGTGAAAGATCTTCCCTCAGGCTAGGAGGGTAGGCTATTTATAGTAGGCTCATTGTTGTTGCTGTTATGGGACAGTGTGTCCTACTTACACTGGGAGCTGATATTACATTAAAGCAAGTGTTGATGTCACAGCTCGTATAAGGAATCATTCTCAAGAGACACGGGCCTGCCTTGCCACTCTTATGCATCTGGAGAGATACGTGTCTGACAGATGCTGCCGACAAGGCAACGATTCACATTAAGCCACCGCAGAAGAGAGGTTATGATTGGATCGGTCAGATCTGACACAGAGTGACCACCTTTGTATGACTGGATACGTTGAATCTAATACGGAAGCAATTTGAGAACACTTGAAGAAACCCTGGATCTAAATTTGAAGGGCAGGGAAAAGCAAACTTCTCTTGATTAATGAAAATGTTCAGCACTGTCACTAAAAATAATCCCCCGCATCAGAGGAAATGAAGACAGATCTGCGGTGAAGGTCAGAGTAAAACTCATAAGGCCTGCAATAATGAGGATCATTATGTAGAGGGCAGAAGCCTTTATACACAAATATCTCAGCGAAGAACAGAAGGCTAAGATGTGCCCAGGATTAATGGTTTAAATGCACACAGCACGCACGCACACGCAGACTACACTTGTGGGCTTAATGGCTTTTGTAACTCTGCTGTGCAGCTGTGTGCAGCGTCTGGAAAAAAACAAAACAACTTTCTGCTGTCAAATTGGTCACTGTTAATCCTTGTGTCTAAAACAGCAGCGTTTGCCAGTAAACACAAAAACGAGCCATGTGACGGTTCAAAAACAGGCTCACATGATCAGATTCTTACATTTAGTAAGAATTTAAGTTTAGACAATCAAAACTACTCGATGACTTCATGATTAGCAAAAAATCTGCTTCATGGTCAAAGAAACTGTATGCAGGTAAATGATGGGACATGAACACATGTGCTCTGTATGCCTGAATCTTTCCAAGCCTGTTTTCCTGCAGTGAACAGCTCCGTCTGGAGTGAGGAGCCCGTTTGAGTACGGTGGACTCTTCAAGTTCAAGTCATAAAAGGATGGACATTATTATGGTCAGCTATGATAGAGGCCAAAATCATGATCAGTTAAACAAAGTGTTAAGAAATTATCTGCATTTACACCACACAAGGCAGGATGCATCCATTTTTCCAATCCATTTACATTTTTCCGATCTTCTGTTTTCCAAATCCATTTTCATCTGGTAAATCAACAGTTTCTGAAAGCCTGTTTTGTCCCAATAATCAAGCCACATTCAGAGTCTCTTTAAACCACCTTTCTTCACCATTCCAATGCCAGGTTTGAACTACAACGGGTCATCTTAAACATGTTTACATGCCTAAATAAGTTACTGCCATATGATTGGCTGATTCTCTCCCAGCTATCATAGGGCGAGAGGTAGGATGTACCCTGGAAGGTCGCCAGTTTGTCGCAGGGCTAACACAGAGGGACAGGCAGTTTTGTTTATATAACTCCAAATTACAACAGCAGTCACCTCAAAGCACTTTATAGTGTAAAGTAAAGACCCTACAATAATACAGCGAAAACCCAACAACGAGACAACTCGCTATGACCAAGCACTTGGTGAGGAAAGAAAATCTTCAAAACAATAGTGCAAATTAATGCCAAACACTACTGTAGCTACATCTTCCTTTTGAATACAGTCTATGGGGCAAACTCATCTAATTTTGGCACACCTCATAAACAGACTACAGTGTCTCACTTGAAAGGAAAAAGCTTTAAAAGTAATAAGTGTGCAGTGCAGTCGACAGCTACTCAGTGTTAGCATTACCTTCAGTCTGAGCCTGTGGAGATAACATCAGCAATACTCTACTATTTAGCTTCACGTACCTCAAGAAGGCGTACGCTTAAAAAATCATTTGCAAAATCTAATGTACTCACATGTGCACCAAACTAATCCCCCAAATGAACACTAATGATCTTCTGAGTAGATAGGAAAATTCTCAGTTAACACTCATTTAATACGTTTCTGACAATGAAATATTCTCTATGGTGCAGTCAGAGAGAGCAGCACACATTAGCAAACACTGAACCTGAATCAAGATTCGTGTGGGAAAACTGTAGCCGATGATCACCTAGGAAACAAGGATGAGAGAACTGTTTAATTCCTCCACGTGAATTAAGCCCAAGTGACCTCAAACAACGTGCATACACAAACACGTGCGTGCACAGACACACACACAAAACAACAAATAACAAGCCTTAATTTAATGTACCGCCTTGCCTGTTTTAAAATCAGTTCTAAATGAGAGTGTCAAGATCTGAGGCGATCTTCACACATGCCAAGTGTTTAGGGTAATAATGAAAAAGGAATGAAAAGTGGGGACCGGACCAAGCTAGGAGGAATGGCGTATTTTACTGGCAGTGTAGCATGAAGAGGCGCTTGCAGCAAAAAGTGGGAAATAGCATGTTTCCTCTTTTAGAAACAATGGAACAAGCCGAATCATGAGGCTGGGGGAAGAGTATATTTCTGAGGCAATCTTAGATTTACTTCCTGATATTCGAGGAAAAGAGATTTGTTTATTTTTTTTAAGCAAGGCTGAATTAGCACTTTGCAAACTGAATACCTGCTCCAGTATCAAGTTGATCCTGTCCACCTCACAGTCGATGAGGAAGCGTTTCTCCTGCCGGCGGTCCATCTCCTCGATGATGCGCCTGTACTCTGTGGGGTCCACAATGTTCCCCACCGAGCGAGCTGTCACCTGCCAGTTATTGGCTACAGCAGACTCCATGATGGCTTGGAGGATTGCAAACCCTGGGGGAACAGAGGGGAGAGAGCTCCATCACACAACTGTCTTTTTGGATTTCAGAGCACACAAGAAGGAAAACGTGCTCAGAATCCCAAACTCCCTGTGCGCTGAAAAAAAACAAAAACAAGGATATTGTGGCTTCCAGCAATGGTTTGTAACCATTTATTGTCATACAGAATGTAAACTATTAACTGATAATGCATTGTCAACATGTTTAAACAGTACCAATCATCTTGTAGGCACCGCTTGCAGGGAGGAAAATAAACGTGAGAGAAAAAAGCGTGAAGTAAGTAAACAAAGAGGCGCACTTCAGAGTAAAAACTGAGCTGTACTGGGGCGGCAGTCAAACAGTCTCCTGATACTGAAATATGAACAGCTGCTCGAGTGGATGGCTAGAAGAAGATCTAGGGGAGGGGGGG
>NW_024582417.1:580390-632093 GCF_018398535.1 Haplochromis burtoni
TGTTTGATTTGCCTTTTTTTTTACCAGTCTAAATTCTGACAAACGCTCAACACATTTCGCGTAAAGGTAGTAAGAAAAGCTAAAATTTGAGCCGAAATTAGAGATGCTTGGGAGCTCTTTCTTTACACTGCATATGAATTAAACAGACATGCTCTTGTAATTAGGCCTTTCCGGAACGTGCAGGTACAAGATTAATGAGTCTCTTCAGAATTAATATCAGGAACGGCTGCCAAATGTTTAAAAGGATCGTAAAAGGAATATTTGACAGACAAAGCAGATTCAAGAGGCTCCACAAAGAATCCCCACAACCGATTAGCTTAAAGCTGCAGCTCTTATAACAAAGATAGATGCACTATAGAGCATAATTAACCATTAACTGGGAAATGACTGAGCTGTCCCACGCTGCCTTAGCAGTTTGTCATGGGAGGTCATCATTGCTATCTCTTCCCTGGTAGACTGAGGAATTTAAAGTTGCAGAAAGGACAAACGATATGGAAGAGAAATGTCTGTGTTTCTGCGTATTATAATTCACCCATGAAAGTTGCAATGCAACAGTTTTATATTTTATATTTCTTTAAAAAAAAATCAGGGGTCGCAACAATAAGATATGAAACATGTACCTTAGCAGATGCAGTGAAATAGACTTCCCAAAGGATCCAGAAAGCACAATTGGCAGAGCTTACTGCACCCCGGGATGAATCAGTAGCTGAGGCACATGAAAGAAAGACGCTGAGCTAAGAGTAAGTTGGCTGAGCGGTGACACATTAAAAGCATAGACTGTATATAAAAGAAAGCCACATTGTTATAATGGTGTGTGGTGGTTTACTAAGGAGATTAAGGACTGGTGGTCAGCAGTCATGACAGGGTGCAAAGGGAGTTTCTAAATCAGCTGAAAAAAACATCAGTGAGTGAGTGACATGGAAATAGAGCATACAGCTGTGTGTTAGCTTCAGAAACACCATGTTTTAGCCAGTTTTTGTGAGTAGAGGGTACAAATCTTAAACCTGAAACACTGTAGTGAAACAGTACACCTTGTTTATAAGATCCCTACTACTAAGCTATGGTGTGGTATTAGTAAATCTGGATTAATAATTGAGGAGATTGAAAGAAAGTATAGGTAATACAAGCTTATTTTGGTTACAGTGGTGCAAGATCTTTTTAAACAGGCTTGTTTGGATGATTGAGGCGAGGTTAAATAAAGTGAGTCATTGCTGCATGCTGCCTTTTTGAACGGATCAATTTGTTGCCAAGCAATCTGAGAGCCCATCAACACATTTGCAGGACGGTTGCAGCAGCTGATTTTTCAGAGCTTCCAGTGCAGCCGAGTCCAGGCCAAGACTTCCTGTTTCATCTGCCATTCATCAGTCACTGTTTACAAAATACAGATACATATTTAAACGAGAAGCACTCCAACAGCGCAAACCTCCGCCAGGGCAGCTCACTCTTTGGGCAGTATTTACTTTTAAGATAATACTACTGGATCTATTCATTTTGTTTTTCTATGTTCTTTTAAGTGTACTTAAAATCTACTCAATCTATTGACCTTAAAAGAAAGATCAGAGGACAAATTTTAAATAATATTTTAAATCTTTATAGCGATATGCTGACATGTTTTTTTTTGTCAATTTTTGACCATTAAAGTTGATCTTGAAGACCTTATGGGCGAATGTAAGCATATTTTAGCTGTTAACGTGACCTGTGATCTACACTCTAATAATGTAATTATTCAAAAATGATCAGGTGATGGTTTTAAAACTGCATTTCCACAAATAATGCCCCTGTTTTGCTCTTCACATGAGCAGCTTCCCCACATGTAACCTAAGCCTGCTCAAGCATGACTTGTCAACACATGAACTCCAAACGCAAACCAGGAAGCTTCCTGTAACAAAATCTTGGCCCTTGCCTACACACTAGCTATCCAGTGACGGTTCATCTCTGTAACAGCAGAACACAAACTGGCTTTGTTTAGATATTTATATAATTCAAAGTTTAAATATTCTTTCTAAATCACTCAAGAATCTCACTCAGTATATTTAAAATATTTTATACATCTTTTGCTGTAGGTAGGAAGACAGGTGACCTTTGAAAAGCCCAAGCTGAAAGACTATGAATAAAGTAAAGATTTGCATCTCTTCATTCTTTAAAGAACAGTACACAGGACACGTCAAAAATGCATTATGGCAGAAGCTTATTACATACTGTACTGAGTCACAACTAATGGGCAGGGAAAAAAGTGCTGTTTAAGTCAGAGCAGGAACACTTCAGCTGACTGGACTAAATGCATCACATGCTGTTGCCCTTTTCTTTCACAGAAGGGATGAAACTGTTGATTCTAGGAAATGATAGATATTATTACGGGTGCTGAATAAGCTGGTGTGAAATGTGTTTATGTAAATACAAGTGAGTTTCACAGCTTCTCTGCAGGAAGCAGGAATTACAACAGCTAAATGAAAACTGGTTTTACTCTGTATCCACATCAAGGGACACGCAGCCTCCCTGCAGCACAAACCACAGTGCATTCAACATCAGGGATACTCCAACTGTTATATCACCTGTGTGCATGTTTAAACATGTCAGCGCTCTTTAACACTTTAGGTAATTTGTGGTTGGGCTACATGTTCATTTGTAGAGCTACAGGGATCGTAAGATAGTTTACCATGGAGGTTCTTTGAATATTAAACATGGACTTTTAATATTAAAGATTCTTGAATAATTCACTTGTTTTTGCCATTACACCTGAATTTTTAAAGCCAGCACCATGGAGAAATATCATTTGCTTGAAGCTACTTAAATTTGACCTTCACAGCCCAGAAAGATCAATGTGTGACGTTGGTACTAGAAGTCTGTTTTCACATTTATTGTTTATCCAGTGAAGCAAAGTTTCTCAGTCCACCCCCTAATCTGAGTTTAAAAGATTAAGACGCAAATATGACTCTTTAAAGTCAAACTATAGTTTCCAAATTAGTCTGTGAGGTGATTATGATCCAAGAAGAAGAAAAAACGTTTTTCTGCACACTGCAATCTCAACAGGATGTCTCTTTGAAAACTGCAAAAACTCCAGATGCAGACAAATCCCAGCTACTCTATGCAGACACTGTAGGGGTTGGTAAAAACGTGTTTTCTTGTACAGCAGCTCAAATTAACAAATGACAGGGAGTCCCACCATAGTTCTTCTTTTCAGGAGTAACAGCTGAGCCGTTCTCACTGCCAAAATGCTTTTGAGTTTCACTGAAATGTACAAGCTTTTCAAATACCTTCCTCTTTGATAATAATGACCTTTTTTCATGATTTCAAATATACAGTATATTATGTTTCCACAGCTGAAGAAATATACCAGTGTATTGTTTTTTAAGCACTAAAAGGCATCAAAGTTAGTTTACTTCACATCTGAGACAATAGGCAATATTCTGGGGCTTACTGTGGAACCAGATGCGTGCTGGTCACTGTTTATGATGACAGTGATGTTCTCCATGTGGGCCGTTTGTCAATCAGAACTGCTCAAACACAACATGTCAGTAGTAAGGAGACCACGAGTGGCAATCATTTGCATTTGCATCTAGATTTTATATTTCCATGCAGCGATCTGTCTACAGAGATTCATGCCTGTGTACAAAGTACAAAGGAAATGTGAGCGATGAATGAAGAGTAACTGTAAATAATAATGCAGCAATTAACATGCCATTAAATCTCCAAACTCATAAAGGTACAAGAATATTTTCTTACTAAAGAGAGGTAGAGAGGTTTCAAAAGGTTTGTAAAGTGGAGAATTGAATTTTTGGGTCCACTAACACCATTTATAGATTTATCTTTAGCAAATAATCCAGAATACAGATTTGACACCGCCTTTCTAAGGCAGCACTCACTTGTAATGTATAATTTAATCAGAAGTATTGTTGCTTGCATTTCCAACAACAATAACTAGTGGTCCTTATCTGGATCTACTACAGGTTCTTCAGCTTTCTGTTGGGAACATGTAAACTCATGTTCCCAACAGGCCTCCGAAATATTCAGAGCACAGCGACTGGGCTGACACGTTCGCCCTCGCCCTCCCTTCCCCTGCTGGTGACCTTCACAGTGAAGTGCACAGCAGACAGCACTCAGACCAGGTATGGCCTTTAAAGACAAGTGGCTCTCGCTGGGTGCCATCACGTTAGCCACTCTGGCTTCTAAAGAGGCCACCGCGACGTGTGCTCACATGTCTGACGCCGGGCGAGGTTAAGGAATTCGAAAGAGGCATCGTGTCTCGATGCATTGTAAAGACTCTGATGACTGATAAGAGACTGCTGAGCTGACCTCAGTCTGAGCCCAACACTGCTACTGCCTTTATCTGGATTTTTTTTTATCAGCTCACATATATATCAAAACTAAAATCTAGCACATTATATCACCGCTGGCAGAAGGGAAATGAAAAGGCAGAAGCTGAGTGTCAGCTCTCCTCCCACAGCACTGAACGCCATAAGCTGGGATATGCATGACATTTTGAAACGTGTTAGTAGCTGCTCAAGAAAAAGGATTTGGGGGGATTTACAAACGATTCCCTTGAGAGTTTCATTTTCTCACACTAAAACTAAGCTGGATAGTTGGGGTTTAAACATTTTATGAGCTGCTTGATGTTTAAGCTATTGAGTATACTTAACAATTAAAGATATGTATAAATAAAGAGGAAGTCCCGAACCGAAGGAATTCAATGATGTGACATTCGGTGCACTCTAGCTTTAAAAACCACAGTGCAAAAAGGAAATCTGAGCAACAAAGGACACCTAAGTCTCTTGGTGAGTATTAACACTGGTGTGATTTATCAGGCGGCGCACAAATGACAGAGTTTTGGTTGACTTTGTAAACAGATGGTACATTTTAAAACAGTCAGCAGGAAGGACGACCATCAAGGGCATTTTACAGAGTCAATTATTCAGCCCTGACCTGAAGAATAATACATATTCAACATCGGGAGCATACTGCCACAAGCCTATTTATAGAGCAAAAAAAATCCTTCTTCCACAAAAACACCAAAACAGCCTTAGTTAGTTAAATATCTCTCCTGTGGCCCCATTGGTGTTATCCTGCTAGAAGCAGCCATCAGAAGATGAGTGCACCGTGGTCATAAAAGAAAGGACATGGTCTCAGGGAGGCTGTGGTGATTAAATGATGCTCTATGCCAAAAAACCACAGATACAAGGCAGGATGGAGCCATTCTTTCATGTTGTTTAGACTAAATTCTGACCCGACCATCTTAATGTTGCAGAAGATATAGAGACACAGAAAAAACGACAATGTTTTTCCAATTTTCTATGTCTGAACTATACCATTAGCTTTTTAACTGAGAGGAGTGGCACTTGGTGGTGTGGTCCTCAGCTCTTATAGCCCATCTGCTTCAAGGATCAATGTGGTGCATTCAGAGATGCTCAGTGGATATTTTCCCTTTTTCAGACAATAGAGATGGTTGTGTGGGAGAATCCCTGTAGATCAGCAGTTTCAGAAATACTAAATCATGCAGTGTTTAAAGACCCTTAAATCACCTTGCTCAGTCTGAATTTTAGCAGTTACTACATCAACCAGAGTTATCAGGTTGATGTAAACAAGACTCCAAAAAATGCAATTAGACAATCACTGTGATTATTGTTAGTGTCATTCTTTTGTACAATCATTGCCAATTAATGTTACTTTAAACTCACATGGGTTACTAGTAGGAAGCCCACAGAGAATTATTGCACAGCTTTGTGTAGTAGCTAGCACTTAGCTGTTTAAGAGGATAAACCTTTCATCAGCTCCCAGCTGAAATCAGCTTTAACAGACGTCAGACGACAAAGGTTCTCCTGAAGAGATGATGCGAGCCCGACCTGCTACATGTTGACATTAGTACCAGTTTATAAAGAGCACGTAACTTAGGCAGAGCAGCAAAACAATGATCCAATAACATGACAGGTGAACTGTCGATATGCAAAGCAGCGCCGCTATATGCTGTCAGGCCACCATGCCATGAGTACAGTACGGATATTTATGCTCAAGTCTACAAACACAAAAAAGTTAGACATTTCACTTTGAGGTTTGTTGACAAATGTAGTGAAAGAAATGCCTGAAGGTGAGGGGAGCTGTTTAAGCAGGCAGCACAAAGTAAAGTTGGCCTGTATGTGAGTTAAACCTGAATATATGAGCTTAATAGCAAACACAGCACCATCGGGATGTAGCCCTGAAAAAAACAAAGCAGGATAGTCAAGTACAATCACTGGTTCACTTTAAATCTCTCTGTAGTTAAGAGAAGTATTTTTCTAGATTAGGACATTTACCAAATGTGTTACTTCCTCTGTGAGACAGCCGCTAAAACGAGCCTGACTGAGGCTCAAGCTGACACCTGGCCGTGTATTCTTCTTGTCTGTCTCGGGCAACGGCTCATATGATGGCTGAGCGTGGTGTGCAGTCTCAACTGTGACTCAGTCGTCCCTCCCCCTCCCCGAGGAAGGTGACCTCTTTAAAATTCTCTTGCAGTCATCTGAACCGCGCCATTGTCACGGGAGGCCCAAAGCTGAGCGCGACACCGAGGGGGAACTCAGACAAAGCCACTGAACCCACTTCTGAGAAATCTCTAAAAATCTCAAAGCTTATATGTGGCTCTACAAAGAAGACTGCTTTCAGTGGGCAGTGCTCACAGAGCCAGTGAAATAAAAAGGATTAAAGCTGCCAAATGACAGTAAAAGGACACTTTTGAGCACAATTAGCCTAACAACGCCTACTCCAACTGCAGTCCAACATAGATAACAGCTCCCTCTTCCAAATTAGCTGAACTGCAAAGAGCCCTGCACCCCCACACCGCCCACTCCTGCCAAATCCCTGATCAGACCTAATCAAACAGATTATTTCTTATCTAATGACAGCTGCAAAGTTGCTAACAGAACGTCGAGCATTTCTCCTGTTTGCTTTCATCTTTTATGTAAGTTGAATTCACACGTCATTGAATAATTCACAAATTTTTGTTGCGCTTGAAGATGATTCAGGTTCTAAAGCACTAAAAATGTAATATAAAAGACAGACGGAGTGAGAAAACTAACACAAACACAAAGTGCAGATATTTAAACCGCACACAAAGAAATGGATGGCCCATTAGCAAGAGCTGCACTAACAGCCTTGTCTTTTTCTCTCTTAGGCAAAATAAAAATGGCGTTTTCTCTTGGGCAAACATGGAAACGCACATCACATCAATCTCTTTCATAATGCAAAAAGACTACTGTTGTAATGGCCTTGCGTTATCCTGAAAGCAAGTGTCCCTGAAATAGACGAAAGGCATTTGAGCGACACAGAGACAAGAATCGAGGAATAAGCAGAGCAGCTGCCTGATAAAGCAGAGGGGCTCTCTATTAGTCACCTGGTTTCTTATTTGTCCGTGTAAGGTGGTAAGGTTAGAGCAGATTACATGTGACAAATTGGATGTGACAGAAAAAGATGGGAGGAAGCTCCAAATTCGATGAAGTCAAAAGCGTTCGGTGCATCTGACAGCATTTCTGACAGCGCTTGTCCCTCTGACACGGGAGAAACACAAAGGCTTTGCTGACTCCTCTGTTCCTTCTCTCACAGCTCCATACACTTTTATTTCTTTCCCACTCATTTGAAGATGAGGCTATTCCTTCATCTGTGAGCAGCTGAGATAACAATGTTGAATTGCGGAGGGAAGAAAAATCTGTATTTTTGCCCAAATATGCTTCTGAGCTGCTCACCCTGTTTCCTCCCTGAGCCGGCAGGAGTGAACAGACAACGAAAGCAGGATAAGTGGAATCACACCTGGTCTTTAAGGTACTGATTTCTCTCTGATTCAAGAGGCAGAGAAGTAGAAGCAAGCACTGATTATGTATTGCCATCAGTAACAGATATGATAAATATGACTGATCGAGCTTCAGGTTGCATACTAACAAAATTTCAAGGGTTTATAAAACAAACGTGTGAGAGCAGTGTTAGCAAAGGCAGTTTTGTTACATGTATGGTGTTTGTTTGTGCAGTGCTAGACTTTTATTTCCTGACAAATTTCACTGTTGTTCACAGCACCCTGTTATGCAAGTGCACACTGTGACATCACAAAGCAGTAGACCGCTGTTAGAAGCATGTTCATCACGGGTTACTGAACCCCAACCTTATCTATTTGTGTTATTACCCCTCAAAAAAACAGTCTCTGTCACAACAAAATGCGCAACCCTGTGACAAAATAACAGTACAAACACAATGTTTCAGTTTTGGGGGAATATCCCACAGCTAATTAAGTTAAGTGGCAACAAATTAGTAACATGACTGGATACTAGTCAGTCATATTATGAGATTTCATAATATGATAATATCATTACAACATTCAGAGAACTCCAAGAAACATCTATATGGTCGGGGCAAAGTCAGAAAACACTGTACTGAATGTCACAATTCTGTAGTGGAAGTCATTATTTAGCTTCAGAAACTCAAGTCAGCATCAACAAAAGCAAGTTAGAACTCATAAACAAGCGTAAACAGCATCTAGAAACATCGGCGCCTTCTCTGGGTGCTCACCTAAGATCGATGGGAACATGGTCCTGTGATCTCTTGTGAAATGAACAGAACAGAACACTTTTATAAGGTGGTACAGGTCCATAAATGGTACAAACAGGCCATTTTAGGCCTTTCAACAGTGGTAGCTAAGAAAAACGATGACATCATAAATCTGATGTAGGTATTAGATAGGTAAGAACCTTCAGGGGCATATGATACTTTATGTATTATAAGATTTCCCACATACTATATACAACAAATAGAGCCGTTATTAATTCATGTTTTTCTTAATATAACGAGAACATCTGCTGAAAAATCGAGTTTATTTGTCCGGCTTGTGTAAAGGCATCTGTAGACAGCTGATATTCTAATTTGCTCGCATGTTTATTGCTGAAACAGTATGAAATATAAAGAGATGGACAACAGAAGAATGGATGAAGCTAACATGACACAGTACAACTTTTATTACAGAGGGGATGAGGAGCTGTCCAAGGTCTTGCATCAGCAGGACCTTGGACAGCTCCTGCATTAACATCACAAAGTACAGAACTCTTTCTTCTTACACTAGAAAATTCACTGCTTTCACTACCTGCAAGTACCTGAAATATATATCTATGGATGTAAAACTAAAACCCTTTCCTAACGTCTCTTACA
Source organism: Haplochromis burtoni (assembly GCF_018398535.1). Lineage (NCBI taxonomy): Eukaryota > Metazoa > Chordata > Actinopteri > Cichliformes > Cichlidae > Haplochromis > Haplochromis burtoni. The sequence goes on from NW_024582417.1 coordinate 589,544, forward strand.
AGTATCCATCCTTGCCACTTTAGCAGTTTGTAGCCGCTAGACTGATACAGTCACGGCTTTGTCGACACATCCTGGCAGACGTGGCAGAGTGGTTTGTCAGTGATGCTCACAGAGAGTGATTTGTAATGAGCAGTGCAACTCCATTTTTCGAGCAAGGAACAAAGATTTAAAGTGATGCAACGGCTTCTAGTTACGTAATGACTTTCTCAGGGTTACTGTAGCTACAGTAGTTAGCTACAGTCTGAGTACTGCAAGTCTGTCAGGCCGTCTGTTCAAAAGCGATCTCTTTATATTTGAAAGCAACAATGTCCACTGCATAAGGCAGCGTCTAAAACCCTAAACTCACCTGTGGTGAGAAATGAAAGCAACACATTTTATACACTTTCCTCCTAAACAGGCGAACTCCCCAAAATGTTTAATACACCGAATTAATAATTCACGTACTTCAGTTTTTGTGGGTATAAAAGAGTCGACGCTGCAGTACTGAGCAGAAAGTCTGCAGCTTACATTTCCATCGGTGTTGTTTTCAAGCTGCGCTGCCTCTGCATGCGTGGATGTGCAAGGATCAATTGGTGCCATTTTGGGCGTCTGGCAGAGCGGATTGAGTGCTTGAAAACAGAGGAGGTTCGGTTCAGGCAGAAACACTCAGACACAGCCAACGCCTCAGCTGTGTCTTCCCAGTGAATGCACAACGCCCTTTGAGGTTTTCACCAATGAGGTCACCGCCCAGTACACATACACATACATGCACCACGCATGTAGCATCCAAACTGCCTTTCCAGATAAATACCAGCCTTAGCTGTAAATCTAAAGGAAACTGAGTCCACGCAATCTAAAGCTTTTTCGACACTCACTCTGCAAAGCCACATTTATGAGCAAGCTGCAAAAGAAAAGGAAAAAAGCGCTGTTCAAGTTTAAACAATCCGTTATATTAATGTTATAAATTGCTATTATGATTTCAGAGATCCTATCTGACAGAGGAGATTCTTACAGTGTTAGCCTTTTTTTATCTGCATGTCTTTGTTTTTCAGCGCCCTCTAAAACAAACAGCCTCACAGAAGAGCACGATATTCTGCCACACGTGTGCCTCACTTTCACATTCACTACGAGGCCTAATAGAGTCCTTGAACGGGGGAGGAAAGAAGCTCTCTTGAAGTAGAAGAGCTTGACTGATGAATCTCTGCTTCAGTCCCAATATTATTGTCTGGCAGCAAAACAGTGGTTACTCACAGTTGCGGGAGGGGGGTCTACACCTATTGATATGTGTCCATCTCAAAGTGAAGCTGCAGTAAGGTGTTCACAGAGTGGAACAGCTGCGTGGCGCCGTCCTCTCCCGCTCTCCCATTCTTTGTTAATGAGCCTGTGTGCCGGGCTGCTGAGTGAAGCTCTTTAGCAGTGCGCAATTAATCAGATGTTTCCTTGCAGAGAAGAAACCAAGCAGACATTCAGCAGCAGGGCAGTGTGATTACACATCGAAGGCAAATTGTCCCCGCCGTCTACATTTGTCACAGCGGCAGGAGGAGAGAGCCGCGGTTAATGTTGTTAGATGCTACTTCTTCATTTTGATGGCCGCATAAAGAAATTAAGATCCAGTTTGCATTATGTAGAGTTCATGAATCAAGAGAATGATAGTCAACAATGAGCATTAGATTGCACAGTCAGATCTCATACAGGTACCTTTACTGAAGCACTGTACTTAATTACAGTTCTGAGGTACCTTATTTGGTTACGTCTGTTTCAGGATCAGTGATTCCAAAACAATATCACAGGCTGCGGAATACATAAAAATGGAAATACAGTAGATCAGCTACACCCTGTATCTAACTGAAATGGATTAGGTGCCTTCGCGGATGTGCAATTTATCCATTCCATGTACACTAATGCACCCCTTTACCATCACAGAGCCTGGCTTTAGGACTGGCTCTAATAGCTGGACAGTGTGATTTCTCTATTACCTCGTGTGCTCATGAGTTCCAAAAAGAATTTCAAATTTTGGTTGGTCAAAAAAAAAGTTTTCTACTTTGCTTCGGTCGATTTTAAATGACCTCAGGCCCAGAGAGAGCGGAAGCCTTTCTAATTGTTGTTTATGGATTTTTTCTTTTTCCAATAAGAAGAAGACTCTTCCATTTTTCGATGCAGTGAAGAACTGTGTTTACCGATTCTTGAAAGTGATTTTCAGTACAGTCACCAATACAGAGTCTGTTTTTAATGCAGGCTTTCCTAATTTCTGGCCTTCTCCCTTGCATATAAAGAGTCTCTGAATAATTTAATGGCATTGCGTATCCTATTTTTATACATTGTGCAGTCGGATATAAAGTAAAGTTATTTTTAAGTTATTAAACTATTTATCAGTGCAGCCTTTTACAGATTGAGAACCCATCGCCATCTTTATTTCTGAAAGCCTTTCTGTGATGCATTATGGCCTTTGGATATGTTTTTATGTATTTGTATTGTTTATGTGGTTTTTAAAATATTTTTTATATCTTATATTTAACAATCAAAGTTGAACTGTATCTCTGCTGACATTATCTAATGTCTTCTTAGAGCTAAACAGTTGGGACCATTACAAAAACTGCTGCTTAAGGCATTTAGACAGCAAAACAAAGATTCCTCTGACTTAAAATCAGCTATTAGAAACACATTTTATAGCTGATATTTTCGTAGTAATACATTTTTGGCTCATCAGCACATTATACAAATTTTGTAAAGTGTAATAACTTTGACAAACACCACCCAGCAACTCTTTTTAACTGGCATGAAAGAATTATTGCGCTTTATGATGAATATGCAATTTATTGTAAATAAGCCAAACATGAGAAAACCTGGTGAGGAGCTTCTCTCTGCGGCCAGTTGGTAACATCCAGATGTTCATCAGTTCAAAAGGTCTTTGCTTGCCAGCAGCCATTAGTCTATTTAATGAGGACAATTCAGAGCCAGTACATCCAGGATAAATAGGTGATGCTGCACTGTAGCAAATAAACTTGTACGTAATGACTCGTGTGCATAAAAGTGTGTAGACTGTTTTCCGCTTTGTTGTGCTCCTCCTGGTGCTGCGAGGCTTGCTGCACTTCTCCTTTTGTATCAGTTCAGTTTATGAAGAAATCACTTCATCGAAGGAGACGTGGGTTGCATGAAACAGTAAGAGACGCCAGTAAAAAAATAAATAAATAAAGAGAGACTCCACTCGTGGTTTAGACTTATTGTGCATACGTCAGTTAAACTAGTTTAGATCAGCACAGCACTGCTGTCACAGGAAGGCATCTCCAACATGAAAGTGAAGCTGAACCTATTTGATATTAATAGCTTTCAAAATTTGAAATTTTAATATATTATGAATGGCTACAGTGAGTGGTTTCCCTGGGCATTTTTATTTTCTGTTACATTTAAAATCCCATCATACAGATATAGCTTTGATGAGTAGTTATGCCCTCGGGCTGCAATGATTAAAAGAACCACAGCAAATCTACTTTTAACAAATGTATGCTCTTTTTGCATTCGATAATCAAGTTGATCAAGAAAGACTAGTTTTGGTATTAAATGCTTAAATTATTATTAAATCTATTAGCTCAATCAAAATGACTTTTTTTTGGGGGGGGGGGGGGGTAAAAACTCACTTAACTCACCAACAAAGTAAGCATTAGAAGATTAGAAGGAAAAGCTGTAGCAATGGCTAACAACTGCACACTACATATGAAGTCCCAATCCTGACTGCAGGCAAAAGGTGTCTTCATGACTAGAGGCTTGGTCCCATTACTAATCTGAGATTATGCGACCAGGATGGAGGTCAGTTGTTGAAGTATTTTTGCATAGTAGACACACAAAACTAGTACTCATGTCAATTTGTGTTCGAAATAGAGAAAATTGACTGACTAAGAACCAAAAGCAGCACCACCTTGGATCTGCAGCCAGTTTCACAATAAGGTTTTTTTTTTAAATATAATTGCTACTGATAAATGTTTGTGCATTCTTATTTTAGCCTGTTCAAAGTTGTCCCAACAGGAAACTGGTCATGCAGACGTGAAGAGTGACTCAATTCTCGGCAGGTGAGAAAACCTTGAATTTTCTCTGCACAGCTCATCATTTGAACAATAGCATCAAGCTAAAAATAGCTACAGTTTCCTTGCTAGCACAGAGGCTGCACTGATGGTGTCGAAGCTTTATCAATCTGACATGAAGTTTAATAAAATACAACTTTAGCAACCAAACTATAAGCATAATTCACCAAACATAGAAGAACTCATTATAATAGTACACAAGCAGTTTATGGAGACAGGACTGAACATTACAGTTAGCAGGGTTGTCCTCCAAAGGTCTCCAAAGTTAGCCTAGCCGAGTGGATGAGGTACCCCGTGTTGAGCTAAGTTGTTAATAAAAAAAGTTTCTTTCTGTTTTTTTTAAATTAAAAATTACACAAAAAGAGACAGCAAAGACTGTATGACCAAATTAACAAAGGAACACAACAAAATCTAAAATTCGGTCACGTGTATAGAATATAAGTCTAATAATTTTACCCCAAATACACTTCTTTTCAAAAAAATAGCTGGCTTTTTTATTATGAAATGTTTAAACAGTCAGACAAGTATACACAGGGCAGGGCTACACCATTCATTAATATTATTAATATTCACTTACCATAGACAGGAGCAACAATTTTGAGAGGCTAATAGAACATCCCAGCACTGTTTTAATGGCTCCAATTTGTAAGTTGACTTGAGGCTGTTAAGGTGTGCCCCATATAAATCCTGCCAGTTCAAGGACTTTACTCTAGGGTCTGCTACTAGTTTTATCCAAGCCACTCTACAACCACTGCAACAGTCATGAAAAAGTTTCACAAGGACATAAAATTCTATGTGTGCAAGATATGCTTGATCTGTTTTAAGGTGAAACCTACTAACTTCATATACATCATGTTGCTATATTATTTCTGCATGTGGGTCCAGAAGCATAAATGTAATTAATTCGAGGCTGGTGAGTACTACAGTCGCTTTTTAAAGAACCAAAAAGGCAGAAAAACATGATCTCTTAGAAAACAAATAGTTGCCAACATACATCCAACTGTCTTACATTTGTCCATAGAACTCTTATATTCACCGTTATTTATGGTGGTTGTCCAATAAGTACAAAAATTCCAGGTGGGGAGAAACTGTGTGAAAAAATGTCTTGTATTTCTTCATAATTATGCTTAAAGTGATTAAATAAAGTGCTTGATCTGAGCTGTGGGGAAAATCTAATTTAAAAGACATTCCCCATTTATAGCTGCCCCTAAGATGCCTTTGCTTTTGCTCTAATAAAAGGCTGTGTCTTGTTAAGGGACAGACATAACACATATCACTGTAAACTGGCTCTGCAGCATATTACTGTCATATTGCCCCACAAACCATCCAAAGCTATTCACACAAGCATCTCTTGAGTGCCCCCTGCCAATCCCTCTTAGGGCCCTAAATAGAGGCCCTCTTTTTATAATGAAGATTAAAGTGACATTTGGATGAGTGGTGGCTATATTGCGCCACAGCCTTGATGGGAAGAGCAGGATGAGACCTCGAGCCAAAATAGGATGGCTAACTAGTCTCTCAACAAACACAAGCTGTGCAGCTTGTGGAAATCGATCCTAAACTGTAGTGTTTACACTGTGTGGTGCTGTGGAAATGAGCAAAGTATTACAGATGGTGGCCCATCAGCCTCAGCACAGCAGGTGAAAGAGGCCAACAAAGTCAAGCGAAGCTCTAAAGGCCAAATTGGGATACACTTCTGAGAAGGTTGATTTTGCCATGGAGAGGTTACAAACTCATTAATCACTTTTTTCTCATCCACAATCGTCGCAGAAGCTGATGATTGGACAACCATCAGCTTCTGCGATCAGATTCATCACCGAGCGGTGGATCAGACACCTGAGCTGGAAATATATAAACGTGAGGCAGGGGGAAGCAAAAAAGGAGTGCACTCCTGTCCTAGAAATTCTCTGTGTCAGTTTAAAAATACTTGGATGCACAGCTCTTGAACAGTTTGGCACATTTAAGAGCAGACACTGAAGCCGGAAAACGGCATCTCCTGCATCTTCTAATTTATTTGCAACGGACGATTTGAAAATACGTTTGACTTGACACTGTGCTCTGTAGCTTTACTGTGACAGCAAGTCTGCGATCAGTTTATGGTCCAGTTTGTACAGACAGATTGTGACTGCATGCTACCTCTCGGGGGACCCAAGTCTGCAAATAGTTGGCCCACATGAGGGGAGCGAGAGGGCATAAAACACATGCAGAAGTTGGAGGGTGTTGTGCTCCGTCTTTAAATAATCCAATTAGAGCTAAATGATAATCAGCGAGTGCCTAGGATTAGAGACTCGGGCGGCTGCAGTCATAGTACTGCAGCAGAATCAGCAGCACCTGTGAATGACTCATTTCTCGGAAGCAAGAAACTATTGAGCGCCTCTGTGAGCAGGATTCAGCCGCACACTGAAGCAATTTGGGATCATTACTGACAAAGATTAAAATGTATCAAACCACTTAGAATGAGGATTGGGGATAAGGGATTTACATATTAAAGACAAATCTTATAGCCTGTATAATAACGTGTTTGCCTGAGCAGGGATGGCGACAACTTAATCCACTTTCTCCTGCAGTGAGACGTTCTACTCCTAAACGTTGCTGAAGCTTGTGGCATTTGCAAAGGTGTACACAAGCATGCTTTCCCGACCATAACTGCTCTCACCTCTGTCAGTGTCGTAAAGGTAGACGAACTTCTCCCACTTGTAATGGTCCAGCAGGCTGAGAACAGCTCCTCGCAAACTGGGCCTCATCTGGATGACAAACTGCACGTCGGTGTCGATGGGAAAGCTGGGAGTAATGAAGGAGGTGTGCAGTGCCCCGCAGAAGGAGGTCAGCGTGTTCATGGACTTCCTGTCGTAGAAGCCGAAGATGGCGTAAACTCCTCGGGAGAACTGGGAGCAGACTAGTGCAAAGGACAAAGAACAGGTTCAGGTCATGGACTCAAACAAAGATTTATGCCAAGTTCCTCCTAATTTCAGAAGAGATGTCAATAATCACTGTGACATACTGAAAGTTAAAGCTGCTGAGTCCCTGTGCAGAAATAAAAAAAAAAATTCAATATAAGGTTGAGATGAGAGGGAATTCTTTATGCTGTTAATCTTGCAAGTGAAGCAGCGGCTATCTGAATAAATGGGCCTCACGCGGGATGCCTGCTCCCTATGGCAATGCTCTGCTGCCCGGTGCCCTTCACTTATCCTTGCTGTAAATGCAACTGCTTGGGTAATCAACTAGAAATAATGGGGAAGTCAGTGCACTGGCCACAGCTCTTAATGGACAAATATCCTGACACATGAGCGTCCAAATGTTCGAGCGCTGGGCTGTGCTGCCGCTGTATAAAAGATTTACAACAAGGCCTATCTGTTGCCATCTGTGGGCCTATGGAAATGAGCCGCGGCCACAAACACTAAACAGACACCGAGTCTTACAAGGTGTTAAGTATTTCATTTTATTTGTGTATAATAAACTGGTTCAGTGCCACCAAGGAGGATTAAATCAGAGGCATGACAGCCATCCTAATATTAGTAATGACTGAAGGAAATGTTGGTCAGTGCAGCAGACCTGCTCTGATATTTCTGACCCTCTGCTCCGCACAGGTCACAACGCTGCTCAGTGAAGCCGCACAGAAACACTAATAAGTATTAAATGAGGCTAGAAATGTTTGGATTTTAGCATTACAGTTACAGAATAGAGTATTATCAATAAAGTGTAAATTTCTCTTATTTCATTTTGAGTTTCTGTACAAAATGAAGGAACAAAGAGGTTATTCTTTAAATAGAAAATCAAGTCACATACATATTGTTCAGTAATTTGCATCAAAAACAAGACATCTAAAGGAAACCGGCTGTGCATATTTCCCTGTCAACCCCTGCATTCAGCCTCTGTCTGTCTCTTTAAGGCCTCCCTCCCAGTGAGCACCCTATCTGTTCTTACTGGGCAGCTTGCTCTGCCCCACAGCAGACTTCCACTAGTCAGATTTCACTGTCAAATGCTTAAATACACATGCATATCTTGAGGTCCAGCTCCCATCTAAAATATGCCTGTGGACAAGGCCAACAACCATATATAGCAACAACCTCTGCAACAGAGGTCACGTAAGATGGTTATACGTGGGCACACACAATCTGATTGGTTTAGATGAGGAAGTGGAGCGCGTTTAGTGCATGTTTTCAACCAACAAGAAGCATTTGATTTATTGATAGAAACTTTGATTACACACATGCACGGCACAGGCTCAAGAAATCATAACAAAATATAAATAATAGCAAATCTCATTAGCAAATTGTATAAATAAAAAATAATTTGTGCTTCTTCTGAAATTAAGCATAATTTATTGCAAAGAAACAGCTGGTGGCCTATTCCACTCGTCAGGATTCATGATGCACATTGCATTAATTCATGCATTAAATCATCGTGACTCACGAATCACTGATGGAAAACGGGCGTTTTTATCCTTCAGTAGTGTTTTACTCATGAGAAAGTCCTGTTTACGTTGTCGGGCACACAAGAATGCGCATGCATGACCTTAGACTGTATGCTCTGCTTAATGCACCAAGAAATGCAGCACATGCAGAAGCAAATATAAATGCATATAAAATCAAAAGCTTCATAAAGCAATTTTACACGTGTACTTTTCTACCATTGTTACTTTTATGTGTGAGTGGATTTTGAGGGAATGTTGAAAAACTACATATAGTCTAAACTAGGAGTTAAAGTCTAGAAATGATTGGTCAAATAAAAAAAAGAGTTTTTAAGTTTTAAGTTTTTATGATTGCAGTCAGAGTAAAATAATTTCACAGATCTGCGATTTCATGTGTTATTTGCTGGATGTTTTCACCATTTGCTTCTGTTCGTTTGACTTTTCCATTAAGACAGCCATTCCGTCACCCACACATAGTTGATGATTCGGTTCAGTCATCTCTCCCTCTCTCATTTTATCATCAGATCAGCCTGTGTGCGTCTTGGATGGCCACAGTGCACCTGTTATATAATCAAGGGGCTGCTGCACTCAAACATTTAAGCAAAAAAAAAAGCCAGAAAAAATGTCAGAAAAGATCGATTCCTTTTAAAATCAGCATGCTTCACCTCAAATTACAGATTCACAGCAACATCCAGCTCGTGTTATTCATGCAAAATAGCACACTGCCATAAATAAACACCCCTCAGCTCATCGAAAATCATCCGATCCTATTGGCAAAATGACTGCATTATCTTTTGATTGTCAAGGTTAAACGGACAGTCTGTTCTCCCAAAGGACTAATGAAATCATATATTTGGGCTCATGAAGCTGTAAACACCAGCCAACTACAGTAAATTCCCCTGATCATGGTCAGAAATGAAGTTACGCATCATTGACTTTATTACAGTGGTGAAGTGAAGCTATTTTACTGCTCTGTGCGTTTCTGTTCAGAATACTAACACAGGCCTTCCATCCATGATTAATATCCAGCTGGAGAAATTCAGCTCTCTTCACCCTTTGTCGACTCTCATCTTATTCATCACCTAACAAACACCCACATCTGTCTCTCACTGCTGCCTCTCTCTCTTTTACCCCTCACCCTCTAATTCTCTTCACCTTTTAAAGCTTAAGAGGTACACACAGCAGCTCCAGTAACACCAACACCGTCACATATCTTCTCTTTTTCTTTCTTTTTAGTCTGAGTCCATCATCAAAATTGCTGTTGGTGGGATGAACCTGTATGTGCACAGCAGATCTGAGCCTTTAAACTGGATTCTTATAGCTCTATCTCAGAATGGAAATAGAGGTGAGCTGCTGTCCTCGCCTGAGAAGCGAACAGCAGACGCATTAAGGAAATTGAACTTTATGCGCATAAGACAGTAAGAATGAAGAAATAAACAGTGGATAACTCGTGCTGCGATGAGGAGTTGAGCTTCACTGTTCAGAGCTGTGAGGTTTGAGAGGATTGGGTGCTGCATGTGAACAAAGTCAGGACAACAGTTTTATTTTTTGTGACAATATTAAATAACCTCTTAATGTGTTTACTTCTGCCTGGCAGGAAGTTATTTTTCCACTGCCAAAGAGCTGCGTCTGCAAGAGCAGAGGAAAGCAGGAGGGCTTCAGATTGTTTTACACAGGGACGTGAGGGAAGTCACATTGGTTTATGCCACATGGGGATACCTGTTCTGCGCTGTCACAGGGTCACATGTTCACTAAATGAAGAAGCCAGTGAACAAAATACAACATGCAGCTGTGCCAGCTTGTAAAGGACAGGGTCAAAGAGAAACTAGAAACACTGAACATATTCACCAACTCAGGTGGTGTAACAGGAAATGCCAGAAGATCATCAAGGGCTTGAAACCATGAACATCATTACTTTGAGAGCTGGATTGAAAATCACACCAAAAGTCAAAGTAAAAAAAAAAAATCACAGGCTGACCTCTGAGTCTGTGTGCGTTCCAGACAACATCTGGGCACACGCCTGATGAGACAGTTGATGGTGTCTTAGGGGATCCCTTCTCAAATTTGGATTATGAGTTGAGTTCGCTTCTGGGCAGCGTATGGTGCTATTTGTCAGTGTCTTTTATACTGATACATAACATTACAGAGGATCTCAATTGGATTCTGTTCTAAGGAACATTACAGACAGTCAATGATCTTCATTGTTCAAGAGCTGTCTACACACTGTTCACATGAAGCCGGAAATTGTCCTCCATCAGGAGCAACCCAGGGTCCACTGCACCAGCATAAGGTCTGACAAACGGTCGGAGGATTTCATCACAGTATCAAATCAAATCAAATCACTTTTATTGTCACATCACATGTGCAGGTACATTGGTACAGCACATGTGAGTGAAATTCTTGTGTGCGAGCTTCACAAGCAACAGCGTTGTGCAAAATACAATAATGTAAACAAGCAAAATACAAGAATGTAAACAAGCAAAATACAAGAATGGCTACATCTGAAACTAATAAATATATGTACAATATATAATAGTATATGCATTTCTGGATGTGTATACTAAATATTTTTCTATGTGTGTGTGTGTGTGTGTACACATATTTTACAAATTAAATAGAGTAAACAATAAATAAAATATATAAAATATACAGAGTTGAGACATCTAACAGCAGTTAGGATATTTTCGACTAGCACTTGGAGGTCTGCGTGTGCCCAAAGACCACCACCCAACCAGTCATGTTGGATAATGTTGAGGGCAGCATGACGTTCACCACAGCATCTCCAGACCCTCTGAACCTCCTACATGTTAGAAAAGTAGAAATCTTCACCTATAAAGAAAATGAGGTGCTAGTGGTGTTCCTGCCAGTTCTTGTGTTCTCAGAAAAAATGCCAGATGAGCTGCGAGCAAAGTTCCCACTAAAGGATGTCTGGCTTTCTAGGGAAATCTAATCAAAAATATGGACATCAGTAGCCAACTGGAGGTAATGCTGTAGTGCTCTGCCAGTTATCCTCCTGTTTTCCCTGGGACAAGGAAACAGATACCCGTCATGTTGCCGGGTTGATGCCCTTCCAGTTCTGTTCATGCAATGCCCCGTCTTCTGGTATGTTCTTTGTGTTTTTGAGACTGCGCTGAGAGATGCAGCAGATCTTTCTGTAACAGAGGTTTGGATGTGCATTTCTGGAGGAGTTGGACAACCTGTGTAATCTGAATCGACTGCAGGTACCCTCTTATAGGACACTGAAAAAAGGCAAAACTGGAAAAATCACTCAGGCAGGTTAAGGGGAGTGCAGTGGTTTGTGACCACCTCCTACTAAACCATTCCCTTCTGCGGGGAGGTTCTCTTGTTGTTGCCTCTCCAGTGCACTTGTTGTCACTTTCATTTGCACCAAAGCGGGCAAAATGGACCCACAAGGGTTTATGTTTCCTAACTGGATAGATTGATATCCCTGAAGTTTAACAAGCTTGGTTTTATATTGTGAGTGTTCCCTTTGTTTTGTTAGCAGTATGCATCAGTGAATGCATTGTTTCCTAATGGAAACAAGCTGGACGCTAAGCTGAAGAGTAAACAGCTAGCATGTCTTTCTGTTATTCTAGGTAATGTGCATCCTGGTAGCATCTGTGGGATGTTTTAGCTGGACAGGACGCAAACAGATTTATCTTGAATATTTATATCTGATGACGTATATGATGCAAAACTACCGGTAAAAGCCGTTAATGTGGTCATAAAGTGGTTTAAGCCCACTATGCATGCACTTATCAGTAGAGGCTGAAGAGGTAGAATCACTATCTATACAGAGTGATTATAATATTCTGTAGATGCTTTATTGCAGTATGTTTGTATCTGAGCTGCGAGTTGAAAACATTCATCAACAGTATTTTTTTGCAGCACATGATGTCAAAAATCCTATAATTACAACAACCGTGTGAAATGCAGTCTATATTTTTTTTCCCAATTAATACCCCAGTCTAACATGTCTAACAATTCATGTGCTGTTGTGCACAGGCTCAAAAAAAGAACTCTATTTTTAGACGCTTCAACGGCAAGATGTGAAAAGTCTGCAATTCAGTTTTCCTCAGCACTAGTGGAAAGAATAAAGCAGCCTAGGTTTGGAAGCATAAGTGGAAGCATGTCAAATAAAAGGCCAAGTCTGACAACAGATGTTTAAGGTCATAAGGCACAAATGCTACAAGAAACTGGAAGTCCTTTATAGAACAGTAAGCACGTACTGCATAACCACAGCTGTCTGCTTTTAAAGCACAAAATAGGAGTGTTTGATTAGATTTGTGGAGCTATCCTTTATAAAGCCATTATGGTTATTTGATCAAAAGATTTTGTTTTCTTTTTTTATTTGGACAGCTTGATCCTTCAAGCATTTTTGAGCAAGTTAGAGCATGTAGGTTATAGTGAAGGGCACAGCAGAAAGCCCAATCCTGCAATCCAGTTTTGACTTTTATGTATGAAAATGAAAGGCGAGGGTTGCAGACAGACTTGCAGTTACACTTTTAGGATCGCATTTCCACCTGAATAACAGCAGGTTTGTGTCAGAACACTTTTCTGTCAACACAGTAGGGCAGCAAAATTAAAGAGAATTTCTATTAATGTCAATTCAGTATAATTGTGTCTAAGCCTATGATGTCTTTCTGAAAGTTAGTCACCCGGCACTTTGATCCTGTAGCTCACAGATGGTCAAGAAAAACATTTATAGTTATAGTCAGACTGTCCTATTGGCTTTGCTTGTCCTCTGGCTTTTCCTCTAAGCAGGAAAAGGAGAGGTGACTGCGTTTCACAAACTGTCATGGCTTACTCAACATCTCACTACAACTGAGACTTATCGCTTATTATTTAATTTCACTGTGTTTTCGCCTTTGTGTCTATAAAAGATATGATGAACATAAGTACAGAAAAAATGCATAAAGTAAAGAATATATTCACAAATCAAATGGAAAATTAAAGAAGATAAACAAGCAAAGAAATAAATGAAGAATGAAATGGAAAGTAAATAAATAGAAGGAACTAAAAAAATAAAGTAGCAAATCAAACTTCATGACTTCATTATTAAAGCCGATAATGGCATCTTCAATTTCATGGAGTTATTTATTGTATCAAAAATAAATAATCTATAATGATTAATTTGCTACAAACTACCTCATCTCATGATGAAACTAAGTTATCACTTGATCACTAAGTTTCATCACCATTGGTCATTGTTAATTTCCCCAACATCTTATGGTCAAATATCTATTGGCGACAGTTATACTTTAGCTCAGTGCTAATTAGCAAATGTTACAATTTAAAAAATTAAGGCCTTGGGCACACAGGCCATGCTCCAGATATCTCGGACGTCAGAGTGACATCACTCTCGAGTTGAGTGTGTTTCAGTAATAAAGTCAGATAAGCAAGGAAAACACGATGTTTTGCTTCTTAGCGAGTTTGAGCCATTCATGCATCACTAGCGAAACATTAAATACTTGTTTTTTTGTGGTTAAAAACACCGCTGCAGCATGTCCATGGACAGAGCCTGTAAGTGCTGTGTGAATGGCTTATTTAACAAGTCTAAAATACACAACAGTTACAGTATAGATCAAAAGTTTTAAAGATTCACTGTCATCATCTTGGATTGTTAACCCAGGGTTTGCACGGTAGACACCAACTTGTGTACAAATACTTCCCATTCACACGCCGAGCTGCGGTGAAACTGCAACACAAACTGAGCCTGAGACACAAAATGGAAACAGTGAGCATTCACCTTTAAACTAAATCAGCACCTTGTACTATTGCAAGCGACAGCGTCCCCATTTTTAGGCTGCATTGCACTTTTCACAGTTGCGCTACCATTTGGCGAGTAGTTTGCAAATGTTTGCAGACAGGTCCAGGTCTTTGATATCTTCGATGCTGTGGACCCAGTAGAGGTGGTGAGTGACAGGAGAATAGTGGCTAAGCTGTCATCCCTGTTGGACAATATCTCCCACCCCATGCAGGAGACTCTGACAGCACTGAGCAGCTCCTTCAGTGGCTGCGGCACCCACGATGTGGGACGGAGAGATTCCGCAGGTCTTTCCTTCCTACTGCAGTCAGACTCCACAACAAAGACTTCGTAGCTGACCAAACACACACATCCGCACATGTGCAATAACACTAAGTGTAATTTAGTATTTTATTCTATTGTATATAGTATGTTATTCTTTTTTATCTTATCCTATTCCATTGTTTTCTTAATTTTTGCTCCTGTAACTTTGCACTGTCCACTTTCTGCTGTGACACAACAAATTTCCCACGTGTGGGACTAATAAAGGTTTATCTTTACCTCTTATCTATGCAAACTACAGGTATATGTCGTTGTTATCAATTTTATCTTAACAGCTGCCAGCAACCACTCTCTAGCTGTCTGACGAATACTCTATTTTCTCTCTCGATTAGTGGTTGCCAGGGGTCACTGACTGATCTGTAGGCCTCTGCGATTGGGGCTTTAGCAGTCGATTTCACAGCAGCTGCCAAAAACCTAAAGCAAGCGCTCACTGGTTACTAGATGATCACTGAATATGGAAAACATTTCACCTACTCCATTTCCACATTGTCACTGTGGGTATGTAGCATGCTGGTGTTAGCGTTTAGCTCAACGGTCTCACAGGGCCATTAGCATGTCAGTTATTAGCAGCAATTTATGCTCTCCACACGCTTAAAAACAACTTTTTTGCAGTAAGTGTATTAAAAAATAATTCAAACATTGTGCTTGTTATATTTTCTAATAACAACTCTCTTTGCAGGATCTAATCTGCACTCTTACTGTTTAAACTGTGTAGACCTGCTAGTTTACTTTGACCTAAAAAAAACCCCAAACATCATTGTAAATGTTTGATAATGAAGAAAGTCGGGCTGAATTCACAGCGTGCACATTTTAAATGATTCCCATGTTATGACATTTAAGCTTATCATATTTTTATCCACATTACAGTCTGCATTGTTGCACAATTTGTCTCAGCTGACCAACCACAGAGAAAGCACAGGGCATGATAGAGACTGAAGGCTGAGTAGGTGTTTCTCCTCCGGCAGTGTTGTTGAATGTTGGCTGGAATTCCCTCTTCTCTACAGATTACAGCTTTATAAAGGCACACATTTTCTTCCAGTGGGTTAGCCCCCTGCAGGTATTCATTATACACAAAGAGCCAGGCAACACTCGTTGGATTAGCTCTAATCTGAGAAATAAAACTGGAGATTGCCCACATGCTAAACCATGACAGAAAGAAATTTGCAGCAGCAATAAACACACAGGGATTGTGGCTACTGGAGTATTATGTGAACATACTTGAATGTATTTCACCTCCGCATCCTTTGCACATGCTGCAAAAACACCAAAGACCATAGTTATAATAGACAGAGTAATGCAATATACTCAGTTTTAAAAAAGTAGAGTGAAGAAGTTATAAATGCACAATTTACAAGCTCTAACTAATGTATTGTGAAATATCAGGTGAAAAATGTTTCACAATAGAAAGCACTGAGAATAGGCTCATCTATCAAATATAAATAGAAAACAAATGGGCCGCGAATTCTTTCTTGTTTAAAAAACACAGAAACACTGGAGAAAAGATATGATTTTTTTCCCCTCTTTACCTTCAAGACTGAACGCTCATACAACTAAACAAATTCATGAAAGCAGCTTCTCTAAATTATTCACTACCCCGCTGGCATCTTTGGTTTTCTTGTGCATTATTCTGTGACGCGCACAGCTTGTTGTCCTTGAATAATTTCAGGTAACATTTAACGAATAACGGCAGAGATTTCAGAGGTAGCCATGCTGAAGGACGTTGTGTAAGGCTGCAACAAACTGCTGCAGCGTCACTGTAGCTTGTCAGTAGTGATCACCGTCGCTGTGTTACAGCACTGACATGTAAGCACATTCTGATGCACAGGATGAAAGACTAACTGCACATCTCCAGTGGCTTGCCCCCAGAGCTATCCGGCACTGTTCTGCCATTTCGCAGCATTATGACCGGCCACGGTCGACTGACTAAGTTTGAGCAAAACAACAAATAAGATTATTTCTTACGATCGTGCCGAGCTCATTCAGCTGAATACTTATTGCTCTTTTCAAATGATTGGCAGGTATGCATTCAGTCTACTGATATTTAAATGCTTCTATTGTAGTTATTTAGCATTAGCACTCCCTCGTTCAATAGAAACCTAATGCATTTGTGCTGCATGGTGGACCATGACTCATGTCTTGCCCCACAGCAAAGGACCCTGAAAGCTCTTATTAAACTAAGATTTCAACTATTCATGTGAGTGAAAGTGCTTAGAAAACCATATTGTATGCACCTGAAATGCCTCTTTAGTTAGATAAAATTTTCCTAAAGACATTATAAATGGCATGAAAATGCCATGACAAATCTGACGATGAGTACTTGTCAACTTGGCACAGGTCATCCAAACTGACAGGACTCTGGCTGCAGTAGCAGTAACTCAGATATTTTTATCAGTGCATCGTGATAAAAGGACATGCTTTTGGCTAAGTGTCTCTTTTTTGTTCAAGGGCTCCCAAACCGAGAGATTCCATTTAAAGCTTTCAGACACAAACATCTGACTGGCCAAATATGTAAGCAAATGTGGTGAGTGTGTTTTTCATGGTGAAGTTTTAATAATTGAATTCAGAATTTCACAATGAAGCTTTGAAGCCAAGAGTGGAATGCTTTGTCCTCAGATGATCAGTGACCTCACTGCTATATTTAAAAAAAAAAAAAAAAAACTGTTTCTATAAACATTAATTATATCTATGCAGAGTATGGCTTAACATAGTAACTATCATGAAGCACGCTCGCCCTCGGGCCAAATGATTTGACAACCCTGTCTCTGATGCTCGTGCATCATCCATGACTTGTCTGTTTAAATGAGTTCTCAGAGTTATGATGAAGATTGTTTTGTATTGCTTGCTCACATTGCAGCACGTTTGTTTTTCTATAGTAACTTTAAAAAAAAAAGAAAAGATTTGTGCCAAATGTTTAAAACATATAATGCTCTGATAACTTCAGCTACACAAAGGTTGGAAGCGGGGGGGGGGCACAGCTAGCTGTGCTCGGTGTAGCACGGGTAGCATGTATGTGCTCAATAATTAATTAATCAAATATGGCATCAGATCAGACAAGCTGAAGAGTCAGGCTCATTCCCCTTCACATGATGCATTACCACACTGCATGCTGCACTGCCCTGCACGCCCAGCGCAGGGCGATTCGGGTGCTTCCATCTGCCCACAATTGTTCCACGTCTGAAAGCTGCTTTGCAACCCACCTCCACCCCAGCTCCTCCATTTCTGTTTTCTCTGACTTACTAAATCTCATAGCTGTCGTCACCAATGCCTGCCCAGTTCCAGTATAAATAACTGTGTTTAGAAATATCAATCTTCTTTTGCCTATAGTGATCCAAACTGAAATATGTTTTCATTTGTAGCCTTGTAGCTCCATGGACATAACAAATCTACAGAAAGTTTCCATGTCTAGCCAAGAAAAAAAAAACACATAATGTGTTGTTTTTACTTTTTTTATGAATTAATAAAGCAAGATATATATACAATGTTCGTGCTAAGCTCAAGCTCAAAGATTTACTCTACAAACATGAAAATAGTACTGATCTTTTCATCAAACTTTAAACTTCAGGAAAGAAGTCAAACAAGCATAGATCCCACATCTGTGAATTATCCCTGGTATTGCAGAGCTCCTACTATTATAAACATTCAGAACACATACCCAACTTAGAACAAGGTGACTTTCACACCAGGTGATCCTTTCTATTCGAAATAAACACTAGAAGTTGTGTGCTGTTGTTCCTCCCCTGCTCTCCCTCCTCATCCTGTATAAGATATATGTATAAGTATATGTTTTAAATAACAGCTTTTAATGTCACGAAACATTCCAAGTAAACACTTGGATATAAATTTCAAATGAACTGCACTATATAGTAAATGGGAATTTAAGGTGGACTGATTCTTTTCTACACACTTTATACAACATCCCTCATTCACCCAAGCACTTTTTATATGCTTAAGTGCATTCCATCTAACTTTCACACTCCAACGGATGCATTGGAGAGCAACTTGGGGCTAGTATCTTCCCATATGGAAAAGAAATGGTAAAAACTTATATGATTTACACATGAAAGTGGCCCCTTTCTCATTACTTTCATATATTGTTTTAGTAAGTATCCAAAACATAGAAGTTTCATTATATAATTTTTCAAGGGATCTTATATCTGTTTTCACTCTTGTATGCTTTTCATACAAGTTTCAAACAAGACAGATACAAACTTTATAATATTTATTATTTGCCTGAGGATACTTGGCATGCAGACTGGAGTAGCCATGGATTAAACCACCAGTCTTCTGATTAGTAGATGGCCTGCTCTACCTCCTGAGCTACTGACGCCCACTACAGCATCATCTGAATATGTTTATCTTACCAAACCGCATGTAGCCATTAAGTACTTTCACAGGCACAAAAACAGTCTGATGGAGCTCAAACTCTAAAGATGTTTTTGAGTAAAAAGAAAGAACAATATAAATATTTTCCTCCCAGTTACATAGACTAATAAAACTATGCCAAATGCCCATGTCCAGTCTCACTGTGATCTCCTCTTTCTCTTATTTTTCCCCCTTACCACTGACCAGTCACAGCCCTTCCCTGAGCCTGGTTCTGCTGAGGTTTGTTTCCTGTTAGAGGGAGTCCTTCTTTCCTACTGTCACTAAGTGCTTGCTCACAGGCTATCGTTGGATTACTGTATAAAGCAGTGACTTGTGATTTGGTGTCATGTAAATAAGGAATCAAAATCAGCTTTATTGTCAAAGTATTTGAACACACACTGGCCTGGCTGTTTCTTTCCTATCAGTGAACAAAGTAGACAGCAGACCAAACTGACAACATGTGCAGCACATTTATAGTGCGAGAGTGCAGAGTGTGTTGGAACAAGTTGTGGAATAAATAAGGGGTGGATTACTAGTTACTATAAAACAATATATAAAAGCTGAATTCAATTAAACTAAAACAGTCATTACTATAAATGAATAAGGTTTGCTGTGATTTGACGTTCTCTTCCTGGTATAGCCTTCTAAATTGGAAAGTAGATCAAAGTCTGACTTGTTTCAAAAATAGATCCTGCCTTAACAATCAAGTTAGAGTGCATAATCTACATAAGTAGACAGGGTAAAAAATAGCAACACTGGTGCTAGAAATGTTATTTAAAAGCATTTTAAAATCATACATATTAACTAAAAAGAAACAAGTGAACATTTTAAGGCATTTTATGAATAAACATGCACTTAAGACATTGAAATAATACTACTGGCATTTCCCTACATGATTAATGTGGCTAAAAGAATTCTAATTCTCAGTCCTAATCAGTTTTATTTGTATGGTGTCACATCACAACAGCAGTCACCTCAAGGCAGTTTCTATTGTAAGGTAATGACCCTACAATAATACCGAGAAAGCCCCAACAATCAGATGACACCCTGTGAGCAAGCACTTGGCCACAGTAGGAAGGAAAAACATCTACGACACAATTCAAGAAAACAATATTATCACGACATCTGTATGAAATTGGAAAAGAAATGATTATAATGTCATTACTCACATTTAGCAAATTAATTAGATTTAACATGTCAATGAGAAATGAGAGCAATTACAGAGACATATACAATATTATGTGTGCATTATTAACCCCAACATCAATATTTAGCTCTTTAAATATCACGCTTATTGTTAATACCAGTTTACAAAAGTAAAATATCCTAATTTGGATTTGGTGAGTCAAAGTATTCACTGCAGCATCAACAATGCAGAAGAAAAAGAAGAGCAGGAGGAGGAGGAGATCTGGCTGCATGAACTGGTCTGTGGCGCATTAGTGGAACTGTACATTGCCTACACACTGAAGTGCTCTTACATTAGCCTCTGTCTGAGCAGCATCACACTGGTTGAGTCATAGCAGAGGAAGGATAACTAGCCACAATAAACACTCCTAATAAGAAATACAGTGAAATATTGACAGCTTAATCAAAGTTTTTTTTAACAATGCAGTCTTAAAAATGTATGCTGTTGGTGCAGAAGCACAAAATGCGCTTTTTACGCATCACTCAGAAATGTCTCTTCATTCACACGCATTTAACACTCGTGTTAATTACTGCGAGTTAGGGAATGGCTAAACACTTCAATTGATTAAACGTTAAATAAATGCTTGCCTGTCACCACATGCAGAAAGTATAATCCCCACACTCATTTAGCTTAACTCTCCTCTTATTACCCAGCCAAGCTATCAGGTCTGTCTCCACTGTCTGTTATCCCTGCCCTGACCTCAGTCTTAATGGATATAACCTTCCCATTTCTGCATTTATGCACACAATCGGTCCTGGCCTGCGGCAAGGTGTCACATCAATACATCCTGCAGCTTCACTCCAGCCACAAATTGGGTGAGATAATAAACACAACAGCACAGTGAGGTTCTCTTTGTCTGAATCAATTCAGTCAAGTTGCAATGGGTGGAAATTGTTTGCTGCAATCGATCATTGGATGTTTACAAGTTTTGTTGTTTGTTAACTTTCATATCTGCAATGTAAGCAGCAAATGTGAGATTCGGGACAGTTGGAAAATCAGTCATATATTAGCGAGGAGGGTAAAAACAAGGAAAAAGAACGCTTGGTGAGAATTGATTTTTCCATACTGGATAGCAAACAGGCACACACACTATTGCTGGACTACGGATTTCCACCTATTGATCCACACTGCCAATAACAGAGACATTTGTCATTAGGAATTTGCGATGGTTGTTACAGACTGACCTAGATGGAGGTCTGTAGTGTTGTCCTGCTTTTTTTTTAACCACTCAGAATCAAAGCAAACACAACAAGTGATGAAAGCAAAAAGTAATTGCTCTGTTCCTTTTTATCTTTCAATTGTTTTATTTAAAGAGGGAACTATGTAGACGGTCTCAAGGATCACAAGAAATGAGCAGATTTAAAATCTCAGTCATATCAGCACTTGCTAATTTTATCAAAATTGACAAGGCTTTCTGTAGGAAAGCACAGCTATGACTAATGTGTAATTCTTGCCAAAATAGAAATGTGTCAAATCATAATCATCACATTCATTTGCTACATCGACACCTGCCAGGCAAGCGGGGCATTATGCAATCCAGACTACTATAATAAGAATTGTGTAGTTTGGTGCATTTTCAAGCAAATTCCTTAGTCACAAACTGGCCTGGCTGGTCTGCATAATGAGCTGCTAACTGGTCTTTTTTCAACAAGAGAGTACTGAGCTAAGCTTGCATCAGCTTATCTGGCTGAAATTAATCCTCCTGATTATCAGCTTTCTTCTTCTTCTTATCCTTTAAGAAAAGCCTTAAGCTTCTTTCAAAAACAAAGGGTTCAGGTTTAGTCAAAGTCAGTTGCGGCTGTGGACAAACTCTTTGCAGTTTGTGCTTTAGCCCTGATCCGGACAAGCCGAGCGTGTAATATTCATCTCTTCCTCCACAGCAACTGCTGAAGTGCCCTTGAGCTGAGCACTGACCCCACAGCTGCTTCAGTGTAATTGCTCAGCAGTTGACAGTGCAAGGTTGTAGTCAAACCGGGCAGTGTCAAGGTGTGAGCGTGTGAATGTGTGTAAACCTGCATCCGCCTGCAGCTTCTCCTCAAGGCTGCTCCAATCTGGTCGTCGGTGAGAGCTGCTAACGCTCACCACCAACCACATGATCTCAACAGCATTTAATATGATTGAGAGCCTGGGATGTAGTTGTGTTCGTGCCCTTTCTTTTTCTTTTCTTTTTTTAAGCTCTACTCTCACTTTATTAGGTTCCTCAGACATCTCTAAGGCAGCTGACAGAGTTTGGAGAGCTGCAGCTGATCCTCAACCGTGATGTGTGAAGCAAAGTTGGTGAGACAAAAGATAACAAATTAATTCTCCAGACAGAACTCGGTGCCCTACATGGCAGTTGAGGGACTGGTAGACCAAATATGAGACATTCTTACACTTTGCAGCTTACTATTGAGTGCATCATGTTTGCAGAGATGACTACATGGATTAGCAAATGTTATAGCTGATACTGTGGGCTATTTAGAGAAGATAGAAGAGTCTGCAGCACTATAAAGCTAGTACACACTAATGTGATATTTAAAGCCGCTATAAAAGGACAAGTGACATTCAAACTCCCCTGAACATTAATGGGGTGGGATGGGTGAGTTTGCAAAGGGGTATACCTGCACATGGATAAACAGAGAATGTGTCAACATTGTTAAATTCCTGTAAAGTGATGTCTCCTTATTCACCTTTGTAAATACATCTCATCTTTTTTGTGTTTTCAATTCTATTTGTCTGATTCCACAACTTTTTGTTTTACAGTCACAACATTTTAATTTTCATCCTATACTCCAACAAACACGGTGGCAGTGTTTTTTTTTGGGGGGGTTTCCTGTGCACTTTTGAGCACATTCATCCAAGTTCTGCTCATCAGCTTCTCTGGAATGACTAAATTAAAAAAAATCAGTTTGGCTAATTACGGGCCATCAAGCTCCATAATCCAGCTGGTGAATTTTGGATGCTATGACTGAGGAGTTTGAGTATTAAGCCAGACATTTGGCAGGTGTCTGTGTTTATTCATACGCCATTTCCAGCTCATAAACATCTGTGTCCTTTTTTTGGAATGGCCTACCAACGAGACTATTAGAGCAAAAATGATTTGATGTACTCCGCATGTGTTTGATTGTTTGCGTGTTTTGGTTTTTTTTAGCCTTGAACTTGCAGCACTTTTTATTCCAACCTGAGAAAAAAAATAGTACTAAAACAGGAATGTTTCTTATTGTTCTTGTGCAAAGAAAGGCAGTGGTACAGTGCAGAACTACTCACAGGCATGTGTGACGGAGAAACTGTTGGAGGACTCCAGGTTGTCAACATTGTAATTGAGGTGGAAGGGTTTCTCTGTCACATTCTGGTTGGTGTTATACAGCTGGACAGCAAACCTGAAGGCGCTGTGTTCCTGCACTGTGGAGCGCATGAACAGTCCGCCTACGGGAAACAAAATGTCACATAAGACAGCGCTTTAATTAGTCCATCCCCAGCATGCATAACCCTGCGTTTGCTCTATCTCGAATCCCACTAAAAAGGACGGCAGGCTGACTGCGTGATCGCATTATATCAGAGGCTCGTACGTAAGTTAATTTCAATGGAAGAAAAAAAAAAAACAAGAAAAAAATGTTTAATACATTGTCACACTAAATAATGCGCCATAATTCTCATTTTGACAAAATTATATAAATTCATTTTTTTAACAAACCGCCCACAAAGACGCGCAAAATCCCAGTTTGGGTTGGTAAGAAGTGAAGTTGGCAACGAATTAAGCAAAAAACAAAGAAACAACAACAACAAAAATAAAACCTCAAGCAGTGACTAATTGAGACTTAAAGAGTGGTGTCCTATTTTAGACTGTGGTAAATGTTTTTAAAATGAATATGTAGTCAGTGCATCCCATTGAACTTACCGATGTTGATTTGGTTTGGAAAGCCTGCCAGCGAGTGCCCCAAAGAATTGAGTAAAAAAAGGACTGCCGCTATTGTGCGATGCCACATTTTCTCCGAAAACTGGAATCAGCTCCTGGTCTGTGTGTGACAGAGAGAAAGAAACAGGGAGAACCATGTACACGGGCTTGTTCGCAAAGAAATCCACAAGATGCGGCAGGTCTCTCTCTCTTTCTCTCTCACTCTCTCACTCACTGTGTGCACCCACGTTGAATTTGTGCCAGCGCAACTGCAGCGCCAGCCCTCTGCTGCTGCTGCTGCTGCTGCTGGAAATCTAAAGCCAGTGTTTTATCTCAAAGATGGAGGTGGTGGTGGTGGAGGAGAGAGAGGGGGGGGGGAGAGAGAAAGCGGATCTACGGGTCCCTACTGTGGATAAAGACCACTGAAATGGGCCAGGGAGAGTGAAAGAGGGGAGGGAAAGACAGATGGGGAGGGAGGGGAGCCGGGGTGTCGGGGGGTTGGGGTGGGGGGTAGACGTTTATCAAACTTGGTCTGACGTTGAATTATAATAAGAGCGGCCTCCCGTCTTCCTCCGCGCGTCACTGCAGAGTTGGTGTGTGAGGCGGTGCAGTGTCTACTGGCTTTGGTGTGTGTGTGCGTGTGTGTAGGTGTGCACACACTGACATGCGGTCTGTATGGATCACCAGTATATTGCTGACTTGTGCATGTGTGCATGTGCTGTGTGTGTCTGCATACAGACCATGTAAGCATGCTATCTATCCATCTATGGTATCCCTTCCTATTGTGTTCACATGTGTGGGAGTATGCATGCAGCATTAGTCCAGCACAATAGCAGCATAATCCGAGGCTGTCCCCTGCAGGTGTTTGAGAGCAGGAACAGTAACTGTGGGCACTAATGCTCTGATTTATCACTGTTTAATCACCGGCTGCCAAGGTGCCTAACTAATGCTATATATTAGAACCCTAATTGACTTACTTGTGTTAGTGATTTGGATTCCCGCTCATTTTTTTCTGCGAAAGTGAACAGCTGATGCAAAGGGGAACAAGGCAGAAGCAACAGCATCATTTGTGGGAGGTGATTGAAATTAGGGTCACTTAAGATAAAATCTAAATGAAAAAGGCAGTGACAGAAGCATAAAGTAGCTCATATTTTCTCCCCTCCAAAATCATCTGTGTGTCTAATCCATCACAGACACACAGGAATAGGTCCTACTAGCATCAGCATATTTACATTTTGCAATTGAGTGCACATTACTGAGATATGCAACAAGGCCATCTCTTCTGGTGAAATGTCTGTGCTCCATGTTTAATGTTCATTATTATGCATTCAGGCAGCCCGTCTTACGCTGGTCAGTTCAAAGAAAGTATAATGCACTAGCTAGGAGGACTCTGACTCACACAACACAAAATATGATAAGATGCTGCAACTTTAACTATTATACTATATTTATTTTATCTAATTCACACCAGTTTTGTCTTTTAAAACTGCCTGTATCTCAGACAGACAGTAGGGGGAGGGAAAGGAAAGCATCAGTTTAGACAGATCTTTGAGTTTTGAGCCCCAGTATGTTGGTTCAACATGGTCCATCCAATTACTTCACCATCCGCCTCGGCATAAGCCATGACAGAAATGGGAATTATTGACAATGGAGAACAGTATCACGGCACCAGCGGGGGAAACCTGCAGCCATAGCCGGGTTATCACTGCCCTTAAAACTTAATGATGTCAACAAACCCACTGCTAATTTCAAACATGCTCCAGTAATGAAGACAGAGTTCTCCTAAAGCAGTTGTGCTTGCTTTGGAGTTAACTCTGCTAACGCAATGTTACTTCTTTTTGTTGTTTTACTGTTTCTCATTTAGAACATCACAGCTCCGTTCACAACCATCTAAATCAGTGTTTGCAGCATTTATGGTTTTACCAAATATTAAAAACACACAGTAAACAACTAAATAGCTGCCTTTTACAGATTTCTTTCATTTGTTTTATATTACAATGCTGTGCTGTGTAATTTCTTTCTGCACTGCACACTGCAGCACCCAGCACGAATGTGATTTTAATCTATTGGAATAGTTATTGAACTCTTCTGCCTGAACTTCACTCCATTTAATCATTTATCTATTTAAAGACATTAAAGTTAAATGGCTTAGGATTAGCTGAGCAGCAGAATGTGTTCAATGTGTGTACATACTGTGTGTGTATGTGTGCACCAAGGCTGGAGAAAGCATTAAAGCTCCCGTTAGACTGCTGCACAACCAGCACTGCAAAAAAACAGAAAGAAAAAAGCAACAGTGTCTGTGCTTATTGATCTGGATGTGATTTAATGCTTGGCATACAACTACGATCTTTAACAGGATGCAGCAAGAACAACTGCACTATAATTAAGTTCAGTTTCACAAACAGATATACTGTCAGTATAGCGTGACCTTTTTTTTTCAGATACGCGCCAGTGTTAGTTTGTCATTTGCAGAAATGCATTCACTGCCACTTGAAAAATTATGCAATTAGTTTCAGTCCACTTAAGCATGAACTCAGATTGAGTGAAATTCTTGCAAAACACGTACCCGTCCAAAGTGTTGGTCTATCACCAGCTGATGGGCACAAAGGGCAGCTTGTTGTGCAAATCTTAATTCTTCATGCTGTTGAATGAACGGGGTAAGGGATCCTGCAGAGATTACTGGTGTGCTGGGTTCGGTGCCCTCGTCAGGGATGCTAATGATTTATTAATATTTTCTTGAGCCCTCCCCTCAGCTCTTTACAGAAAACACGGCACACTAAAGTAAAGCATGACAAGATAATAAAGAAGCATTAAATTGGTTCCATTTAAACCTCAGTGACTTAATGGGATTTCTAAAATGAGCCGATATATGCACTCTAATAAAAATCTGACAGAGACAGAACGCTGTTTCCATTTCATGTATTAAAAAGGTGCTAATGTGAGTCACTATACGAGGTATCTTTCTGATGTGACTACCGACTAAACCACAAACAGTAGCTGTTGCAGCAGAAAGTGCTTGAGACTCTCAAACAAGGTCTAACACGTGCACATTTCTCTGCAGGAATAAGCAGCCATGTGAAGTTCCCCTCCTCTCCATGTTAGTCAATGATGATGTTATATATAGGTCAGCTTGCAAGGGCGCCCTTCAAGAAGCTTGATGCTCTTTATTATGACTCAGCTATTCCGTTTGCTCCCATCAAACGTCATCAATGGTCCGCTCTATTCCTCTGTTAACTGGCTATCATCACACACGAATTGCAATATTTATTGAGTCCTGCTCGCCTCATTTTGATGAAAGTTCCCAAAACAAATGTGTCTGTTCACTGATCATTTGAGCTGGTGGAGGAATTCAAGGGATTTATTGTGGACATTAATATGACCTGTGCTGTTACATACCCATATGCCATTTGTGTGTTAGTAAGTAGTGGGTGTGCTGTTGTTCTTTTGACTTTTAATGTTTCTTTTTTAGCTCTCATACCATTTTCTCCAGAGGTTTTGCCTTTTGCCCACGCTGTCATAAATAAGAATATGTTTTTAAAGCCTTTCCTGGTTAAGTAAAGAGAGAAACTTAACTGCAGTACAAGCGTCACATAAAAACAAAACCAAAAAGCATTTACAATAAAGAAGATACTTTCAGTTTATTCCTATCTGGCTTTTAGTGAGCTAGTTTGAAGGTACAACTCATGCCGGTGTGAGTCTGCAGTCCGTACAGCTGTATACTGATTCTCCGGCTTTACAGAGGATTACAGTTCCTCCCCCATTTCCCCGGGACTTCCCCAGCAAATGTCTGACAGCATTTCAATAAGGGTAAGTATTTAGGTGAGATTTCTGGCCATCACTGCACTGCATCTTCAGTACACCTTGGGCATGTTTCCTGCTTTCCACCGGAGCAAATGAGCTCCGCTCAGGAAGCACGCCGCTTGCTGTCTGATGCACAACCTCTTCAGCAATATTCAATTGAGTGTAAATGTCAGCAACCCTTTTCCAGAACTTCCCACTGAGTTTACGTAAAAGTGACATTTATGAAGCGTCGACCATATGGTGGATGAAATTAATAGCACAGTGTTTTTATCTGACATTACTTTCAAAGTCTAACAAGGACGTTATGATAAAACTTGAATCTCTGCTAGTTAGTTTAATTCAAATCAATTCAAGTTTATTTATATAGCGTCAAATCACAAAAACAGCCACCTCGAGTTGCTTTATAATGTCAAGTAAAGACCCTACAATAACACAGAGAAAGCCCCAAACATGCAGATAGCCCTCTATGAGCAAGCACTTGGTGACAGTAGGAAAGAAAAACTCCCTTTTAACAGGAAACAACCTCCAGCAGAACCAGGCTCAGGGAGCCGTCTGCTGCGACCACTTGGGGTTGATGGGAGGAAGATGGGACAAAAGGTACACTGTGAAAGAGAGCCAGACTGACTCAGAGTTTCAGGAAATGCAGACATCAGAGCTGTTTTAGTCACTGCATGTTTGTTGTGAAACAGACTAAAATACTCAGAAAATCGCACCACACATATCACAGAACGCCGCCTTTTGACCCTTGTCAATACCAATCTATTAGTTTCAGGACTTAACCTTGTTTTATATATAGCAGTTGTGAGTTATAACCCACAGAATTATGCACACAAGTTGTTAGCCTGAGGGAGTGAAGTGGCCTAAATACGGGCATATCCAGTGTTATAAGTAGCACTGTTAACAGAGAGCACAAAGCCACAATTGGACACATCAGACAAGCACATTCATGAAGTCATCAAACGGGTCAGTTACTGAGTCATTATTTCAACTTCAGTCTGAGTAACTGTCAAAAGGATCCAGAGATATACTGAAAAATGTACCTCTCACTCACTTTTGCTTTTTAAAGTCTGTTTATTATAATGGACATAATTTATAAAGCATTTATTACATATAGAGCCAAGTTTTCTCCTCACTCGTTTTGTTTAATGGTTTCAAGAATTGAAAACTTCCCTTGATTATAGTGACAGTCTCTGGTTTAGCATCATTACTCAGAGTTGAAACCTGTGAAATTGGATGTGAAACTTTGCAGCCACGTGCACGACTGCATGTCACGTTTAAGATGACATTAGAGGAAACGCCTGCTGGGAGGAATACGCGGCAGCAGAAGCACTTTGATATATACACGACCTCATTTTCCTTGCAGATAACATAGATGAGGGCTGGCACTGGATAATTAAAAAGGAGAACTCCAGATGTAAACAGCATCTTAAGAATCAAACGGCTCGCTGTGCATCTACTGCTATCATTTATCCTTGGTCAAGGATCAAGAGGAAGCAGTTTCCATGTAATGGCGTGTCGCTCTCCTGGTTGATTAGAAGTGAGTATTTAGCCAGGATCACAGTAAAGAGAAAAACCAGGAGGAATATAGTAAATATTTTAACTTACATTAATAATACAGGCAACAAAAATAAAACCCTGACCATAATGGAGAATCCCTGCTGAGCACAGTGGCTTCCAAGGGAGTTTCATGTGTAACTAAACAATAAAAGTAATACCTCTGAAATTCCCGATATGAAATGATGATATTGTGCTTGTGCATTATGGCACCCAAGGTCAGGACTGCAATAAGTTGTCTGAAAGCTCCCAAGAAAGTAAGGAGATAAAAAGGGATTGCTCAGTGCTGTAAAACTCACAATAAAGCCTTTCATGTTTCCTTTCCATAGCATTTCCTGTAAAATGCTGGGATTTATGGCTTGACTTAGATTTTCAGTAAATGCTCTGAGCCTCCCAAAACGGCACACCTTATTACACTGTCTGTCATGTTACCGCTATACGAGTGAACATTAGATCTTTGCTGTTCTAATATATATATATCATATATATATATATATATATATATATCTATATATATATATCTATATATATATATATATATATATATATATATATCTATATATATATATATATATACTATATATATATATTATATATATATACACTATTTATATATAATATTAATATATAATATATATATATATATATATATATATATATATATATAGTATATTACATATTATATATATACTATACATATATATATATACATATATATTTCATATATACATCAGTATATATATATACATATATATATATATATATATATCATTATATATATATATATATATATACATTATTATATATATATATACTATCATGATCTATATATATATATAGTATATATTATATATATATATATACTATATATATATTATATATATTAATATATAATATAATATATATATATATAAGATAAGGAGACAAAATGCTCCTACGCATTCATGGAAGGGTTTCAAGCCGTCTCAAGTCCGCACCTGAGGCTATAATTTTATATATATATATAAATATATATACAACCTATATATATATACAACCTATGATATATATATATACTATATATATATATATATACGTAATAAGTAGTATCGATATATAATAATATTATAATAAATGAGTACATTAGAGTATGATGATGTACCCTAAGGAGAGCAATGCGCTGAGGGGATTGAACTACGCGAAGCAAGTATTGCATAGCGATCTCGGGGGATCGGCAGTAAGCATGAGAGGGGCAAGCGAACCGTCTGGCAGGGGGGGTCAGGGCAGATTTTGAGTTGCTTGGACAATTCAGGCTCAGGTAACCTGCCCGCCGGTACGGACCGAAAATCAACCAAAAGGAAAAAGAAACAACCAAAAAACATGAAATTAGCCGTAACGAAAGGTGAGCTAAAAAGCGAGCGTAAAAAAGCCAAAAAACACACAAGTACCTGCAGAGGGTCAGGCAAGTCCTGAGGAGTCAGCTGAATGGTAAGAACAAGATACCGGGCCATCAACACGTACGCCCTGCCCGTGATCAGGTACCCTGCTGGGGTAATAGGCTGGCCAAAGGAGGAGATAGAAGCCACTGACATAAAGACAAGAAAGCTCCTTACCATGCATGGAGGGTTTCACCCCAAGTCCAGCACCCTGAGGCTGTACGCTAAGCGGAAGGAAGGGGGCCGGGGACTGGTGAGTGTCAGCACCACAGTCCAGGATGAGACAACGAACATCCAAGAATACATTGGGAAGATGGCCCCAACTGACCGAGTGCTCAGTGAATACCTCAGGCAGCAGAAACCCAAGAAAGAGGAGGGAGACGAGGAACCATCATGGAAGGACAGGCCCCTGCACGGTATGTACCACCGGCAGATAGAGGAGGTGGCTGATATCCAGAAATCCTACCAGTGGCTGGACAAAGCTGGACTGAAAGACAGCACAGAGGCACTAATCATGGCAGCACAAGAACAAGCTCTGAGCACAAGATCCATAGAGGCTGGGGTCTATCACACCAGGCAAGACCCCAGGTGCAGGCTGTGTAAAGATGCCCCAGAGACAATCCAGCACATAACAGCAGGGTGCAAGATGCTAGCAGGCAAGGCATACATGGAACGCCATAACCAAGTGGCCGGCATAGTGTACAGGAACATCTGTGCCGAGTATAACCTGGAAGTCCCGAGGTCAAAATGGGAGATGCCCCCAAGGGTGGTGGAGAATGACCGAGCTAAGATCCTGTGGGACTTCCAGATACAGACGGACAAAATGGTGGTGGCTAACCAACCGGACATAGTGGTGGTAGACAAACAGAAGAAGACGGCCGTAGTGATCGATGTAGCGGTTCCGAATGACAGCAATATCAGGAAGAAGGAACACGAAGCTGGAGAAAAAGGGCTCGAGATAGTGGTGGGCAGCACCCTGTTGATAAAGCCTGACTACACCCCTGAGCCTGGTTTTCTGGCAAGCAAAGAATGAGGTTTCTTACCTGTTGTATAAGGTGGGGAGTTTTTTTCTTTAATAATATTTTAAGATTTGCCTTCACCAATAGAAAATCTAAGAACGTACTGTAGGGTTGGTGCGTGCTGTCGGCACTGTCCGCGGCAAGTGCTTGTGCTCATGAAGGGGGTGCATACATGATTGTGTTGGGATTTTTCCTTCTGTGGTTCCTCTGTACATAGTGGTGGTAGACAAACAGAAGAAGACGGCCGTAGTGATCGATGTAGCGGTTCCCAATGACAGCAATACAGGAAGAAGGAACACGAGAAGCTGGAGAAATACCAAGGGCTCAGAGAAGAGCTCGAGAGGATGTGGAGGGTGAAGGTAACGGTGGTCCCCGTGGTAATCGGAGCACTAGGTGCGGTGACTCCCAAGCTAGGCGAGTGGCTCCAGCAGATCCCGGGAATAACATCGGAGATCTCTGTCCAGAAGAGCGCAGTCCTGGGAACAGCTAAGATACTGCGCAGGACCCTCAAGCTCCCAGGCCTCTGGTAGAGGACCCGAGCTTGAAGGATAAACCGCCCGCAGGGGCGTGCTGGGTGTTTTTTTATATATATATAAATATTATATATATAGATTATATAGATATAATAGATAGATAGATAGATAGATAGATAGATAGATAGATAGATAGATAGATAGATAGATAGATAGATAGATAGATAGATAGATATAACACTAAGGTTTATCTCTTAGCCTAAAATTAACTGCATTCATGAGCAGAAGCTAATATGAGCTATGAATTAGTGTGCCAGTTATTTGTTTTTCTCTCCAGGACCTCAAACCACAATTCTACTTATAATAGCACTCAGTTTAATCCAAAAGGATCACAAGTAGGGTGGCATAAGCAAAGACTGACATTATCATCTATAACCTCTTTTTCTTTAAGGCTGATTTCACATTTGTCCCAAGTTTTGATTTGAAAAACTTTGTTAGGCTACAACATAATTTCAATCAGAATAAAGCAATTTCACTTACATCACTGGTTGTTCATGCACTACATCTTTAAAAGTTACCTGAAGCTGTGCCTAAACAAAGAAAAGGAGTTTACAGCTACTGGAACAGCTTTGTGAAGTTTTACAAAGGCAGGGTAGCGCTTTAGGCTACATGCTAACACACGGCTAGCACAGAAGACAAAGTATAAGTGAGGGTAAAGAGAATGTAAGTAAGCAAAATTTACTTATATAATACCTTTCTACATAAGAATCAGTAACTGCTTCACAATAGTCTTCAACAAATAAAAAAAATATAACTCACAATATATTAAATCACAACAAAGACAACAGTAGTTAAAAGCTAGCCTATACAAACAAGTCTCAACATCAAATGCGCAGTCTCCTTAAGTTTTTATTCTCAAGGAGGAACCATCAGCAGGTTTTGATCTCGTTTAAGACCTCAATGACCTGCACGTTATAAGCAGGCATTTGACCATGCAGAAAAAACTTTTTGAGCTATTTTGTAAGACAAAAGTAAGTACTGTATTCTACTGTAATCTATCCAGTATAGCAGTTGAAAAAGTGGTGGGGCAACAAACAGAAGGACACACCTCATGGATTCACTGGTTATGGATTGATCTGAGCCCATGTAAAAACTTCTGGACACAAAATTTTTGTATTGTCATCAATTACTTATTCCACCACCATCCTTTTAATCCTGCAGCAAACAGCTGAATTAGTGAATGAAACACATTTTGGCCCTATCCTTAAAAGTATTCACACATCATCCATAAAATACTAAATGCTGCACACACAGTGTTAATCACAGTGTTTATGGACCTAATGAAGAAACTAAAGTGCATATATGCCACCTGGCAAATTTACTGCACAGATAATTACAGAATGTGAGCACTTCTGCTCAGTCATATAGTGCTAAGGTAAATCAAGCAAATGATGCATATATAAGTAGCACAAGCATTTAACCCACATGGATTTAACTTGGCTGCAGTGTTCAATTTCAAATCCTGAAACTGTATAAAAATATAAACCGTCAAGAAGATTTAAACTAATCATACATTTTCTTGGAGACAGTGTCAGGAGGTTTAAACACTACAAATCCAATATATGCCAAAGTAAGGAGACATTGCTGGGAGCCTAGTTGCAGAATTTCAATCAAACTGAAGATGACTTAAGGATGACTGCGTCATGCAAGCATAAAGTGCATCATAACAATTCTAACAGGATGTGACAAAGGCATAAGCAGGAATGAGAAACTCTTTACATAACCTGGCTAAAGACCTGATGTGACTTTGCCTGAAAAAAAAAACAGGACAATTTAAGAGGTATAGCGGATGACACAGAATAGTCAGGAGCACCACATGGATACATTTGCTACAGTCTCATTTCATGGTGTTAGAAATTTGTAAATCAAAATTGAGCATGACTCAGTAATTTTGTATACATTTTCAATAAAATTGCTAATGTAAATTATTCATTTTAGCAAATGACTCACTCTGTGTGCTGAGGGATCTATTTGATCCAGTTTAAGTTTTGGCTGCAAAGACCTGCAGTGCTGGAATGTCATGTGCAATATTGTAACGATGAAGAGGGACGCTGTGGATTCACTCCAGCCCTCTGTCAGGTGCAGATGTTCAGTGTTGGACATGCTCTTCCATTCAAATGTTGTAACTAGGGCAACAAGTAATTTATCTATTGCTCTATTTTTACTAGTCTTTTTCAATTCTTTTAATAAAATGCCAGAAAACTGGCCTTTAGGGGGGAAAAAAGGCAATCTTTTATCATCAGAACACTTTGGTGTCTGTCAGCTTATTGATTCATTTGTTCCAAACTGACACAGCAAACAGTGTAACACATGTTTGCACAGGTTAGGCCTAAAATTCAAAAATCATAGTTACTTTACACCTGGCGCCTGTCATACCATAAAATGCGTAAGTTCTCTTTAACCAGGATCACTGTAAAAATACAACAGCTGCCAAGATTTGACTGAAAACTTGCAAGCAATATAGGATGTTTGGAAAGACATGATCTCAAAATGACGCCTCTCAGGTTAGTTTGAGTTTATATTCCACCTTATATACCCTCATCCTTTTTTTTTTCTTCTTATCAGCTCAAGCATTTGCATATTTGTTGAGAGACAGGACGCCCACAGCAACGCTTTTATGCAGAGGAATGAATCACAGTGCTCTGCAATCATGAGACACATTTCTTAAAGTCCAGAACTTAAAGCAATTTCTTGTTTGCAGATGGTGGAATTGCTTCAGTGTTTCTTTTTGTCTCGACATAATGACAAATTATAATAATATGGACCCAACAAGGAGTGCATTTCACTAGTCCGTTTGTCCATTGCTTTACAGAGTACGTTATTAAACTGTCACATGGCTGTTATCTCGGACAAAGTGCCGCTGGAAGAAAAAAACCACCAACTGAATCAAAATATATTTTTTGGAACAGATTGCTCACAAATGAAAGAACAGATGAAATAAAAGTCTTAAAATCTGGTAATTAGGAGGCCTTATTTGAACAACATGCTGGTAACCAGAGGGAGTTAAGGTGCAGCCGCACAGATGAATATTAATGGAAATTTGATTAAACATTCCCACATCTTTAACTGAATACCCCACAGGCAAAGCGCTTACAGAACAAAACAAATTAGCTTGGCAATTTTAATTATCGATGTTCTGTTTTCTCACACATCCCTTGTCTCATTTATTTATTTATTTTTTTGCTATTGAGATCCCAACAACAGCTGTTCTGATGTAGTTAATGTTTTAAAGGAGAGCGCTAACATTTGACTTTCTGCCCTTTGGCTGTCTTTTCTACTGATGTTCTATATAGTTTATATCATTTCTAATGCTGCGGAATGAACATTAGTACGCACACGCACACACACATGAACATTTGACCAGTTAAGTGAAACATTAAATTAGAAATCTCAGAAAAGAAAATGTGAATATGTGTGGAAAGTGCTGCTGCTTCTATGCTGCTTATGTAAGTCCTGCCAGTGGACGCTGTTCACAGACTAAACTGATTCAATCTTTTTCAACAGAGAGCCATTCTTTGTATTTTTATCATTGTGAAGTGTTGGCAGTAACCACTACTTTCAAAGAAACGGGGGAAAGTGATGGATTTTGAAATGCATTTTAGAAACACATTAAGGGCTTTTTTCTGTGAATACGATAAGCATATCTAAGGCTAAAATCAAAGGGCGAAACAAGAGGCAGCTGTTGTTAAGTCGGGGAGATGTTACGATAATGATGACTGATGAACCGGGGACAAACTAGCTCCACAAGTAAAAGAAGAGCTTCTGTTTAAACTGAGGGATTAAGCCTTTCTTCAGTTTCTCTATTCAAGTGGATCTATGATCTTTCAAAGCAGCCATTATTTCTAGAGTTTTGACTCGGCTCAGTTGATATCTTTTCTTATTTATCAGGCCCGGGATGATCTTTGGGAGCATGTAGATGTTACTCCTGACATATACTTATTTAATAGCTTAGTTTGCACTCAGAGTGAAGTGCTACGACACACCTTTCAAATGGTTTTAAAGGAAAACAGGCACAGGCTGAGAGCACTTTGTTAATCACTTAATAATAACAAAAGTTGAAAAGTGTCCCTTTTATTTGTTCACTTCATTCCTGCATTGAGTAAACAGCTTTGCTGCCTCACCGTGTGTACCGTATTACACTGATCACTCCAAAGGGGAACTGCAATTACAGCTCCAAACAAGGTGACTGATTGGCACAGGTGGTGACTTATGCACGGATGATGCCGTGTTTACCATTTGTTTCAAAAAGCAACTACAGGGGGAAAAAAAGTGCGGCTTCAAGTAGTTTTTAAATTTGATCTGAAACGATAAGAGATCACAGATTACTCAGCTGCAGAGCTGAAAATAAAGTCTGACAAGCTAATAATGATTGAATAATGTGTCATTATTTTGCAGAGCTTTTCTGCTCAGACTTGTATGAAATGGTTAATGCTCTCAGTCAGAACCCCGACTGCAAGAATATCCTCACTATATCATAGATTTTAGTCTCAGAGGTCTATAGCTCAGCCTACAGCAAAATTATGCTAATGGAAAAAAAATAACAACATTCTGCTTCATTTAAATCACTGCAGGAAAGTGACATAAAGCGATGTAGTAATGATAAAATTGAAGAGTTCGGTCCACTGCAACCCCCACCGAACAGTGCCCCACATTGCCTGCATCACTGCTCCTCCATGTCTGCGGTTCTAACTTGCAGCCTGGCCTTCCGCAGCAGTGCACAACCATCAGCCAGGCTCATGCAGCACGCAGTTCTGGTGGGCGACACCCCTGACTTACTAAATCACGTCAGCCTCAGACACTGCTTCCAGTTTGCTCCACTCTCTGGCCTGCAAGAACCTTTCAAAGATCAGGCAAGCAGATTAACCAGGGCCCCGTGTCAGGCATGCTTGTTTGTCACCTTTTAATGCAAACTGTTTTCTTCACTAGAGGAATAGAGACGTGAATATTTTTGTAGTTTCTAATGCTTTAAAGGTATTAAACAAGAAATGCTGGTATATTCTGAATAGTATATTTAAGGAAGTGCTACAATGTCCTTGAGAGAATATGCTGTGGAAAAAAGTTTTGTGGGTTATTCCAGTCACTGGCTGTAGCAAACTTGAATGAGGACTGTCCCCGAGAGGACTCCACTTTGGGGACACTTCGCAAATTGTAATAGGCTTTGCAACTGCAGGTTTTCACAACATTTAAGACATGCAAAGTTTAGCTATGGTTAGCTGAAAGAAAACCTGAATAGCTGACAGCAACAGAGTAAGGCAATGAGCTACACACAGTGCCCTATATTTGTGCCCTAAATATCAACAGCAGTAGGACTTCAGCATGTTGTCTGGACCCTACATGTGCAAACATCGGCATCTTTTCCCAGTCCCAAGGTAGCCCTCACTTTATTTGCGTTATGTTATAAATATTTAATACAGTGCTTAGTAATAATACAGGCCATAAATCATTTATTGATAAGAAAACATTACCATTCCAGTGAAAACGCAAAACTGTACAAGCAATGGAAACAACACTCCACTTGAGAAAAACAGCTAGTGGACTGAGCCTTGACGCAGACTCTTAATGACAGGCAGGGCCAATGACAGCAGATGCTCTGATTTGACACAGTGCACTCTGACAGCACAGTATCAGCCTCAGAAGCAAATGCAGGATTTCTCATACACAAGCACATAGCAACACTTTCCAGTATCAGTGAAGCTGATTTTAGGAAAGAAAAAAAAAACTGTTTTCATGTCAGTTGATATTTCTGCAAACATGAAAAGTCTTTGTTTATGCTTCTTGTTAAATTATTGTTATTATT
The DNA here is from genome assembly GCF_018398535.1 of Haplochromis burtoni. NCBI lineage: Eukaryota > Metazoa > Chordata > Actinopteri > Cichliformes > Cichlidae > Haplochromis > Haplochromis burtoni. The sequence goes on from NW_024582417.1 coordinate 627,636, forward strand.
CAATTTATTTCATTTATTGTTTGTATTCCAGTGTTTTCCTAATTTATTAGCCACCCACTGTGTTGTTTAGTTGCCCCCCTGTCTATAATTACATATTCAGCCAGGCTGCTAATAGTAAAATAATTCTTTTCCAGGCTTAAGGGAAAAAGCAACAATATTGCAATATTTATTCTAAATGTTTTAACCCAGATCCTTTATGTTGTTTGAAATCTTTTGAGAAACAACATTAAATTATTCTGGAAATATTTCTTATCATAGTGAAATTAAATTTGTTTTAAGCTTAACTCCAAACAGCATATGTGCTGCTCTCATCTTTGACAACATCGCCCTCTTCTGGTGTTGTAGTGGACATGAGATAAGCGTTAGAACTCACACCTGTGTTTAACATGGTTCAGAATTATTAGTATTACCCTGATAGTGGGATGTCACTGCTCCTGATATGAAGTGATATGAGCTAAAGTATGCATCGCAATCATAACTTATGACCAAGATTAAATGTATCCACTAATACTGATTCTAAACTGTAATGTTATGGTTTCTTCGCGGGTTATTTATTACATTAAAGACTTTTGTATCAAAGGCTTAAAATAAAAGAATTTAAATGTTCTCACGTCTTATATATTGCTTTATGAGCCCTCGATATAAATGCAAGACTCAACTTCAAATCATCCACTATTAAGTTTCTTAAAATTTTAAGTTTGACGCATGCATCCTCTGCTTGCCATGATGAATCACCTCTCCAGGAACGTACGTCTTCAATGATCTTGGAAAATAGAGTAGAAAAGCCAAGACATTATTAGTATTTTCACTCTCCCTCAGTTTTCCATGAGGTATTTTTACCTAGAGGCTTGAAACTTTGTATTGCTGCAAAATTGATTAGCACTCGTGACAACATGACAAATAGCACAATTATCTGGCTCATCATGATGTTTATCATCATCAGTCCTATGACTGAGAGCCATTTTAAAATTGACCTCCATAAAGGAGCTTCGAATTGAAAATATTGACTTTTTGTAATGTGAAAATCTTATAGATCTTTCCAGTTATCCATATCAGAAAAAAATATGGCTGATGCACCAATTATATAAACAGCTGCTTTATAAACCTAAGCTTCACGGCTGACTCAAAAAGGCTTGGAAACTCGTGTCAAAATGTCTCCATGTATATCTAATTTTACTTGAAAAATCAAACACCACAGATTTCACTTAAAAATATATTTTATTATCTTACTGCAAAGACAAGAAGTTTAGATTATTCAGAAAATGGACCATTGTCACAGAATCCTTGAAGAATTACACAACCTTAAATTTATATTACTCTACATGTAACACACAGTATCTGTTTAGTTCAAATGTGACATGTCTGATTTTAAGTGGTTTGGCTCAATCAAATGATTTCCAGGAGCTGTATGTTATCAACACTGCCAACAGTTAGAATTTAAAGGTGTGTTTACTGGCTGCAGTGACTCATCTTCAGGTATCAGCTGTGCAGACTGCCGGTGGATGGTTCCACACTGTCACTCTGTCCTTCCTCCTCCGCAGAGTCCTCAGAGCTGTTTACCACTGCAGCACTGAGAGTATGGAGCTCCTCCAAAACACACAGAAGTGTCTCTGACAGGATGCAGACAGGTCATTGGTCAGCTCTGTCACGTCTGTGTAAATGCTGGGACTTTTTTTGAAGTCCCAGCATTTGCAAAACTAAGACATTTCTTACCATCTGCAGGTAGTTGGACTTGTGCGCCTACAGAACAGCTCCATTCTGAAGCGTTTTGTCGAGGTTTCCATTGAGCAGCAGAGTTTTGCCGAGCCGTCGCCTGAGCTCTCTGGTGCTCCTTCATCAGCCCTCTATCAGCAACTGTGACCTGGAACAAATGCAGGTCGAATGACACAGAAGCAAAAATCTCCACGACTGTGTTTTGCTATAATAAAATCTTACCAAGTGTTGGTTTTTGTCCCTCGCTGTCTCCTTCAGTTGTTTGCGCTGGACTTTCCTCTTTGTGTTTTCACTCTCCGGATTTCGGCTTTGCTTCATCTCTTCCAGTTTCTTTGCTGCCTCTCTCTCAAACTCACGCAAAGTCATAACTGCAACAGACGATACAGACGCCTCAAAAGCCACAGGGATATGCTGCTATATACTGTGTAAACAATTCCAATCATATTAGAGCAAAGTCTGCATTAAGGATATGACTTCATTCCCATATGTAAACCTGCAGTGTACTGAGGCAGCATACAGTTAATCTTACTACCTGCTTTGGTGTGCTCTTTCCTGACTGTGCTGACTTGAGCCTCCATTTCTCTCAGCTTCTCAGAACACCGCTCCTCAATCTCAGACACTCTTTCCTGCAGGGCTGAAGCAGGGTAGGGGAAACAAATGCACCACTCCTCAGTACTGTGTTTGACATACAGAGAGTGTCTGAGTTCAATACTTCTATGTGACTCCAGGGATGCATTAGGTTTCAGTGTATATGTTTGCACATTTTTATAGTCTACATAAAAGTCTAAAACACAGTGTTGTGTGCGTGGTCAGTCTGTAACGTTATTGTTTTTGGTTAACCGCTCTCACAGCATTGTTAGCTTTTAGGCACAGAGAACAGCTGCTTTCAGCTGAAGGGCCTTCTGAAAGGTGCACAGCGAGCGGCCTCACCCTGCTCACTCTGCTCTTGCTGGCTGAGCAGCTCACAGCGGACTCTCTCCAGGGTGACCTTAGTGTCCTCCAGCTGGGCCTGGATCTGCTGCAGGTTCTGCTCAGCCTCCTCTCTACCAGCTACAGCCTGCTCGAGCTCCACCCAGCTCTGCTCCAGCTCCTGCTGCTGTAGCCTAACTTTACTCTCATCTGCAGAGGGTATAAAGTGCGCGGAGACACATGCATTACAGAAATGTGGATATGTACCAGACAAACAGACGATATAATGGGTGTTGTGATCCATATGGGGTCTCACATTGCTCTTTCAGATCAGCGAGAGCGTTCTCGATAAGCTCTGGGGTTCTTTTGAGCTCTCGAGTGAGTCTGTCTCTCTCTTCGCACACCAAACTGTGCTCTATCTGGAGGTTTCTGATGCTGCAGGGCAACAAAGATAAAATGGTACAGCAAACAGACAAGCAGAAGTAGAGAAGACTCTGCATGATGCATAACAAAGTAAGCTAAACAGCCTGAAAGTTACTTTTTGCATGAATTATAATCATCTTGTATAGATACACTGACAGCATAAGACAGCAACACCTGCTATTCACAACACTTATTTCAACCACATTAGCGACACCTGTTATATATGTCCCATCAAATCAGTATGCAGTATGCCACTCTATACCAGCATAAAAATCTAAACTCAGAACCCTCCACGTACTTATTTTCTTTTCTTGATCCTTCATTCATCTCACCACATATGAGGCTTGAAAGCAGCAACTATTTCTACTAATGCAAGAACATCCTGACATATTAGAACACGAGCTTTTTGTGAGAAAGCCAAAAGAGCAAGTGAGTGGAAGAACAAGATGCTTATAAAGGCTATCTCTTGGCCTAAAATGAGGAGCGCCTAGTGAAAAGACACGTGACCTCAGTCAGATATGATTTTGTGTACGTCTATGATCCAGAAAGAACGTGAAAGAGATGAAATAGAGGTGAAAGAGAGAATCACCCACATTGAAAAATAAAAAAATAAACTGTACCTTTCAGCATCCTTATCTGACTGTTTACAGGCCTGTTCAACTTTCTGCAGGGCTGCCTTCCTCATGACCAAAGCTGCAAAACAAAACCCGATATAAATTCTTTATCTTCTTCTAGCTATGCTATTAACCCATCAGCGCGCACATATATTAATATCACACGATGTATATCAACGCTGCGCACATTATTAAATAGCATACATTAATATTAATATATTATATACCCTACTGAATATATATACACCATAGTATATACCCACTCACCCTCATATACTATCACATATACTAAATATAGGTATAGTATAGTATATATAACTATCATCATTAATAATAATTACACATAATTAAGCATATATACAACAACAATTATTATCATATACGTACACATTACTATTATTTTATATATACTATATGAATATATATACACACATATATTATACATATATGATATAGTAGATATAGTATAGCACACATGCATTATATATATAATTAATATGATATAATATATACACACACACATATATATATAATATATATATATATACACACTATATATATAATATATATATATCATAACACAACATATATACATATATAAATATACACCACACCATATATACTATACATCATATATAAATAATATATATATCATTGGTACACAACATATATATATATATAATATATTATATGTGTGTGTATATTATCGTAGTACTAATATATATGATGATACATGTGTGTGTATTAATGATATATATTATATAGTATATATATTGTGTGTATATATAATATATTATAT
>NW_024582417.1:632118-649022 GCF_018398535.1 Haplochromis burtoni
TATATATATATGCACACACACACACACACACACACCTGTACCTTGGACTGTCTCCACTCGTCTTTTAGCAAAAGTCAGCCTCTGGGTAAAAGTGTTGAGCCTTGCTTTAGCTGCCTCCACTTCTGCCACCTTGCTTTCCAGCGCCTCACAGAATCTGTAAGGCACAGCCAATATATGTCTGTCTTGAATTCTATTTCTATTTTTCTAATACGTCTCCTTATCTTTCCTTATCCTCTGAAATTCAGTTTTGCTATTTTTTTTACCTTTGCACTGCCTCTGTCAAGGTTTTAAGTTCAGCCTCTGCTTTCTGGCTCTGTAACTTCAACTGAACATTTTCCTTGTGAACACTGGCCAAATCCTGTTTCAGTGCCTGGAAAGAAAAACATTCCCACATATAACTGAGCATCTTTCACAGATCTGTTTTACTGTTTTTAATGCGGTGCTTAGTTTTTAAGATTGTCTTTCCCCAGGTGCTGTCCTTTAAACCTCAATGGCTCTGGGAACCAAAGTTTTCGTGCAGTCAGCATCATCTGCTGTGGTAAAAAATGTACGAGCATTTATCACTTTCCTAGGCAGACCGAAGTTTATTACGCATCATCAAAATTTCAGACAGCCATGTAAATCACATCAGTTGCCCTGGTACTAACATCCTTTTCCACCCTCTCAAGGTCCAGCTCAGCGATCCTGTCATGTAGGCTGTGTTGGAGCACGCTAGCTCTGTGCTGCTCCTGCTGCAGCTGCTGCTCTGCAAATCTGACCTAAAACACACATCATTGCAGTCCCACATTGAACACAGTTTTAAATACGCTGGAATTACCTGTACTGTGTGGTATAGCAAAATAATAGCCGTTTTCATACTTTTGAAATCAGTTTTTCCTTTTCTCCTCTTATCTCGATGTCCTTTGAGCGAAGCTGGACGCACAACTTGAACACTTTCTCTCTCCACAGCTGAAGCACTTGAAGGCCTTTGGATCCTTTCTCCACAAGTGGATCCATTGATGTCTGTGGAAACACACACATATGGGAAACAAAAATACACACATACACTTCAGTGCACGCACCACATGAGCATGCATAATTGTTTTCAAATTAGCCTTGATGTTTTCTAAAGCACTACATCTTGAAATGAGGAGTTTCCTTCTCTCTTTCCCACAATGTAGTACTGCACAAAGGATCTGGGTACTAAAGGTAAACTGACAATGCTTATCAATGGACAATATAGCAGGTTTTAAAATCTGTCAACTTTACAAAGAACCCAATGAAAAAAAAAAAATTGCATCCAAAACAGCACCAATTTTCTAAATGCATTTGTGTACTGAAGACCTTCTGTTGCTCACATCTCTTCATATAATGCCAGACTGACTCAGTGATGTTGAGAAATGGCTCCGTAAAGGCCATACCATAACCATACCATCTCTTTTAAGAGTTTGTTCCAATCATGATATAGGACTCTGACTGCATGTTTGAAGCTGCTATCACATGCAACAAGGTAAATAATCTGGGACTGACCAAACGCCTCCCAGATGATATTCCAAGACACGTAAGAATCTCAACATCTAAAATAGGCTAAACCTTTCCAAAGTACTGTGTGATAACAGAGCATCACAGAGGACGTAGCCTCCAACAACAAACTAAGCGGTTTACTGTAATTACCTATCTCTACCAACTGTTATCATATTTCAGTCTCCTGCAGCGCTACTCTGTGTACGCATATGTGAAGTGAGCACCCAACTGAGTTAACTTAAGACTCATACAGAAGTGTAGTTCTCTGTAATTTTACACTTTTATTTCTTTCAATTTAAACCCAAAGAGTTGTGCTGACAGATTTCTTTAATCTACTACAGCAGCATTTCTTTATCATGTACAAAAATAGCCCTTTCTTCTCATTAAGATATCTCAGATATTACATGTGTAGTTAAACGTATATACACAGAAAGAAAGGTGTGTTTCACTAGTCCGGCTTATTCAATGTGGTCTGTGATGTACATTCAGTTTGACATTTCTTACCTTACGTGGTCCGCAAACATCCTTAGAGACAACACAAAATCATAGGTATCTGCTGGTTTCACATTAGACTGCTGCTGATCACCAGATGTTTTAAACACAGTTTTGTATCATGTTTTGCTATGTAAATTTAGAAAGAAAAGAAAACCCACTCACCTTTTTCACCATTTTCTCTTCTTGGAGGACGAGTATCTCGTTCACAGAGTTAAGCCTAACTGTCAAAAGCTCTGCAGTTGTCTGAAGAGCTGCTTTCTCTTTGTTCAGCCTCTGCAAAATGGACAAGATTAAATTACACACAATTAGCATTAATTATATAATTTGTACATTAACTCATTCATATTTTACTGTTCTTCCTTTACTCTAGTGAAAAGAACATTTGAAAGTCCCATGCAGTTTCTTTGCAGTATGCTCATTACGATCAATACTGTATATATTGCCTCTACCTCAACAGCTTCATTTAATCGTTCCCTCTCTCCTTTCTCTGGTGCAAGCTGGCCGATGTAATTTCTGAGGCTTTGCAATGTAGCAGACTGTGTCTCAAAAGCTTGTCCCATTTGGCTGAAAAATAAACAACAACATGCCCCTCACCACACACACACAAAACAGTGACTACAGAGTGCTTTAAATGCTTTAGTTCTGTTCCGTTTTAGATTGAATGAAGCACCTTAAATGTTCTTTTAGTCCATTTCTCTCAGTAGATACTTCCATCAGAGTGCTCTTTAGCTGCAGCAGTTCTGAGGTCATTGACTGAAGTCGGTCCTGTAGTTCACCATTTGTTTTTTGTGCTGCACCCAACTCTGCATAATGGGATGCATTCAACTGTTGCAGCTGAAAATAAGGGAAGTTTATGACACAGACAAATAGTGACATAATGACTTATTCATCTTCAATTACACATTCTCACATTACTTGCAAAGTCAGAGTGAAGGCAGTGCTCAGAGTTCTGCTCAGAGATACTTAGTTGTTGTTGGATTAAGGGCCTTAATCCTAAATGAGGTCACCCAAGTACAATGTTTATGATCATTTAAACACACCTCCACCTCCTTGTTCTTCCGAAATTCCTCTAGTTGCTCTAATAGTCTGAGAGTCTGTTGTTTGGCTTCCTCTTCAGCCTGCAACCTGCCCATTTCAACCTTCAAAGCAAGCTCCCGGGATTCCTCTTTGCTCCTTTCAGCATCTCTCCTCAGCCTTGTAATTTCCTCCTCAGACTCTGCTTTCAGTCTTTCAAGCTGTGAGAAAAAACAGACATATTGCAAACAGAAAAAGCAGACTTTATTAACCTTATTATTGTGAAATGTGACTAAAATGTTTTATTGGGATCACAAAACTGTACAAAAACAAATTTAACTGCAAACTGCCAAAATAAGTTACAAAATGCCAGTAACTCTCAGGTGATGTATGTCTACAAGAGTGTCGAAATGAAATGTTTTGTCAGTAAACATCATTACCTGTGAGCTTATTTTTTCCTTCTGTGCGCTGCAGAGACTGAGCTCCTCTCTGATTTGGCTGAGTTCAGACTTAGCCTTGGATAGATCCGTATGTATTGCTTCCATCTCATGGCTGTGTCTGTTGTGCAAAGGTTATTCCAAGTTAAGCTTGTTCAAAACCGTTATTTGCTGACCTCCATAATGTCAGGTTACGTACTAAATGTGTGGGGGAAAAATACATAATATCACTCAGATGTCACATAATGACACAAGCACATCTCTTACCTGCAAAGGGTGTTGTCTTTGTCTCTGACCTCTTCCCTGCATCTTTCTGCAATCTCCTTTAGTGCCTCCACCTGCCCCTTTAACCTCTCTGCTTCAGCCTTGTGCTTTTCTGCCTCCAGTCGCCACTCTGATTCCCATCGAGACAAATTACCTCCTCTGTCTTTTGATCTGCATAAAAGGAAAGAGACCACATTAATATGTCCATATTGCCACCCAAGTGACAGACCATATAAAACATGTAGTGGATATACCTGGCTCTACAATCTGAACGATAATCAGGGGTCCTTATGCTGTCTCCTTGTAGCATCAAGATCCTCTGATTTTCCTTCCTCAGCTCCAAGATTTCCTGTTGGGCCTGATTGATGGCAAGCCATGGATTGGCAGGACTTGGCTCCCCTGATGATGGTGCTGATATCATGCCTTGGTTTATCCAGGAGATGGGTGGCTGTGTCGCCGGGATTTGATCACATCTGTTTGCTCCAGCAGAATGGGCACTTGATGCAAAATGCGATGGGGGTATGAGGTCCTCCGGAGTCTCCCCTTCATAAAATAAAACAGTGTCTATGTGCCTGCATGCATTAGCTACTCTAATCCAATATAAGGTTCCCCATGTTCCCAAACAAGCATATTGTTACGCTAAGCTCAGTAAAGATAAACATGACAGCTTCCTAATCGTGAAGTATAAAATCACTTTTACTAGTTAAACATGAGTTCATGTAAGCGCCAAGTGGGCTACACTGTAAGCTAACATTTGCTAATAAACAGTTTATTTAGCTCAACCGTAACAAGAATTTAGGTGCAACTTACTCGGAAGTACTGGTGAGGTGAAGTCAGTGGGCACTATCAGCCTCTCCTTCCCTAAAGTTTGTCTCTCCATGTTAAATAACTATTGCCATTACACAGGAAGGAAACAGTACACGGCTGCCGTGGTGCGTTTAGCGTTTGTTCTCCCGCGAGTCACGTCATTCTTCACCGTTGCCTTAGTTACGGGTACAACAGCAACATTCAGAGCTCTCGATTTGGGCAATTTCTGGTCGTGTCAGTCGTTATTTTCGGTTCAAATAACCCACATTTTAAGGTTTCTATGGTACATGTATATACGTATATGAAATTCAACAAATTTAATAGTTCATTTAGGCATAACTGTTACATATTGAAACGGCGCAGTGCATCGTGGGAAATTGGAAGGAGCGTATAAATATAATTGGGTTCTCATTTCCCTAATTGTAGTCTTGCAGGAGTTCTTTTTTTCACGTAAACTGCCTTTAAATATTCCCTAAATCGTAACCCTGCATTGCCGCCTATTTGTATGCGTTTCAGTGCAGTGTTTGCAGCGTCGACTGGAAGAGCTCTCCTGATAGACCAAATTCAGGGCGTAATCCTTAAACGATAGCACCATCTGTGGGTGGAACACAGAAGGTATACTGTGATGGGTAGCATATGTTGAGAAGAGGGGGCACTGAGGACTAAATTAACTGTCCTTCTGGGCAAATTTAAATTCGAAAATATTTTATTTAGATGAAAACATTGAGCAACAGACACTAGTTAGAAAAACTATGAAAACAATATGATATATGAGCTTTCCTGTCCCTTTGTGCAGAAACCACAAGTTTCGACAATAAGAAACACACATTATCATATTTATTATAGGAGAAATATTTATAAGTTAAATAAATCATTAGTCTGTGTCATTCCATTCTTTTGGAGGTGGTTACGTGAGCCATTTATATTCAGGCATTATCTAGATGTAAAGGGATACCATTTAGATAATTAGTGGTAAAGGGTCTCATGTAAATGCACTTAATGAGGTGATAACCTAAAATTACAACATTCCTTCTTTGCCTGGGACTCCCTCACCTCAAGAACACCCAGGGGTGTCTGACAGCCACATCATTTCTGCATAATACAGCCGGCCTTGCAGAAAAGGGCACTCTGAGCAGGCTCATAAGTGCAGGTTTGAATAGCAATTGGTGATAATTTGGTTACGTAACAGAATTTTTGGGGGTTGAGGGGCGTCTATAAATATTTTACCCACAACTGTAAAATCATTAGTATCCTTATATAATTCCAATTACCAAATTTCGGTAGATTACTCATGTGTTACTTTCCTCCAGTGATGCACATTTTGTGCACACAACATTTGTGATTTAAATCCACAAACTGTGCACATGTGACCACCTTCAGATAAAATCCTGTCTAACATTGGCTATCTAACAGTCATGATAACAAGCATATTTCACGTATCCCGTTGTATTATTTTCCCCAGATGTCTGCAGCAAACATTTGTGTTTGCTGTTACCTACAGTATATCCTGTTTTCTGTTGCTGCTATGACCCACTTTCCCCCTGGGGTTCATTAAAGTTTTATATCATCTATTTATGGCATTTTTGAGCAACACAGAGACCTTTTAGGTTGATTCATTTCCATAAATGATCACAAATAAATGCAAGATGATATGGTACACCGCCGAGAAAATGTCAGTAGAACATGATAGCGTTCATCTTGCATAAAATCTTTAATGTGGTGAAAGGGCGGATTGGGGAGTACAGTGGGAGTGATGTGCATTGTTTGGACATGCTGATATTGTATCTTCTTACCACAAGGCGGACACTGCAGCATAGGTCCTGAGGAACATCGCAGAGGGGAAGATGGATTGAGAAGGGCAAAGGGAATCAAAAAAGAAAGACAATACTCACCTTTATCAAAAAGCAAAAGGGAGAAAGAGAATTAGTATGTAAGCTTTGTTTCTACAATCAAGATGAGCATTGACCACCTGCAGAGCATTAAACACGTAGTACATGAAAGCTATAAAGGCTATTTTGATAAAGGCAGGCAGCAAATTGATCTGGGTCCAGACTGAAATGTTCCTTGTTGGGCTCTAGCAGGGCTCTTGAAGCAATAGTGAAGAGGTCTGCTTTTTGTTCACTCTTCAGTTCTCTTAGGTAAACCGTAGAACAAGCAGAACCTACAGAGAACCCCATTTCAACCACAGCACTGAGCCAACTCTCCAACTTCTGCAGACTTGCTTTTCTGATTAGAGCCTTCGCTCTTCTTTTTGAATTCAGTTTGTTTTTATTGTATCACGGTGTCACATGAGTCCCATACTCCTCTAACTGGTCTATAATTTTCCCAGTATTTTAGATTTTAAACTAAACCCAAATTTTGGGTTAAAATGCTCAGATCTCCATTTGTGAAAAACTGGTTCCTCATTAGTCAGTGCATCTCATACTTTTCCCCTCCCAGGTGGATGTGTCTGTCTGCTTCAGTGACAGTGACCTGTTTTTGTTACCACAAGGGCATTGCCAGCTGTGTACAAACAAATACTGTCAGGTCAGCATTTCTCTGCCTTTTCTAAAAGCAACTTAAGCAGGATCATTCCTAACCCATCTGGCAGCCTTACAAATCTTACGCAGGAGCTCACAGGTGAGTGTGTGACCCAGACCTGGTACCACAGGGTCAGGCAACACTGATTAAAAGGAAGATGTGGGTCTATCAGGCCAGCTGTAGGATTAAGACTTCAGGCTAGAGAGGTCACTAAGAAATGACCTGGTAGATTTATTTCTGGCTTTTTTTGACTGAGTTAGGCATATAACGCTAAAATTCAATAAATGGCTACTGTTAGGTTTGCAATGTTTTTGTCCTTTGATAACCAATAGTATTCTGTTCATGTGGTCAGATGCGTTTGAAACTCATTGTAATAAACAGGGATTGTTCCCTGCATGGGAACCAACATATATGCAAAATATTTTCATTTCTGTAAAAAGCTTTCATTTGTAACCCAGCTTGAAGCACACTACACTGGGCAGCATCTCTCTCCAAGAAGTCTAGAAATGATCCCTCAGCTGTGCATCACAGCTGTGACCACTGGGCATTATTAAAAAAAAAAAGGATATGTGGGGGAATATGTCTGCCCTGTCAGCAACTGCCCAGACTTTGTCTCATAACTCATCTGTATCGTTGGGACAGATTCTAGTGTGATGTTCATATTTTTAGATTTAGTTTAACCACTGAATGCAACAAAAGCATAAGCCCAATTCCCCACATACAGGTGCTTAAACAGAAAGTCAGCAAGCTAGAGAAAAACAAAAAACAATTACTGGAATGATCTGTTTTTTGGGGAAGATATATTTTCCCCCTTACCTGTCATAGACTGGTTTCCTAGCACCTGTGGTCATTTTGGCTCACAGCATTTAACTAGTTTTTTTGTTTGTTTGTTTGTTTGTTTGTTTTTTGCATCTTCAGTCTTTGTTTGTGTAGTGTAGCTCTAGTACGAATAAGATTTTTTAATGACTCTACTACGAGGGGGTGATCAGGTCTAACATGTGCTGCAAAGCATGGGATAACACTGGAGGGTGGTTTGCAACATTTTCTATTTTGCCGTTGTTGTCACAATTTGCTAAAAAGGCTTTTGCCAATGCAAATGTGTCTGTGATATCTCTCTCTCTCTCTGTCCGTGCAGGCCTGCTCACTTTACTTTTTGATGTGGTCAGTCGTAGATGGGTTTTACCTCTACACGAAACGTGTGCGCCCATGAGTGCAGTCCGAGGTTAAGGTGCTTACTTAATGGTTTCTAAATTGGGATTCAGTCGGGTTTTTTGGATGGTGAATTTAATGCACCGGCGTATCCTGGTGGTTGCCTAGTAACGCGCTAGCAGTGGGCGCCGTAGAGAGATCTCTATGGTGGGCGCTCCATTAAAACCGTTGGCGCTCCTGACCTTGGCGTCGTGAATGCGCAAAGCACACAGACTGTGCGAAGCAGGAGATAAGAGTGAAGATCTGCGCGTTTGATACCGAAACCGGAGAAATATTCCACTCACACTCACACACACGCACGAAACATATTGTTTTATGTAACTGACGGGCATAGTATGGAGGAAATCTCGAGATGGAGCGCGTCTTAGCTTGTGAATAAGCAGGTGAGTTAACCTAATGATTCTGATCTTTTTAATTCCTTTTTTCTTCTCTCCATGAGACGAATCTTTGTTCAGATTGATCACTGACATCTGGGTTGACTGTGTTCTTTAAAGCGATTGCTTTGCGATTTACCACAGTGGCTCTTTTCTGTGCTCGGTGTTTTATTTTCCCCATTTTATCCAATATTACACCGTCCTAGACCTAGATTAAACAAGCTTCCCAGTCACAACGTGAGGCGCGCGCGCGCACACACACACACACACACACACACAAACACACACACACACACACACACACACACTACAGCAGTTTGTCGATGCTACGTGGGCTGTGGCTTGGTTTTCTCTGGTCTGCATCCTTGCATTAATTTATAAAGCAGTGATCATTATGTTTGAGTGCTACCTACACCTTCCGCGGAGGATATTTTTTCACCCCTACACCAATCCCTGCTCCTCTTTATTGCCTTGCAAAATTAGGGGGATTTGGGAAATCCACTAAAACGGGTTTGATCCACACCAGTCGAATTACAAGGGCATTGGGAGCTCGGTAGCCCACTGTTGTCTGACACAGGCTCCTTCTCCAATCTTTTCATGTCAGGGGGGGGGCCCCGGGCTACCAGGATCCAGTCGATAAGATGTTGTTGAGATTTTTTTATTAGTGGTGAATTGGAGTTGATTTGTGTGCCTGTCAATGATGTAGGTGTAGAGATAGTAATGGTGGGAGTGAAACATGATTACAGCAATCATTCTAATAGGTTTGTAACTAGGATCAAGTCAGTCAAATGGGAATTGAAGTATTTTGGCCTCAGGGGCGCTAGGTATTCACTTAAACCACTGATGTGGCGCACCCACATGTGTGTGTGCATAGTGCAAACAAGCCTGTTAGAGTAAAACATTATGGTTGTAAAACAGTTTCTTTTTTTTCTTTCTTTTCTTTTTTTTAAAATATAACTTAGTTACTGGGTTCTGGGCATGTTGCCAGTCTAAATTGCTAAATAACTTGCGGTGTATCATACTTGACTGAGTGATAGCTCAATTTTATTACATGGCCCATTTGGTGTAAGCTATAAAGCTTTTATCCACATCTGTCCCATCGCACACCAGAAGAAGTTGGGAAAGCAGTATGCAGGCGCTTTGACTGTCTGCAGTGACGTCAGTGAAACAAAATAAGTATTTTATATGAGGTACAGCCCCAAAAGAAACCACCTCAGCTTTGCTCCGACACTTAAATTAGGACTCTGATTGGATGTCAGATGGAGAAAAACGTACCGATGGGTTGAAAGCAACACTGCAAATGTGTGATGAGGAAGGTAATGCCTCTCATTTTAAGTCCACATATTATCTCCTCGATCTCCAGCATTGCCCTTTTTTTTGCTGCTTCTTAAACCAGAGACAACTAACCAAGTCTGACTAGTGATTCCCTCTGTACAGCATGTTACCGCTAATTTCATAATGGATAATGATTTCACAGCAGGTTTTGTGAAGAGAGAGAAGGCTTTTTCACCTCTAAATGGATCCAAATGATTTATTATCTGTGACACTTTCAAACCAGGAGATGTGCCCTGATATACAGAAGAGAAAAAAAAAGAAAAAAAATCTGCCTCTTTATCTTTCCCATTTAAATGTCGTGGGAGCTGTACATCATTGTCGTATAAAAGATAGGGGATAGAACAAGTCTTGTCCTTTTTGGCTTTTGGTGGAACATTCATAACTGTTAATTAATACAGACAAAGCTGGCCCCAGGCACAGATCTACAATATTTCTCAAATGAACCTCGGTGCTAGTGTGAGAATAAAAATGTATCTGAATTGTCTCATTGCCTGGAAATGGGAATAATGTAATGATGTTCATATTGGTTGATGCACAGCACCTGCAAAAGAAAAGGACGAGCTGCCTCTGTTTGTGTCCCTGCCAGTGTAAACAAAATGTTGCAGAGAACAAGGAAAACCGGTGCGCCACAGCTATGGTTAATTAGTGTTTATAATAGCGGGAAGAAACTGCTCCCTTTCTTATTAGTTAGGTTCATCGGGTTAAAAACGGAGCTGTTTAGCAGCAGGCTTTGACAAACCTCAGTGAAGTGCTTATCAATAATCTAAATAGGTTAACAAGCTTGCTTTTGCTTTGCCTATTGACATGCCAGTGTGAACCTGATGTTAAGCACATCACACCTACTGCTGTCCTAGACCATAAGGACTAAGATGGGATGAATTTTGTATTAGAGCATTGTTAATTGGATGAGAAACTATGCATTTTATTCTCTATAGGTCTCCATGGGGTAAGGTTACACTTTATTTTACCACTGTGCACACATGTGGTTGGGGTGGCTGTGTGTGACGCTTACACACCAGTAACTACTTATTATTAGGTACCTGGTGATTGCATTTGCAGTGAGGTACGAGATAGACTAATATGTGTTAATATGTGTTCAGTGACTTGAAGGACTAACAGGTCAAAAATCAAGGAATTCATTTTGCAGCTTCCATTGTTTTGCGCTTTGCAGTTATGCAGTTCTTCTAGGAAATGAAAACTGTAGTGGTTAAAAACTAGAAAAGGCAGTAAAAATCCAAAAGCTAAAATAAATCATCCTGCCTTGAACTCTCCATTCACTGACTTACCATTTATGACACCTGAAAGTAGTGGAAGCAAAAAGTGCAGAGCAGTTACAGACATAAAGGCTTTTCGAAATACTCCACCCTGTGGAGAGCTTTGGGTCCCATCAGGCATGTTTGTTCTGCGAATGTTCATCACTTCCATTATGTATCATGTCAACAGCTGACAGTACTGCTTAGATGCACTGAAAGACTTTAAAAAAAAGAAAAGAAAAAGACTGCACTTATGATTTGGGGTTTTTGAAATAAATTAAACACTGAAACATTCCAGTCGAGTCATATTTATTCTCCGCGAGCGCACCGTTTTTTAATCTTGCTTTGGTACTTATCAAAGATTTGTCTCTTCTGCTCTGTGTTGCTTTTACATAAGAAATTGAGTTCTTAACACCTTTTAGCTCGAGATGGTTTCGCAGAGTCACTCCAACATCACAGCAGATGGGTTTTTCAGATTTTCCCTATCGCCTCCTCCACTGATACACAAAGATCAGTATTCAGTGATTTGTGCATGAGCAAGCATAAAAAGGTTATTATCAAGCCAGTGTGTGCGTTTAGCGCTAAACTGGAGGAAGGTAATGCTTTTATTAAAAATATCATTTATGTGGATATTTTTTGTTTTTTTCACTCTTTTCACACATTTTCATGTTTTTCTGGTCTAATTTGTCAAATCCTCTCATTTTCAGATCTGTGTTCCCTGCAATGAAAGCTGGAAGTGGGGGCGCTCGATACCTGGTTGAGGTGTATTCGGATTTTATAACTGTCAGATCTAAAGGCGCAGTGAGTGATGTCTGGTTGACAGGGTCAGTGCAGAGGGACTGAATAGACACTAAAGTGTGCATTTGTGTTGTGCAAGGGCACCATCTTGCCCAGACCATGTGGCTGGCTACATTTAGAGACCATCTGTTGCCTGCACACCTGCTACATCGGCAAGGGACTGTAACCATCACCCATTGTGCTCTTCTTTGGTGGATATTATGTTCCTGCTGGTCACTGACCAGGGCAACGAGCCAGAAATTTTACCCAACTGTGACCACCCAGTATGGGAAACTGCGCGGCCTCAGGGTTCCTGTGCCCAGTGAGGTCCTCAGGCCAGTAGATCAGTATCTCGGGGTCCCCTATGCTGCCCCACCTCTGGGCGAGAAGCGTTTCATGCCCCCTGATCAGCCCTCCTCCTGGTCAGGTATCAAGAACGCTACCCACTTCATGCCCGTCTGCCCTCAGAACATCCACAACACTGTGCCAGAGATTATGATGCCAATATGGTTCACCTATAACCTGGACACAGTGGCCACATACATTCAGGATCAGAGCGAGGACTGCCTGTATCTAAACATCTACGCTCCAACAGACGATGGTGAGTTGGTGTGGTAAAAAGGACAGCGATGGCGTTCCACGTCCATTGATCACTGTTTATCGTGGCCCTGATGTTGTGCTGTGATCATCATAAAGCATGCGTGTAACCAATATCCATGCCACTGCTGCTAGCAAGGGCTGATTTACTGCCCAGTGCAATGTCATCATTGTCTGACATGTTGCTGTCACATTAGGGGTAATGATTTGGTAGGCAACTAAAGAGTTTTCCCTGATGCCACTTAATTGATCCTCTGCATACCTAAACATAGACCGACTGAGGCATGTGCATGCTCTCCCAGCAACAGATATCGAGTGAAGTACTTCAGAGCCAAGGTGTTGTTCAAGCACTGGTCCCCCCTTTAACTAAATGAGATTTTTGGTATTTTTTTTTAAAATAACGAGCCTACAGCACCAGTGGAAATTACAGCAGTGCTAGTAAAAGTAAAAGTGCTAGCTTTCCATGTTTTCTAAAACTTCTTTAAAATTACCGAATCACTGCTTTGCTCCGACAGCATGTCTGCTGGGGGCTAATTAGTGAGGTACAGGAGTCAACCGTCTATCGCATGCTGAATCCCCTCCTATTCTTCTAACTAATAGAAGTGTGAAATGAACCAGCGAGGAAACATTTTGAGTGAATCTGCAAATTAGCAGCACAGTGTAACACCACGGTAATGCTGCGTGTTCCCTAAATCAAATGTTGACAAACAGAGGTCTTTAATTCAGGTTACTTCAATTAGGTTTTGGTTTCTTACAGTTACAGCTTCCCTCCAGAGTATTTGACATAATGGGGGCGGGGGGGAGCTGAAAGTTTAGCCGTGTTCAACTTGTAAGATGCCACGCTTTGACTGGCTTTTCTCTGGTAGCATAGCAACAACAGATAAACAGCCTCCTTGAGAGGTAGCAGTCCAAAATGGTGCAGCCCCACAGCCCCTCGAATGAGTTCCTCCAACAGGCCTACTCATCTGGCCACAAACAGGTTAAATAACACATTATTTCAGAGAAACATTGCCCTTTTCTTCTATACATTTTTCTCTCTTCAGACTTGTTCATTGTTTATTTAAAAGGCACCTGGGGCATGCTCTGACTTTATTACCTGTTTCACTGATGTGAAACCCCTTTTTCACTTACCTCCAGTGGTCTGTCTCGTCCTGTCACATTACACAGGCTGTTTCTGAATATTGCACTATTCACAGTTTTATCACTATTCACCAAAACACTATATACCTTATATTCCACTCCCTTTGCAAAGAATCAACGTGACACTTTGTCTAAATATAGAGAGAAGGATGAACCAAGATACGTGTATCCTTCGCTGTCACAGTTACTGAAGCGTTCAAAGGCAACAGCATGTGTATGTGCATGTGTGCGTACTTACAAAAGATTTAACGGGTAATACCAATTTGTTAAAACCTGAATTATAAACAGTAATCATTTTGTGTCATAATGTTAGCGTCTTAACACTAACATTATACCTAACTTCATCTACCTTTTTTGTACCGAGGAAAGTCTGGACCGACAGTATATTATTTAAGAGGCACAGTCAACCATGCTATTTTGAATTCTGTACTTCTTTTTTTTTTTTTCTTATGTGAATCCCAGGGAGCCAACACAAGAAAAAAGGGGCGGCTGAGATACATATATCTGAAGGTATTTTTAAGAGCTCAAAGTCTTGATGCATGGATTCTTTTAGTTTCATGAAGATCTTACACTCCTTTGTTTTGACTTTCCTAAAGAACTGCGGGGGTTTCTTTTTATTTGAAGAGGAATAAGAAAAATGTTATCCGGTTTATGATTACATAAGTTTCCTGTTAGTGCATCTCGGTCTTGTACTGAACACAGTTGCAATCCTTTCAGTAAGTGCTATATCTCTATTTTCATGCACATTGATCCAGAGATTGCATTATTACTTATCTGTCTTATAGTCCTTTGTAAAGACAGTCATTCGTCAATATAATAAATTGGCCCCAAAACATGAAATATAGATTTTCTGTTCATAGCGAAAACAGAGGACTGTTTCCTTCTTAGCTCATACTAATAAATAGAAAGAGCTCAGAGTAGTGTGACACCTTCCACTTCATATCTATAAAGTTAGGTCTAAACATAGACAGTCTCAAATTTGTGGGTTTTTAATATTGCTTACGCATGCATGTTATACATAATGCTTGCTCCCGCACCTCACATGCACTATAGAAACTGTGGTTAATTATTTATTATTCATACACACGTGTCAGAGCATATTTGCCATTTGTCATTACAGCTTCCACACCACAGGCCTCCCACCCTAGCTTGCTTCTGAGCACATTTCCTAAGCAGTCTTTTCCCATACCTCATACTGAAGTGGTTGGGCCATAAAGTTTTAGTAACAGTTCTCCTTTAAGTCTACATTTCACTGCTGTTCCACCCCCACCTCTGCAGGTGTTTGCCTAGCATCTGTGTGTGTGTGTGTGTGTGTGCGTCGATGTTGCAGATATAAGGGACTCCGAAGCACGGCCCGTGATGGTCTACATCCATGGAGGCTCCTACATGGAGGGCACCGGCAACATGATGGACGGCAGCGTTTTGGCCAGTTATGGAAATGTTGTCGTCGTCACGCTCAACTACAGAATTGGAATACTAGGTGCGGTACATTTTAATGGCATTTAAAACAACACATTTAGTCCTGCTTGAACTTGGGAGAATAAACTGTCACCGCTGTCATTAGCGTCAACTGTGCTGCTGTCATTACCGTATAAAATGTAGTACAGACATGAGAGAAAACTATAGTGGAAAGCTGTACAAGGAAATATAGCTTCCTGAGATCTGGGTAGCATAGTGTAGCTTGGTCTGCATACAAATGTTGTCTTCAGAGGAAAAGCTATGCAAACACTTATCATGCCATGTCCTTGTTTCACACAATCTGTTTTATACCCACTCTGAAAACACAATTTATCTTCTTTTAGATGGATTTATCTAATCTGTACAAGATTATCAGCCTTTCTTCGAAGTAAAACAATTTAAATGCGCCATTCGCAGGCATTTACAAGGTCGAGAGCCCCCCCACACCCTCCACCCTGTGTTGAACATTCAAAACAGTAAGGTGTTTGGATGAGACTTGACAAGCAGATCAGTAACAAGAGCAAGTGTAAGAGCAACGGTGACCTCGCTGTAGTTTAATGACATTTATTTCTGGAAATAAAAGGTTTATTTACATTACATTAAACGTTATGAAGTCACTCTTATGAGGAGAGCATTGAAATTTCACGAGCAGCGGAGCCTGGATCGCTTGGTAAGGGGCGCTGCTGCTTGGAAGACTATTACAAGGAGTCGGCTAAGGTAGTGGAACGCTGTGGGAGAGAGCAAAGGCATATTTACACCTGAGGGGGAATGGTGTCAGTTCATTCAGACTCCCCGCTGGGCTACAGCTTTAGATCAAAGCTGTGACATATTTGGTCGAGCTCTTCTTCATCACTGGCTCTGTTGTCTCTCTGTATACACCAGGCTTCCTCAGTACCGGTGACCAGGCAGCAAAAGGAAACTACGGACTCCTGGACCAGATTCAAGCCCTACGCTGGATAAGTAAAAATATCGGGTACTTTGGAGGAGACCCCAGTCGCATCACGGTTTTTGGATCTGGAATTGGTGCTTCCTGCGTCAGTTTGCTGACTCTATCCCACCACTCAGAGGGTAGGAATCTGCAATCACTGTTTTTGAAGTTGTCTCTCACTTTGATGTGGTGTTAATCCCTGCTGTTTGGGCTATAACTAATGCAAAAATTCAGCACCAGTATATCAATGAACCTGAGGTTTTGGCGGGGGGCAGTTTTAGAGTTTTGTTCTCCAAATGAAGCTCCAAATGCTCTGGCAGGGAGATGAAGTGTTATGATATGGGAGTAGGGTAAAGGGGGTATTCGTTAAGTAAGTGATTGCTTTTGTTCCCCTCTACTCAATCTAATCAGGCTAAAAGCTCTGCCTCTTAAAACGTGAAGCTCTTAAAGAAGCCTACTGGCATTATAAAGTTTTCAGCATGTCTTCGAGTTCACCTGTGACCATCAGTTTTTACCATTCCAACTCATTTATATTTCAGTCTCTCGGCGTGATGTTTGTTTACCCTTGTGTGCCTACCTGCAGCGTCCGAAAATGATTTAAAAATACCAACGATGTTGTGTGTTTGTCGTCCGTCATTGCAAAACCTTGAGCGAAGACATTGTTTACCAAAGACAAGGTTGGCATGAGAATGAAGCAGTCCGAATTCTTAAGATATTCTCATTAAAAACTGATAAACCCCTCCTCCACGGCTCTGGCTCTCTCTCTCTCTCTCTCTCTCTCTCTCTCTCTCTC